>NC_090649.1:73644595-73944595 GCF_040937935.1 Hyperolius riggenbachi | reverse complement strand
GGCATTTACTGTGAATTTTCCTCTAGGACAAATGTACAGTGGGTTGCAAAAGTATTCGGCCCCCTTAAAGTTTTCCAAATTTTGTCACATTACTGCCAAAAACATGCATTCATTTTATTGGAATTCCACGTGAAAGACCAATACAAAGTTGTGTACATGTGAGAAGTGGATCGAAAATCATACATCATTCCAAACATTTTTTTACAAATAACTGCAAAGTGGGGTGTGCGTAATTATTCGGCCCCCTTAGTCAATACTTTGTAGAACCACCTTTTTCTGCAATTACAGCTGCCAGTCTTTTAGGGTATGTCTCTACCAGCTTTGCACATCTAGAGACTGAAATCCTTGCCCATTCTTCTTTGCAAAACAGCTCCAGCTCAGTCAGATTAGATGTACAGCGTTTGTGAACAGCAGTTTTCAGATCTTGCCACATATTCTCGATTGGATTTAGATCTGGACTTTGACTGGGCCATTCTAACACATAGATATGTTTTGTTTTAAACCATTCCATTGTTGCCCTGGCTTTATGTTTAGGGTCATTGTCCTGCTGGAAGGTGAACCTCCGCCCCAGTCTCAAGTCTTTTGCAGTCTCCAAGAGGTTTTCTTCCAAGTTTGCCCTGTATTTGGCTCCATCCATCTTCCGATCAACTCTGACCAGCTTCCCTGTCCCTGCTGAAGAGATGCACCCCGAGCATGATGCTGCCACCACCATATTTGACAGTGGGGATGGTTTGTTCAGAGTGATGTGCAGCGTTAGTTTTCCGCCACACATAGCGTTTTGCATTTTGGCCAAAAAGTTCCATTTTGGTCTCCTCTGACCAGAGCACCTTCTTCCACATGGTTGCTGTGTCCCCCACATGGCCTGTGGCAAACTGCAAACGGGACTTCTTATGCTTTCTGTTAACAATGCTTTTCTTCTTGCCATTCTTCCATAAAAGCCAACTTTGTACAGTGCATGGCAAATAGTTGTCCTATGGACAGAGTCTCCCACCTGAGCTGTAGATCTCTGCAGCTCGTCCAGAGTCACCATGGGCCTCTTGACTGCATTTCTGATCAGCACTCTCCTTGTTCGGTCTGTGAGTTTAGGTGGACGGACTTGTCTTGGTAGGTTTACAGTTGTGCCATACTTCCATTTCTGAATGATCGCTTCAACAGTGCTCCGTGGGATGTTCAAGGCTTTGGAAATCTTTTTGTAGCCTAAGCCTGCTTTAAATTTCTCAATAACTTGATCCCTGACCTGTCTTGTGTGTTGTTTGCACTTCACGGTGTTGTTGCTCCCAATATTCTCTTAGACAACCTCTGAGGCCCTCACAAAGCAGCTGTATTTGTACTGACATTAGATTACACACAGGTGCACTCTATTTAGTAATTAGCACTCATCAGGCAATGTCTATAGGCAACTGACTGCACTCAGATCAAAGGGGGCCGAATAATTATGCACACACCACTTTGCAGCTATTTATTTGAAAAAAATGTTTGGAATGATGTATGATTTTCGTTACACTTCTGATGTGTACACCACTTTGTGTTGGTCTTTTACATGGAATTCCAATAAAATTGATTCATGTTTGTGGCAGTAAAGTGACAAAATGTGGAAAACTATATATAGTGGGCTTTTAAAACCAGACATGGAGTAGTTTGCCTTACTTCACATGACTTGGGCACGGGGCCCCCTATAGGTTAGGCCCTAGGAGAGGTGTACGTTAAAAAAGGGCGTCGGGAAAAAAGGGCGCAGGGTTTTAAACGATAAGCATGAATAACGTTTAAAAAAAATTGTGCTATATTTCGTTTAAAAATACAGGGAGTGCAGAATTATTAGGCAAATGAGTATTTTGACCACATCATCCTCTTTATGCATGTTGTCTTACTCCAAGCTGGATAGGCTCAAAAGCCTACTACCAATTAAGCATATTAGGTGATGTGCATCTCTGTAATGAGAAGGGGTGTGGTCTAATGACATCAACACCCTATATCAGGTGTGCATAATTATTAGGCAACTTCCTTTCCTTTGGCAAAATGGGTCAAAAGAAGGACTTGACAGGCTCAGAAAAGTCAAAAATAGTGAGATATCTTGCAAAGGGATGCAGCACTCCTAAAATTGCAAAGCTTCTGAAGCGTGATCATCGAACAATCAAGCGTTTCATTCAAAATAGTCAACAGGGTCGCAAGAAGCGTGTGAAAAAACCAAGGCGCAAAATAGCTGCCCATGAACTGAGAAAAGTCAAGCGTGCAGCTGCCAAGATGCCACTTGCCACTAGTTTGGCCATATTTCAGAGCTGCAACATCACTGGAGTGCCCAAAAGCACAAGGTGTGCAATACTCAGAGACATGGCCAAGGTAAGAAAGGCTGAAAGATGACCACCACTGAACAAGACACACAAGCTGAAACGTCAAGACTGGGCCAAGAAATATCTCAAGACTGATTTTTCTAAGGTTTTATGGACTGATGAAATGAGAGTGAGTCTTGATGGGCCAGATTGGTAAAGAACAGAGAGCTCCAGTCCGACTCAGACGCAAGCAAGGTGGAGGTGGAGTACTGGTTTGGGCTGGTATCATCAAAGATGAGCTTGTGGGGCCTTTTCGGGTTGAGGATGGAGTCAAGCTCAACTCCCAGTCCTACTGCCAGTTTCTGGAAGACACCTTCTTCAAGCAGTGGTACAGGAAGAAGTCTGCATCCTTCAAGAAAAACATGATTTTCATGCAGGACAATGCTCCATCACACGCGTCTAAGTACTCCACAGCGTGGCTAGCAAGAAAGGGTATAAAAGAAGAAAAACTAATGACATGGCCTCCTTGTTCACCTGATCTGAACCCCATTGAGAACATGTGGTCCATCATAAAATGAGATTTACAAGGAGGGAAAACAGTACACCTCTCTGAACAGTGTCTGGGAGGCTGTGGTTGCTGCTGCACGCAATGTTGATGGTGAACAGATCAAAACACTGACAGAATCCATGGATGGCAGGCTTTTGAGTGTCCTTGCAAAGAAAGGTGGCTATATTGGTCACTGAATTGTTTTTGTTTTGTTTTTGAATGTCAGAAATGTATATTTGTGAATGTTGAGATGTTATATTGGTTTCACTGGTAAAAATAAATAATTGAAATGGGTATATATTTGTTTTTTGTTAAGTTGCCTAATAATTATGCACAGTAATAGTCACCTGCACACACAGATATCCCCCTAAAACAGCTAAAACTAAAAACAAACTAAAACCTACTTTCAAAAATATTCAGCTTTGATATTAATGAGTTTTTTGGGTTCATTGAGAACATGGTTGTTGTTCAATAATAAAATTATTCCTCAAAAATACAACTTGCCTGATTCTACACTCCCTGTAATGTTTTATAAAGTTATAAATCATTAAATAATGTGTATGAAATTGGCAATTGTAAAAACGTTAATCTTCCCTGTTTAAAAAGTGAAATGTATAATAACGTTTTATAAAAGATTAATAAGATTTTTTTACTAAAGCTATACCTAGCCCTACTCTCACACAGAGCCCTCCCTGTACCTACCCCTAACCCCTAGACCCCCCTGGTGGTGCCTAAACCTAAGACCCCCCTGGTGGTGCCTAAACCTAAGACCCCCCTGGTGGTGCCTAAACCAAAGACCCCCCTGGTGGTGCCTAAACCAAAGACCCCCCTGGTGGTGCCTAAACCAAAGACCCCCCTGGTGGTGCCTAAACCAAAGACCCCCCTGGTGGTGCCTAAACCAAAGACCCCCCTGGTGGTGCCTAAACCAAAGACCCCCCTGGTGGTGCCTAAACCAAAGACCCCCCTGGTGGTGCCTAAACCAAAGACCCCCCTGGTGGTGCCTAAACCAAAGACCCCCCTGGTGGTGCCTAAACCAAAGACCCCCCTGGTGGTGCCTAAACCAAAGACCCCCCTGGTGGTGCCTAAACCAAAGACCCCCCTGGTGGTGCCTAAACCAAAGACCCCCCTGGTGGTGCCTAAACCAAAGACCCCCCTGGTGGTGCCTAAACCAAAGACCCCCCTGGTGGTGCCTAAACCAAAGACCCCCCCCCTGGTGGTGCCTAAACCTAAGACCCCCCCCCCCTGGTGGTGCCTAAACCTAAGACCCCCCCCCCCCCTGGTGGTGCCTAAACCTAAGACCCCCCCCCCCCCCCTGGTGGTGCCTAAACCTAAGACCCCCCCCCCCTGGTGGTGCCTAAACCTAAGACCCCCCCCCCCCCCTGGTGGTGCCTAAACCTAAGACCCCCACCCCTGGTGGTGCCTAAACCTAAGACACCCCTGGTGGTGCCTAAACCTAAGACACCCCTGGTGGTGCCTAAACCTAAGACACCCCTGGTGGTGCCTAAACCTAAGACCACCCCTGGTGGTGCCTAAACCTAAGACCCCCCCTGGTGGTGCCTAACCCTAAGACACCCCTGGTGGTGCCTAACCCTAAGACACCCCTGGTGGTGCCTAAACCTAAGACCACCCCTGGTGGTGCCTAAACCTAAGACCACCCCTGGTGGTGCCTAAACCTAAGACCCCCCCTGGTGGTGCCTAACCCTAAGACACCCCTGGTGGTGCCTAAACCTAAGACACCCCTGGTGGTGCCTAAACCTAAGACCCATCTGGTGGTGCCTAAACCTAAGACCCATCTGGTGGTGCCTAAACCTAAGACCCCCCTGTGATAAGCATTAATGTTTTTAAAAAATATTGTGCTGTTTTTCATTTAAAAATAATGTTTTAAAACAGATTGTACTGTTTTTTGTTTAAAAGTAATGTTTAAAAAATTATAAATCATTAAATAATGTGTAATCATGAGAAACAGTTATAAAACATTAAAAGTCTCCGGGTGCCGCTTGTAAAACGTTATTTTTCTCCGGCGCCCTTTTTTCCTGTTGGGCGCCCATTAAACGATATTTATTATGGGAGTAAATGGCGGCGCCCTTTTTGTCCACTTGCCTCAGGCGCCCGAATTTATTGTTTCCCTAGGAGAGTGCCACACTGCCATTGGAACTTACAAATGGCCTGTCTTGCAGATGACACAGCCAGCGCCTCATAAATATCCCTCCTGCAGGAGCCTGACAGTAATGTGCAGGTGGTTCCCTCCAGAGATGCATGGGATATGGTTATTACACAGCTCTATTGACTGAGCAGCATGAGGTGAAGCGGAGGAATGGATAGGATGACCCACTGAGACATATTCAGCCCAGAATTATTGCCTATTGAATTTCTCTTGAACAATGTTACCTTTCACTTAATGTTGTGTAAACATGGCGTCTCTGCTGACAAGGAGCATGTGACTGAGAGATGAGTCGCTCTACACACAATGGGGCGATTCACAAAGCTTTTCTCTTCAATTATCTCATCTTAAAGAGGAGCTGTCAGCCATACTATCTCAGGAAAAAAAAAAATATAAGTAGATAAATACTTGCTCTACTTACATAACATATGTATTGCACTGTCCACGTTATGATTCCTGTGAATTTTATAAAGGAAATGTAGAGAATCCTATTCTAGACAGTTTCCATATTTACTGTGGCTATTTTGAAGCCAGTCGTGATGTAATATCCGCCCTTAGTCTCCTCTGCCTGATTTGCCCGCCCTTCACGATAGAAAGTGTATTGTTTCAGCCTGAGAAATTTTGGCCAATCAGAGAGGAACAGAGGTGTGGGAGGGGAAAACAGGAGGGAAAGAGGCTTCAGCCTATCAGGCTGCATTAGTTAAGTCTGAGGGGAAGTAGAGAAGCAAAAAAAGACAACCCAGCATGCCCTGCAACTTCTCTTTTGTGTACCAAATTTTCTGTGTACCAAATAAGAGTCATGTAAACTGGGGAATGATCATTTATCAACAAGAAAAGTAATACTGATTTTAACTTTTGGATTGCCTGATTAGTATCCTTATTACTTGTTTACCAGATAAAAATAAAGAATTGATTTTTTATTTTATGCCCGACAGTTACTCTTTAAGGTGGCCATACACTCAGGGGCAAACCCAGGA
This sequence comes from Hyperolius riggenbachi, assembly GCF_040937935.1. Lineage (NCBI taxonomy): Eukaryota > Metazoa > Chordata > Amphibia > Anura > Hyperoliidae > Hyperolius > Hyperolius riggenbachi. The sequence continues at coordinate 73,938,643 of NC_090649.1, read as the reverse complement.
TTTTCAAGAGGGGGATTCCTGTAAGGTCTCCCTCAGCCATGCACAATACAGTATAATAATATGGTAGGACATCATGCTGGGTACACATAATGCAAGTTCTTCCCGACCGACAACGGAATTGATCAGTAGCAGTTTGGATACAGATAATAAAGAGGACAGCTGACATTGGTAATGAAGGGGAAAGTGAAGCATTCACACAGCAGAGCACAGGGCTGTGCTCATACCTATTAAGTTCCCCAGAGCTGCTCCATGCTCTGTACACACACTGCTGCTCCATGCTCTGTACACACACTGCTGCTCCATGCTCTGTACACACACTGCTGCTCCGTGCTCTTTACACAGGCTGCTGCTCCATGTTCTGCACACACGCTGCTGCTCCATACTCTGTACACATGCTGCTGCTCCATGCTCTGTACACACGCTGCTGCTCCATGCTCTGTACACACGCTGCTGCTCCATGCTCTGTACACACGCTGCTGCTCCATGCTCTGTACACACACTGCTGCTCCATGCTCTGTACACATGCTGCTGCTCCATGCTCTGTAAACACACTCCTGATCCATGCACTGTACATATGCTGCTGCTCCATGCTCTGTACATATGCTGCTGCTCCATGCTCTGTACATATGCTGCTGCTCCATGCTCTGTACATATGCTGCTGCTCCATGCTCTGTACATATGCTGCTGCTCCATGCTCTGTACATATGCTGCTGCTCCATGCTCTGTACATACACTCCTGATCCATGCACTGTACACACACTGCTGCTCCATGCTCTGCACACACGCTGCCTGCTGCTCCATGCTCTGTACACACACTGCTGCTCCATCCAAAGTCAGCTGTAGCAGGTAAATAAAGTGTGCAGCTGTGAGTTGCAGGATACCTGCAGATATTCTGGTGTCTCAACTTATGCCTGACCCCAGACACTGCACCAGCCCTGGTCTGAGGGGGGATTCTGGGCAGCTGTAATTCCCCCTGCGCTTACCTATGACACACAGATTTGCAGCAGATTCGACCATCAGATAGATTTCTGTCAGATGCCTGTCAAGTTGAATCTGACAGGAATATATCTGATGTGTGCCACACACTAGAAACAGATTTCCAATAGATTTCAGAATGAAATCTATTGGAAATCGATCAACAGTAAATGCATTATTGGACCATTAGATCCAATGCAACTCTATGGGCCATCGATCTTCTGCCAGCAGCAGTTCGACCTAGATTTTCCATCCTGTCAAATAGATCAAATTGATCGAAATCGGCTGAAAATCGATCGATCAATAGATTTAATAGAATTTTTGATCGATTCAGTAGAATTGATTGATGGCTGAAATCCACCAGTGTATGTGCCCCTTTACGCTCTTAAATTATCTCATCCAGTTGACCATATATCCATTGATGAGCCACCAGATCGACCATCAGATAGATCACTCTATGATTGAATCTGATCAGAGAGGGATCTATTGCCTGCCCTCATACTGCACAACGATTTCCAATAGACTTTAGCCTGCAGGTGCTTAAAGAGACCAAAAAGCCTGCTTACTAAAATGCTATGCAAAACAGGAGTTTCCCTTCTTTGCGATTATTCAGATTGGAGTGAGCACATGAGGTCTCCCACAATGCATCACTGCTGAATATGCAAATCATCCTTTGGTGTCCCTGATAGCTAAACTCACCTCCAGATCCGCTGGAATGAAATGATGTGTCAGCTTGTTAATATTACAGAGCCACAATAAACCCAACATGTATACAAAATAGAGAACAGAGGCGCCAGTAGAATAAAATTAGCTAAAATTCAAAGGCAGAGGCGCTCAATACGGAACTGGACTGTGTTCGCTGTATACTCCTTCCTATTGCCTGATGAAGCGGGGTCACGCCTGCGAAGCGCGTTGCAAATTTTTGTGGAGTGTATAAATACATTTTCTCTGTTCAAACGTCACTACGTTTATTGCATGTCCTTCGGAGTAGGTAAGTCCACCACTGCCACTCCGGTTGTTAAGAATTGTAGCTAATTTTATTCTGCTGGCGCCTCTGTTCTCTATCTTGTTTGAGTCCACCCCTGGTGGAGGGTGTTTTTACCCCAACTTCTTCTTCCGATCTACAGAGAGCGACTTCTTAATCCTGAGTGGGAACAGGTCTAATCTTCCCACCTGCATTTACAGTGGCTGCCTTGGCAGTAACCTACGTTTGTAAGTATAACAATACTTACTTAACCAATAACCTCCTTACCATTACAAGCTACACTATATTGGGCTCTCGGTGTCCCTTGTTTTTCTGTTCTAACATGTATACAGACTGTTTCAAATTGGTCGATCCTCATCAGTGCAGGGCATGAACTAATGTTGCTCTATAGCTGCCCTACCTACATCTCGGAGCTTGTTCACAGGGATACACTAGGTCGCCCCCTCCGATCCTTCAATGACCTACGCCTCACCACCCCACGCATCTCCCACTCCCGCCTGCAGGATTTCTCAAGAACCGCCCCCACCCTCTGGAACGCCCTTCCACCACCCATCAGACTTGCTCCCTCTCAGAGCCGGGACAAGGTCCTCCAGCACCCAAGGCTGAGACACCGAAGTGCGGTGCGCCCCTCCATCCCTCCCACCACAGCCGTCACACACTGATTGCTATTAGACTAAGAGGCGCCACAGGGCCCACAACCTCCCCAACACCTAAATATCTAGTTGTCTGGCTTGCAGTCACTGCCATGTATCCCCTTTTCTTATTTCTTTCTGCTTCAAACACAATTAGGAATGACAGCTGAATGAATTCTGCGCCCCTCCTACACTGTACCCTGAGGCAGGAGCCTCTCCAGCCTATGCCTCGGCCCCACCCCCTTATATTGTAAGCCTCTGGCAGGGTCCTCCATTCCCTAGTGTAATCTACAGGATTGTGTGCTCCTTTTCTATGACAGCCTGTACTTGTATTACTGGGCCTACCTAACCAGCCCATATCGCATGATCATGTATTTTGTACAATTTGCATGTATAACTTTGTTCTATGGTGTATAACCCTATGTCTGTCATCCTTGTATCATTGTATATATTTATTGTCCAGCGCTGCGTAATATGTTGTCGCTTTATAAAATACAATAAATAATATAGGGTAGGATTTGAAGATGAAAGATAATAGTAATGAGTTAAGACTGATGAGACAGAAATCATGAGTTCTGGTGGATGAGGAGAGTTAATGCTTATACATTGTTGGCAGAGTGCATATTGATTTGAATCATAATTGATATATACTGCTGGAAAAAAATGTGGCAGGTTATTCCCTGTGTGGCCTTCCTTTTGATGGTGTAGTATTTTATTCACATAATGCTACTTGCAGAAAAGTTGTTGCACAATTTGCTTAAAGGGAAGGTTCAAGCAAAAAAAAATAAAAAATGAGTTTTACTTACCTGGGGCTTCTACCAGCCCCATGCAGCCATCCTGTGCCCTCGTAGTCACTCACTGCTGCTCCAGTTCCCCGCTGGCAGCTTTCTGACCTTGGAGGTCAGGGCCACATTGCATACATTTTTACGCATTCCAGCTAGTGCAGGAACAAAAATTTACGCGTTGCACCACTAACGCGTAAAAATGTATGCGTTAATGTTCCTGCACTAGCGGGAATGTGTAAAAATGTACGCAATTCGGCCCTGACCTCCGAGGTCAGAAAGCTGCCAGCGGGGGACTGGAGCAGCAGTGAGTGACTATGAGGGCACAGGATGGCTACATGGGGCTGGTAGAAGCCCCAGGTAAGTGAAACTCATTTTTTTTTTTTTGCTTGGACCTTCCCTTTAACTCGTACTAACCTTGTGAGCATGGACTGAAGTATGTGCCGTTCAGATCCTCTCGTCTTTGGAAGTACGGGCTGGGAGCCGTAGCCGTATCAGAAACTTTTGTGGCTCCTAGTGGAAATAAGCCCTAAAGGGGCCCATACACTGGTCGATTTCAGCCATCGATCGATCGGAAATTGATTCTATTGAATCAGCCGAAAGATCAATTTGCGGCGGATTTCGATTGATTTGATCTATTTGACAGGATGGAAAATCTAGGTCGATCTGTTGCTGGCAGCAGATCGATGGCCCATATAGTTGCATCGGATCTAATGGTCCAATAATGCATTTAGATCGATTTTCAATCGATTTCATCCTGAGATCTATTGTAAATCTGTTCCTAGTGTGTGGCACACATCAGATAGATACCTGCGCATGCACGGTAAAACCGAGCATGCGCAGTACTGTCACGCCGGCCGGCGTGATGACACGTAGCGGGCGGCGTGATGATGAGAGTCATCGTTCAGGAAGTGTCAGCCCCGGTGTCGCCAGTCATGATTTCCGCGGAGGGACCAGGAGAGGAGCCAAGAGGATGCTGAGGGACTTCACGACCTACGGTGGGCTGGAGAAAGCCCCGATTTTGTTTTTAACTACTCCTCGGAGTCCCTTTAAGTGCGCTATCAGAGCAGTGTAAATACTAGTGAAAACCCCTCAGGCTGGGAACACACTAGGCAGTGCGGGAAACGTAGGGTTTTGCTACATATGCTTTGTGCATTTTTAGTGCGTTTTACGTGAATTTTCTGTGCATTTGCATTTTGCGTTCTTTTTCCTACACATTCGTTTTTCTTACGTTTTAATGCATTTGCGGTTCGCATATATAAACTGCAAATGTGTTTTGTGTGCTTTTTTTTTTAAATGCATTTTACGCAAATCACTAGGAAGTCAACCGGAAGTGGAAATACATCATCAAACTTGTTTAAAAAAAAACGCGTAAAAAACGTGCATACAAAACGCGATAAAATGCAATACCTCTGCATCACCATTGACTTTTATTATTATGTGCATTTTTGATGTGTTTTTGAAAACTATGCAATAAAACCAGTGGTTTTAAAAACGCACGTTGCAGAACGCAAGTATATACGTTTTTTAGTGCAGCCCATTGACTTGCATTATGTGCGTTTTCTCTGCGTTTTCTGCAACGCTAGCGTTTATGCCTAGCGTGTTCCCTGCCTCAAGGAGAGAAAGAGTTGATGAGTAAGATGTAAAATACATGAAATAAGTTGTGCAGATCAAACCTAAGATCTGCTGAGACTTGCACATTTCTCCATCTTATCATATTACATTATTGGTATCTTCAGCTGTACTCATTTCCTTCCAGAACAAGAGAAGTAGTTTACAACTAGTGAAGTAACAGAGGCGCCAACAGGCGCAAGATATATAAAAATAACAAAAAGAGGTAGTGGTAGACTTCCCTCCTATTTGATGACCCCAAACAGTCAACAAAGAGACCTCATGTTACTTACTACCAAAATAATGACTTACTCTCTGCTCATGGGTGTAACCAAAAATCATGGGGCCCCATTGCAAACTTTTTTGCTTTTGTCTCTGTTCTGTTTCGAATTCCCGCTTTATGTGTGAGGCATACTCCAGAAGACCCAGTCTGTATAGCAGTATGACTCCACACTGATTTTAGAAACCTCCACAGGCAGTTTACTCGATGAAATAATGACTCCAAGTATAATCTGTAGTATCTTTACTTGCGTTGAAAGCATACAAAGATGTTTTTTAGAGCATATTCATAGTTAAAAATATGATGCGACTACAAGCACAGCAGGATCTCCTCACTAACTGAACTCAACTGTTGCAGAAACATCTAGACAAGGCTGTTGAGCAGGGAGTTACAGTTGGGAAATGCTAAATAACTAAATCTTGCAGGGGGACTGGAATATACTAATACAAAGAATATAAATAATGTTAAATAACATTAAAGGAGGCTGTTGTGACAGCACACTCCCCGCTTGGTATCGGTAGATACCACTATATATAATACAATTTAACATTGAAAACTATAAGTATAATTAAGACTTGTAGAGAAGAGAGAAAACATAAAACATAAACATTAATTCTTGAATGCAGATCTTTGAAGAATCTTCCATCACTGGAGAAAGGATGTAACTCAGTAGACTCGAAGGCATATCAGGCTGTTCCCTTGGATCGAGTAGATAAGACATCTTCATTTGAAGGCAGGAGTAAGACTGTCTCCGTGATGGGTCTAAAACAAAGTCTTAACACTACCATTTCTTGCTGTCTTCACTTTCACCTTGCGAACCTTTCCATCATCGCTAGTGATTGCCTTTATAAAGTGATCATTCATATCGGGTTTGTTCTTCAGAATTTTTTTAAGTGAAGTTAGCCTAGAAATAACTTGTTTCTTGTTATTTGGAAGCCTAATTCTTGGTGAACGAAACGGTAAAGGAGCTACCCAACTGTTAGTTTCATCCTTGAAGAATTCATTATTCAAGATGTTTATGAACTCTTTATCCTCAATGGAAGGAACTGTCTTATTGTCATCACGAGTTATTTGGAATATAGTGTCACCAAAGTCTTGATGAGAACTGTTCTTACAACTGATTTTCTTTTGTACATCGCATGAAGTCTTTAAACTGAAACTCTCCTGAACTTGAAAGTTAAAAGGATGTTTAAGTGAATGAATGGTGCATTTAGATTCTCTGATGCTGGTCTTGCATGAGAACACATCATAAGACTCTTGAAATGTATTTAAGCAAACATCTCCTATAATGACCCATCCAAAATCTAATTTCTGTGCATAAGGGGCATCATTTGGTCCATTGCATTGTTGTCGCACCTTATGGACTCTTGGGATATCTCTGCCTAAAAGAAGGAGAATCTTTGCATCATCATCAAGCGGTGGAATGTAACTGGCTATGTGTTTCATATGAGGATGATAAAGAGCCGCTTCTGGTGTAGGGATCTCTTCTCGATTGTTTGGCAACTGATCACATTCGATAAGTGTTGGAAGTGAAAATTCTGTGTTTCCATACTCAGATGCTACCACAAAACCATGTGCTCTTCTTCCAGATATCTTAACCAGGCCTGAGCAAGTTAGTAAAGTATAGGGCCAGGTTTCTCCTTGAATATTGAACACGTTGAAGAATTCTGGACTTGCTAATGAACGATTGCTCTGGTCGTCAAGGATAGCATACATCTTCACTGCGCTCTGTGGTCGTCCTTCTGGATATACCTTGACCAGACATATTTTACTGCATGACTTTCTGTGGAATCCTTCTTCACGTACCTCAGTACATTTTGTGGATACAGATGCTGTCATTTCCTCAGTACTCTCCCCGCCATAACTTGGTGTGGTCTTTGAGGCTTGAGCAGTTTGAAGCACTTCTTTGGGAGAACTAGGATGATAAGCCGTTATGTGTTTATCACTGTTGCAGTCAAAACATTTGACAGGAACTTTACAGTCTTTAGCAAAGTGGTCTGTAGATGCACAACATCTATAACAAATATCGTGTTCTCTGAGGAAAGACTTGCGCTCTTCAAAGGGCATTTGTTTAAACACACGACAATTTCTAAGCGGGTGTGGCTTGTTATGAATAGAACATTGATACCTAGGATCATTTTCCTTGACTTGCTGTGGTTTAAAATCAGAGTCTTGAGAACTTGAGAAGATTCCAGTCTTCTTAACATAGATAGAGTTCCGTGAGTCCTTAAACTTGCCTTGAGTATCGCAATTTAAAGGTGTTGAAGGAAGAACTGTAGTATCAAAAAATAAAAAGCTTGGGTCATTCTTTACAGTAGCTATGTCTCTAATGAATTTGGAGAAAAAAGAAAAAGGTGGAAAGGATACTTTATAGTCCTGTTTATATTTAGATCCTTTCTTTGCCCATTCACTCTGAATATTCGGTGGCAACTTCTGTACAATTGGGTTTACACCATGAGCTGTATCCAAGTAGACAAGACCTGGAAGGTGTGGGTCTGCCTTGGCTCTTTCTACTTCAAGAAGAAGGTCGCTTAATTCTTGAAACTTGTGGTTGTCCTTGTTAGACAGTTTTGGGAAGTTTCGAAGTCTCTTGAATAAGGCAAGCTCAATAGCTTCAGAACATCCATAAACTCTCTCTAATCTCTCCCAAACTATGTTAAGACCCGTTGCTGGATCATCGCAATGAACAGATTTCAGTCTTTTAACTTGTTCTGATGACTGCGGTCCCAACCATTTGATAAGTAGGTCAAGTTCTCCTATAGGTTCAATCTCCAGGTTCTGGATTATAGTCTTGAATGTAGCTCGCCAACCTCTGTAGTTTTCTGGTTGATCATCAAATTTCGTTAGTCCAGAGTTAAGAAGCTCTCGGCGAATCATATACTTGCCAACTTCTTCAATTTCAGACTTTTCTGATTTTATTTCTGTACGTGGAAATGCGTCACCACTGCAGACAGTATGTGGCTTGTGCTGTTCCAGTGGTGATGTAGAGAATGGAGATGCAGATGTGTTTACTCCAGGCGAGGGTTTGATCTGTGTGATGTTTGGAGCATGGGAGCTTGAAAAAGACTGTGTTATGAGATTCATGGGATTTGTTCCAATTGGTTGTGATATTTCTTTGTGATTATATCTTGCTGAGGTCTGACAAGGTGTATAGATTTGTTCTCTTGGACTTGTAGTGTTGGACAGCATAGCAGAATCCTTCAAAGGTACAGTGTTAAGCTGAGATTCATGTTTTAATGGTATGCATTCTGGCTGCTTACTTGCTGAACAGGTAGGTGTAGAGACTTCAGCTGTATGCAGGGGAGTATATCCATTGTTCTGGTTCATAACAAATTGCAAAGTTCGTTTAGCAGGATCATCAGCAGACTTTAGGCTAGGGTAATTAATTCCTTCTTCCTCTTCCACAGCTTGTTCGAAGACCTTTAACCTTGCTAGAGCTGCTGCTTCTTCTCTTTTCTTTTGCAGAAGTTCTAACTGGGCCTCTGTCTCTGCCTGTACACGTGTTGCTTCTGCCTGTGCTTCTGCCTGCACACGTGTTGCTTCTGCCTGTGCTTCTGCCTGCACACGTGTTGCTTCTGCCTGTGCTTCCGCCTGTTTGCGTGCTGCGTCCGCCTGTTTGCGTGCTGCGTCCGCTTTAAGAGTCGATTCTTGTTCAAAGCAATAAGATTGTGCTTTCGCAGCCTCTGCTTCTGCACGGGCTTTGACTAACTGAATGCTTAATGCTGACCTCTGGGAGAGTGACTGCAGCGATTTGCTTGATCTAGTAAATCTGTGAGAGGTTGCTTGCACTGACAGTTTTTTTGAGTGTCTAGAAGAAATAGAGGTACAGGATGTAGTTTCGATCAAATTTGCTATCCTATTCTCTAACTGTAACTTTGCTTCCATAAACGTAACATGTCTCTGTTGATCAGCAGTGGTAAAGTCATTCAACTCTTTTGACGCTTGTTCTGTACTAACTTGCGATAGAAAGGAAGAATATTTTTCAGAGAGTTTCCTGTAATTTTCATATGTCTTCTTAAGTCTTGTAAGTGCATTGTTTAATTGCTCTCCATTACTGCCAGTCTTCTCAATATCAGATATGTGTTGCTGCGTTTTTATCCACAATTCAGACAGACTATGAAACATTCCTTCACTTTCTGCTTCATACCTCTCTCTTGCCTTTAGAGAAAGATGTATTGACCGCCTTGGTCTCTCAGGTAGTACAACATGTTTATCTGAATCATCTTGACCGAGAATTAATTCATCTTCCATGTTAATAGAATGCGCAGAAATAGACATGCTCTATGGCTGCAGATATGATGCTTATGAATCTTATCACTGGGTGAATTTTTTTTTTTTTTTTTTTTTTTTAAACTTAATAGCGATAGTCCCAAACAGAAGAAATGTACAATTTCTGAAGCAATCTGTACTCACTGTATTCACTGTAGGAAGGCAAACAGGCAATTCTTGTACTTTTTTGCTGAATGTCTATTTACTCTTTGTAGATTTTGTGTTTGATGTGTAGCTAGGTAATCCTTTATTGTATTGCAGATCAGTCCTTTACTGATGAGTTGACAGGAAATCCCATTACCTTCTTGCAGATATCATATTTTTACTGTTCTGTTTCGAATTCCCGCTTTATGTGTGAGGCATACTCCAGAAGACCCAGTCTGTATAGCAGTATGACTCCACACTGATTTTAGAAACCTCCACAGGCAGTTTACTCGATGAAATAATGACTCCAAGTATAATCTGTAGTATCTTTACTTGCGTTGAAAGCATACAAAGATGTTTTTTAGAGCATATTCATAGTTAAAAATATGATGCGACTACAAGCACAGCAGGATCTTCTCACTAACTGAACTCAACTATTGCAGAAACATCTAGACAAGGCTGTTGAGCAGGGAGTTACAGTTGGGAAATGCTAAATAACTAAATCTTGCAGGGGGACTGGAATATACTAATACAAAGAATATAAATAATGTTAAATAACATTAAAGGAGGCTGTTGTGACAGCACAGTCTCTATGGTAACAGCATCCTCTCTAGTGATATAACCCACGTGGTGAGAGAGGGGGCTGTAATCTTGATATGAGGATGCTAGGAGGAAGTTAGATCATTGATGGAGCCCAGAGAGGTATGTCACTTCTCTCCTCCTACGCTCCTTTTACTACTCTGCTCGTGAGGGGGCAGCCACAGGTCTACAGGAGGCTGCGGACCCACTTATCACCCCCAGTGACTATGGGCCCCATAGCAGCTGCTATGGTGATCCCCATGACATTACCTCTACTAGCGTAGCTAGGGTTTTCAGTGCCTGGGGACAAAGACAGTTTTGCACCCCCTCTGGAAAGTCCTGTGCAAAAATGGGCATGGCCATGCATCATAATGTGGGCGTGGTCATGGGGGGAGCCAAATTTACAAATGCTGTTTAGATAGCCAGATGTGCTCCCTTCCACCCTATAGAGAGCTAGATGTTCCCCCTTCCCCTATTCAAATAGCCAGATGTGCCCCCATATAGATAGTCAGATGTTCCCCCCTTTTAATAGCCAGATGTGCCCTCCCCCCCCCCCCCCCCATTTAAATAGCCAAATGTGCTGACTAATGGAGAAGCTGGAGCACTTTAGGCGGCCAGCGAGGCGCTTCTCACGCACGTTGGGGTGCGGCGGCCTCACTGAGCACCCTCACAGTACTATGCCTGGGGACATATGTTCCCACTTGCCCCCCCATAGCTACGCCTCTGCCTCTACTATCCTACAAATGTACATGAGTGGAAGGAGGGATGGGAAGTTTTGTTTTTTTATATGTCCTGGAACTTCCATTCCGATCATCACTCTCCATTTATATCAAAACAACTTACTCAACTGGATTGTTCAAAGTCTAGCCGCTTGGCAGCAGCAGCCGGCAGAAATCCCCGGGATATGTGGCCTTGATGTTCCATGTGTCAGCTCAGCAGCAGGCAGGGGTTTTGGCCAGCGGTCGTGCCACCATGACATAAGGGGACAGTGTCTGCAGGCCTTTTGTTGACAGATATCCACACACAGCGGAGTGATGCAATCGCAGGCTTCCTTTTTTTAGGCTCGGTCCAGATATGGGAATGAGGCAGACAGGACACTGTGTGTGACTCATGCAGTCTTTTGACACCCTCCCTAGACCTGCAGCACAAAAGCAGCCAGTGTTTAATTAGACAATGATCTAATCCGCTTCCCACTGGACCCGGCCAATCTTTCAACAACAGAGCTTCTCATACAGTGCGTCTTTCACATGCAGTGGCCTCGATAAACTCCCTCGCATCTCCAGGCAGTGAATGCTAACTGTTGTCGCAAACTGTCTATGACACTCTGAACTTCATCTATTGGGCTGTGTAGACTTCTGCCTTTTGCCCCACTTTTACCACTATGGACTGCAGGGAGGTTTATTAGAGTCATAGGCCCCGATGCACTTGGAGCAAACCTGAAGTGAAAAAAAAGTATGATATAATGAATTGTATGTGTAGTACGGATAATGAATAGAACATTGGTAGCAAAGAAAAGAGTCTCATAATTTTATTTTCAGTTATATAACTTCTTTTTAATAACATTGCTTCATTCCGTCACAGTTGTAGTTTTAAAAGCACACTTTGTTTTCTAAATCATCAACTCTCAGGAAGATGGTGTCATATTGCAACAGGATCTGGATAGGATGGCTATATGGGCACATAAATGGCAGATTAAATTCAATGTTGAAAAATGTAAAGTCATGCATTTTGGTCGTACCAATGGTCTAGCACCATACAAACGAAATGGGATACAGTTGGGGACATCAAACTTGGAGAAGGACTTAGGAGTACTCATCGACAACAAGTTAAATAATCGCACTCAATGCCAAGCCGCTGCTGCTAAAGCTAACAAAATTTTGGGATGCATTAAAAGGGAAATAAAAACTCGAGATGCTAGCATAATATTGCCCCTGTTTAACTCTCTAGTAAGGCCACATCTGGAATATGGAATTCAGTTCTGGGCACCACATTACAGGAAAGATATTGCAGTTTTAGAACAGGTGCAGAGACGAGCAACAAAATTGATACCTCGGATGGAAGGTCTCGCTTACCAAGAAAGGTTAGATAAACTGGGTTTATTTAGTCTAGAGAAAAGACGCCTTAGAGGAGATCTAATTAACATGTATAAATACATAAGAGGGCAATATAATAGCTTGGCGGATGAGCTTTTTGTCCCTAGGTCTTCTCAAAGGACTAGAGGACATGATCTGCGCATGGAGGAAAAAGGTTTTAGCCATTTATTTAGCAAAGGGTTCTTTACAGTAAGAGTGATTAAGATGTGGAATGCATTGCCACAGGAAGTCGTTATGGCAAACTCTATACCTGCATTTAAAGGGGGCTTAGATGCTTTCCTTGCGTTGAAAGACATCCATGGCTACAATTACTAGGTTATGCCTAATGATGTTGATCCAGGGATTCTATCTGATTGCCATCTGGAGTCGGGAAGGAATTTTTCCCTTTTGGGGCTAATTGGACCATGCCTTGTGGGAGTTTTTTCGCCTTCCTCTGGATCAGCAGGGATATGTGAGGGAGCAGGCTGGTGTTGTACTTTGTTCTCTGGTTGAACTCGATGGACGTATGTCTTTTTTCAACCAAAATAACTATGTAACTATGAAACTATAAAACAGAGCAGAAATAATGACACTTTGAACTTTCCAGCAGTAAAACCTTATCTAAATCTGTCTCAAAGGCCTGGAACCCACTGCAAAAGGCTATCGCTAATCGCAAGCGCTAGCATTTTGTATGAGCAGTTTGTCAGCGGTTTCATGAGCATTTTAGGAAGTGATTTTACAAAGTGTATCAATTTGCCAGCGATTGTGTAGCGATTAGCGATTATCGTTTTAAAGTCTGATTGGTCCTTTCAATTAATTTTAATTTTGTTACAGTGTGTGGTAAGGTTAAAACGCTAGCAAAATCGCTCCCTGCCAGTTTTGATGAGCGATTACGCCAGCGTTTATATAATTTACATTGAAGCGCTAACGTTCCCAAAATGCTGCATGTCCTGCGTTTGCGATTTGAGGAATCGCAAACGCTCCAGTGGAAGTTGCCCCATCCAATTACATTAGCTGAGTGTTTTGGCGAAACACTAGCGTTCTGTAACGCTCCAAAAATGCTCTCAAAATCGCCCTTGTGGGTTGGGCTCCAGCCCTCACTGTTTTTTTGCTGTTCAAGTGCTTCCGAAAAAACACCTGTTTAGCGTGGCATTTGCAGACTTGTAGAATTCTTCCTCTGTACCACAATTTGCCATTCAATCAATTACTGGACTGAACCTTGCTTATCCGCATTGAGTCCTATGGGAGAATAATAATAATAATAATAATAATCCGAACATTTATATAGCGCTTTTCTCCTGTCAGACTCAAAGCGCTCCAGAGCTGCAGCCACTGGGACGCGCTCAGGAGGCCACCCTGCAGTGTTAGGGAGTCTTGCCTTGAACGCCTTACTGAATAGGTACTTGACCTAGCCAGGAGAAAAGTGCTTTACAAATGCTGTTTGTTGTTGTTACAGTAAGTGTACTTTAAAGTGGACCTGAACTCTTGCCAAGGACAGAAGGAAAACATGGAGAAATGCCCCCTGTATGTATTTAAAGAGTTTAGCCTGTCTAATTTCCCCTCATCTGTGACTAATCCCCACCGTAATTTGATCTCTCAGCTGTGTCAGCTCCGGAATCTCCTCTGCCATGGCACAGCAGCTAATTTGCAAAACACAGGATGTTAACCCTATGTCTGCTTCCATGAAAGCAGGAAGTAGACCCACTGCAGATTTATTGCAGGGTTTGTATCAGCTGTAACAAATAACTGTTTTTCTTTAAAGGTTATTATGCTGTTGCTTATCTTTTAGAGCAGAAAGGAAGTTCTGAGTTCAGGTTTGTTTTAAGGGTGCATTCACCCAATACTGGTTGCACTGCAGAATGATTCTGCATAGGAAGTCGCTGCACATAAGTGCCGTGTTTAATCATTATTGGTATGCCCGGTGTGACAGGTGACCAGTAGTGATCTGAGACATACACAGCAGTGGCAGAACAAAAGCGTTTGGCAGGCAGACTGCGCTCCTGCTTGTATTTCCATATTCAATTATTAAGGGCCTATTTCCTCTGCATGTGGCTGAGTTACACAACATGCAGGCAAATGCAAGAGCAGCACAATCTCTATCCATTCATCACTCGGATACGTGTTCTCACCGATGTAACACCGTGCTGCATTGCAGAAATACTGGCGCTTGCGTTTTAAAGCGTGGCTTTCCCAGTTAACCCTTTGCACGCTCCCAGGCCCTCAATGTACACAGCGAAAGTCTCTCATAGCAACTGCTGTCTCTGAAAAAGTGTCCCCTTTACTAATCCTACTGTAAAAATAGCTTGGCACCATCACAACATTTATTGCCATGAAAATGCGAATGCATAATAAGTATCCATCATTATAACATTAAAAGTGCTATATGTACTTATCATGGCGGTAGTGGGATGCAGGGTAGTTGCAGTAGGCGCTGGGGGGTGCACTCAGTGGTGTAACTAAAGAGCTTGGGACCCCCGTGCAAGTTTTACACGGGGCCCAAACAACTCGATATAGAGCCCCAAAACCTAGCAAGGACAGCTGCAGTCTCAGAGAGGTATAATCAGTTAGGGCTGGTGCACACCACAGCGGTTCTGAAGCGTTTGCTAATGAAAGTGAATGGGCTGGGGCACACCAGAGCGGCTCGTTTTTTCCACAAACGCGAACTCGGGGGCTGCAGCATTTTTTAGATTTCTGAGGCATTTCTGCCTCAATGTTAAAGTATAGGAAAGTGGAAAACTGCTCTGAAAAACACTACATCAGAGCGGTTTGCCAGGCGTTTCTGTTACAGAAGCTGTTCAGTAACAGCTTTTACTGTAACAATATATGAAATCTGCTACACAAAAACGCTCCAGAAAACGCTAGGCATGTTTAGAAAACCTCTCTAAACATGCTTAGAATCGCTCTGAAATCTGCTTCAAAAACCGCTAGCGTTTTGCAGATCTGATAGAGGTTTTGGTGTGCACTGGGCCAAAGAAAACAGTTTGTTAAGGATTAACACTGCACATATAGAGATGTTCAATACCAGCATAACACCAATGGGAAGCTGATAAGATGGATATTTTACATTTATTTATGTATTATTATGGATTAGATTATGAGCTCCTTTGAGGGACAGTTAGTGACAAGATATATATATATACACTGTACAGCGCTGCGTAATATGTCAGCGCTACAGTATATAAATACTAAATAATAATAATATAGCGCCAACATATTACGCAGCGCTGTACAGAGTATATTGTCTTGTCACTAACTATCCCTTAGGGCTGGAACCCACTGGAGCGATTTTTTTGAGCATTTGGGGAGCGCTTTGAAACGCTAGCGCTTTCCCTAAACACTCTGCCAATGTAAATAAATGTAACAAATTCCACAGTAGCAATTGCGATTAGCAAAATCGCAATCGCAGGAAATGCAGCATTTTGAAAGCGTTTGCGCTTCAATGTAATGTACTGAAGCGCTGGCAAATTGCTCATGAATCGCTACACATAGCGATTTGAGTGCGATTGCAAACTGTAAATAAAATTATGATACATTGAAAGGACCAATCAGAATTAAAATCACTAATCGCAAATCACTACACAATCGCTAGCAAAAAGCTTACACTTTTTAAAATCGATCCCAAAAGCGCCGGAAAATGCTCATGAAATCGCTTACAAATCACTTATTAAAAACGCTAGCAATTGTACTAACGATTTGCGATTTGTAGTGGGTTCCAGGCCTTAGAGGGGCTCACAGTCCAGTCCCTACCATAGTCCTATGTCTATGTATGTATCATGTAGTGTATGTATCATAGTCTAGGGCCAATTTTTGAGGAGTAAGCCAATTAACTTATCTGTATGTTTTTGGAATGTGGGAGGAAACCGGAGTGCCTGGAAGAAACCCACAGAGACACGGGGAGCACATACAAACTCCTTGCAGATGTTGACCTGCCTGGGATTCAAACCGGGGACCCAGTGCTGCAAGGCGAGAGCGCTAACCACTATGCCATGGGATGAAGGAGGGCCCCTCTGATCCAGGGGCCCTGGTGAGGTTGCATCCCCTATTGCTATGCCACTGGGTGCACCCAAACTTTACTTATAAACTGCACAATGCTCTTACTTCTAATTGGGAGCTGGGAGCTCTAATTGGTTTACCAGTCCTAGTTTGTGAGAATTTTTGCCACCACTTAAACCGGCGCAGGCTTGCATGTGTAAGAATCTACACCGCACTTAGGCTCTGTTCACATCTGAAATCGCTAATGTCAGCGATTTACAATTTTGTGGGCGATTTTTTTTTTTTTCTCCTCCTGACGCTCGGATGGGCGCTGCGGTTTTTGTAAAGCGCCTTTTTAATAGCGCTTTTGCAGAGCGATTGTGTTTTTCACTTCCTGATGCAAGTCAGAAAGTGAACTCTTTGAAGCGGAAAAGAATAAATACAATGTATTTATTCTTAAAAGCACTCTGGAAATCGCTATGCAAAGCGCGCGCTTTTTCAAGGATTTTGCAATTTCCCTATACCTTGCATTGAGGCAAAACGCCTCAAAAATGGTACAGGTAGTAGGGAAAGCCCTGCCTAGGAGAACTCAACAGAGAAGCATGTGATCAGTTTGATCAGCTGACAGATTTTTAAAGAGACTCCCCGGGGGGTACTCCCCTCGGAAGGGGGAAGCCTCAGAGTCCCTATGAGGCTTCCCCCGCCGTCCTCTGTCCCACGGGGGTCTCGCTGCAGCCCTCCGAACAGCAGCCCGACAGATCCGACAGGCTTTCCAGGCTCCAGCGGTGGCGCTGTTGCGGCTTTCGGCTCCGGAGTAGACGGAAATACCCGATCTCAGTCGGGTCCGCTCTACTGTGCCCCGCGCAGGAGCCGGGAAGGTAAATATTTACATCCCCGCTGTTCGGAGGGCTGCAGCGAGACCCTTGAGGGACGGAGGACAGCATGGGAAGCCTCATTGGGACTCTGAGGCTTCCCCCTCCCGAGATGAGTACCCCCCAGGGGACTTTTTGACGTTACAGGTTTTCTTTAAGGTTCTGATTTGCTGGTCATGATCATGTGGTAAAGCAGGACGTCATCACAGCAAATCAGAGTCTTACAAAATCAGCTGATCAAACTGATCACATGCTTCTCCACGAGTTCTCCTAGGCAGGGCCATCCCTAGGTACAGGCACCGCTTTGCTGAGTGGATCGGAAACGAACTGCTTATATGTGAACACTCTCATAGGGAATCATTGCACAAGCATTTTGAGGGCGATTTTCAAAATCACCTTGAAAAAAGGCCCAAAACGCCCTTAGTGTGAACGACTCTTACAGATTTCGCTCTCTCTCTAATGCAGAGTAGAGTCTACGCCATTGTTTTTCTGTGGTACCGAGCCGATAGTTTGCTGACGCGGCCCGGGCACTGACTCTGCTGTCATTTGTTAGCCAAGCTTCTTCCTAACGGTAAGGAGCCAGTTTCTGTAACGATCGGTGAGCACAGAGAGGATCTGATTACCGGTGATCTGCAGTATCACGGGGAATACAGATGTATACCAGATTATATGTGATCTGCAGTATCACCGATAATCCGATATACTAACTAACCTCTGTTCACCTGGGTAGAGTGTAGTGTTTGGTGTAACAGTAACACAGAGGACTAAGCCTCAGTGCAGCAAGGAGTACTGCACAGATTCCTTCCGCAGATCTGAGCTCTCCAAGACGGGAGGAGTCAGACTGACAGTAGGAAGGCTGATCTGAAAGTGACACTCTGGAGAAGGTGTCACTGACAGGACGGGGAACCGCCTCCAACAGTGAGGTCGGTTCTCGAGGTCGGACAAGCCAGGTCGTACACACACGGACAGATAACGTACAGTATCGTAAAGCAAAGGCGGAGTCAAGGTACAGGCAGGGTTCGGCAACAGGGTATCAGAAATATCGAGGTACAAGATCAGGAGGCAGAAACAGAGTCTAAGGACGAGCCGGGGTTCGGCAACAGAGTATCAGAAATATCGAGGTACAAGATCAGAGTTCAGGAGGATAGTCAGGCAGGCAAAAGGTCAAAACAGATAATCACAATCAAACTAGTACTTTAAGCTATCAACAGAATCTAGCTAAGTGTAGGATTACAGCTCCAGCTGGTCCCGGCACACTTGCGGATCTGACTACGGATCTGGGTGCTTCCACGTATGTGATCGCACGCCAGACAAGGAACAAGTGAACAGCCAGCAGTATATATACTCTAGGACCTTTCCAGGACCTCCCTAATTGCTGGACCAATGGGAGCAGTGGAAAATGTCAGCTGACCCCGCTGGTCAGTTGACTCCCTTCTGACTGGTTTTTAAACTCTGCCTCTGTGCGCGCGCGCGTGTAACTCTGAATCCAGGTGGACTATGAGTCCCAGCCACACCAGAACTGTTTAGCAAAGTCTCGAGTGCGGGAGCCGCCTCTGATGCGGATTCCGCCGTTACCAATGCGGATTCCGCCGTTACCAATGCGGATTCCGCCGTACTGCCTATGCGGCATGCAGCGTTTTTTCCGCGTTGTGACGCCCTGCTGGACGCGGAAACAGCCGCCTCACCTTGAGAGACGGCGGGTTTTCCGCGTTTCCTTACAGTTTCATTGGCTCCTTACCAGGTGATCGTTGTGAGCCGATCACGGTGATCACAAACGGCAGAATGAAAAAAAGCCTCTGGTCCTCAAGGGGTCAGAGCTTGCCTGTCTGAAATGAAGAGTAAGTGCGCTTGTAGCATAAACATATTAACTCAGTGACAAGTTTCCTCCTGTTCAATAATGGTATTAAGATATCATATTACTGATTTTGCTGCCCTGAAGAGATATGAGGCTCTCCCAGCTTCCTGTTGTTCACCAATACTTCCCTGCAGCCAGGGCCGGTTTAAGAAACAATGGGGCCCCAGGGCCAGAGGCGGGACAAGGTCCTTCAGCACCCAAGGCTGAGACAGCAAAGTGCGCCCCTCCATCCCTGCCTCCCCAGCCTTCACACACTGATTGCTATTAGACTTATAGGTGCCCCAGGGCCCCCAACCTCCCCAACACCTTAATCTCTAGTTATCTGGCTTGCAGTCACTGTCATGTATCCCCTTTTCTTATTTCTTTCTGCTTCAAACACAATTGGGAATGACAGCTGAATGAATTGTGCGCCCCCTCCTACACTGCACCCTGAGGCTGGAGCCTCTCCAGCCTCTGCCTCGGCCCGGCCCTGCCCAGGGCAAAATAAACCTGGGGGGCCCCCCCAACAGATACCCCGGAACAAAAATCGGCATTAGGGGACCTTTTTTGCAGCTGGTATAGTCAGGGTGTGAAGTCCCAATCGGTCGGAGATCCACATTCTGGCTATACCAGCCTGCATGGAGGACAAGGGGTTAAAAAGTTTCAGGAGAGGGGACCCCACATAATTTAAAAAAAAAAAATTCCCACACTCTAAACATAAATTTTTTTGGGGGGAAATAGGAAAAAATGCCAGGGATCTTCATGCAGCCATATTGCGGCTGTATAGCGATCCCTGGACAAAGCGCTGCGGCTGCGTATGGGCCCCCTGGAAACCCTGTCAGGAAATGTATTGCTCTTTCTTTTGATGCATGTAAAATTACAATACCGTTAGGTTTGCTACTAAAAGTGACATTTACCGCATTTAAAAGTATACTTTTTTCCTTCGAAACTTTAAAATCGATTTTCTCAAAAACTATAAGGTCTTTTTGAAAAATTGTGTTTTCCTCTTATTCCTAATGATCTCCTTAACATATCCTGCAAATTTAGGGTTTCTAGCATTTAAGGTGGATTTGCTATTAACAATTAACGTGGTAATTGAAATCTACAACCTGTTTGTGGCTGCTTATTCCTGCCAGGACATATATTTCAGTTATTGCACACCGTACGGACCCACCGCTCCCACCAATCTCTCTCTCTCTGCAGGCCCTTTGCTCTGCCGTCGCTATGACGCCAGAGCTCCGTGAGCCGGTCAGGAGCTGATTCCATTGGCTTTTGACCCCATGATCATTGTGATCATGGGGTCAAATTCCATTGGCTCATATGACAGATGAGCTCACATTGATGATGGGGTCAATCAGTTCCTGACTGGCTCACAGAGCACTGCCATCATAGCGACAGCAGAGCAACAGGCCTGCATTGATGAGTGAGAGGCATGAACGGTTAAAGCGGCGGGTTCATGTGGCAATTCGTCAGTAAGCCCCATTTTTTTGGTAACAGCGGTCTCTGGTCCTTCAAGGGGTCAGAGACTGCTGGTACACAGGTGGTTAAAAAAAGGCACGTCCCAGATAGGGAGTACCATGAGGAGCAATATAGATATCTTCTATTTACTTTATAAATGCACTCAGAGTTGAACTCCTATTTGTTTTCCATCATCTCCTTCCTCTGCTCACAGAAACACGCAACATAAGAATGAACTGCATGCATTAAACTCCAGGGTCAGATTAGGGTCCACTTTCAATAATTCTTCATCTTCCACAGATGTGACCCGCTTCTGCACAACGTGCGTCACCGTGGTCGGCTCACACCAGCAGCACGGCGATAAAACGCCACAGTCCTGCCAGCAATAACAGCCCAGATGTTTGAAGGAAGACTGCCATAAATCTCACAAGAAACTATGATAAAGGGACAGAAAGAGACAAAAAAGAGATTTATAAGCTTCAAAAATGAAATGCATTGAAGCATAATCGCTGGTAAATAATTGCTGATGCAGGGACTTTGCTAAAGTTCATGTGCAGAATGTCCCTCAGAACAGCGGTATGCTGGAAATGTTGGCCCAGCATCTTGTTTGTGTGAGGCTTAAAGCGGGTCTCTAGGCAACAGACTTATAACAGGTCAATGTTCTCTGTGGCACAAGCGCCATATTATTAGGAAGGGAGACAAACCCAGAGCATCTTATGGTGGAGGATTTTTAGTCCATGTGGCAAGAATGAAGTATAAACTACTACTCCCAAAGTCGGGTTGCCTGAGAGACCATCAAATAAAAGGCCAATATGGAACACACGCCCGTCCACACAAGCGTATTAGCAGGGCCGGATTTGTACTCTTTACCGCCCACTTTTACCAGCTGCCCCCCTTCAGTATAAGTAGCGAGATGACCCTTTCCCTCCAGTATAGGTAGCCAGATGACCCCTCCCGCCCTTACCTTTAGTATAGGTAGCCAGATGACCCCTTCCCCCCCTTACCTCTAATATAGGTAGCCTGATGACCCCTCCCCCTTTTCCTCCGGTATAGGTAGCCAGATGACCCCTCCCCCCCTTACCTCTAGTATAGGTAGCCTGATTACCCCTCCCCCCTTTTCCTCCAGTATAGGTAGCCAGATGACTCCCTTAATTCCTCCTTTTCAGTATAGGTAGCCAGCTCACCTTCACACAGCAGCAGCCATTTATGTCACTAATTTATCCACTCGTCTCCAGTGCAGAAGCTTCCTTTTCCTTTCCGTCTCCAAAGCTGCCCAAGTCCATAGCCGCCGGTCACAATGCAAATGTGCACAGGGAGCAAAGTGGCCGCTGCACAGGCGGCTAGCAGCAGAGTACCGCGGTCAGGCGCTCGCTTGATCTCCATGCATTGCAGAATTTAAGCTTGCAAATGCTGCACCAGTTTAGCCTGCTGCTTTGGTACCAGTGCTCCTGTGGTGCCCTAGGCCATGGCCTAGTCAGCCTTCGCCTAAATCCGGCCCTGCGTATTAGTACGCCGCAGGTCAGTTGAGCGCAGGGTGAGCCGAATGACGGTTCACCCTGCTGCCGCTCAAATTCCCAGTGGCGTAAAGTACTATTCCCTCTGTGACTCATACCAATTTGGAGGAAGAAGTAGCCGGCCGTGGAATTGCTGAACGCTCATCAAGAAGAGGATGTCGCTGGACCCGTTGGATGGTGAGTATTCAGCTTTAAGGGAACCCGAGGTGAGAGAAATATGGAGGCTACCATAGTCATTTCCTTATAAGCAAGTAGATCAGCAGGGCTGCCAGGCAATTAGTATTGTTTAAAAGGAAATAAATATGGCAGCCTCCAAATCACTTTCACCTCAGGTTCACTTTAAGGCAAAGCGAGCAGGGTTGCCAGCCAGAGCAGAGGGGAGCGACGATCGCCGGGGGAACGTCAGGAAGGGGAGTCCCCGCCCTCTTCTTCCTCTCAGACCGCCGCTGCCAACAGTGATCACTATGATCGGCCGGTGATCGTAGTGATCACGTGATCAGGAGCCAATCGCGATGGCTCCTGATCACTGAGGGGAGATGTCACCTGTTATATGAGAGCTTAATCTCCCCTCTCGGGTGCGCACGATCGCGTTGGGAGCGGAAATGGCAGGTGGCGTAGATCCTACGCAACATCACAGTTAGGCAGCCACAAGTGCGGCGTTGGATTTACTACACGCGGCCCCCACAAGGTTAAACTTTTGTTCACTACCATCGTGTGGCATCATGTGTTCCCGCGGGTAGGAACATGGATGAAGGAACGCTCGTTCATCTGGTGGCGCCGCTGCGAGTTCCCCGATCCATCTCCAGATGCATAAGGGCCTTAAAGGACATCCGAGGTGAAAATAAACTGATAAGAAAAACAAATGTATCCATCCTCCTTCTCCTAAAAATTACTTTTTTAAATATCACACAGTTTTATTTTATATTAAAATCTAGTTTTTGAATTTTTACTGTTTCATTGTCTCTGCTCAATGACAACTTCACTGAAGCATGCCAGAGCTCAAATCTATGAATTGTTGACTCTTTTTATCTCTTTTCTGCTCTCAGAAGCCATTTACTGACATACAGAAAAAGTGTTTTATGGCTGTGATTACTTATCAGTGAGGGTTATGACCCAGTCTGACACGGTCCCGACCCGAACAGAAACTGTCACTTTTATACCTGATGTTTAACTCTTTCAGGCAGAGAAAGAAAAAAAGGAACACCGCATAGTCATTTGTGTGCTTGGCACTGTACATACACATGTCTATCTCATCATGTCACATGGCACTTCGGGTATCCTTTAAAGTGGACCTGAACTCTTGCACAGGACAGAAGCAAAACATATAAAAAATGCATCCTAATTCCCCCTCATCTGTGACTCATCACAGCTGCAATTTGATCTCTCAGCTGTCAGCTGGCTGCCTCGGCAGAGCAGCTAATTTGTAAACACAGGACGTTAGCCCTATGTAAACACAGACACCCTGCAGATGTATTGCAGGATTTGTATCAGCTGTAACAAAGAAATGTTTTTCTGTAGAGGTTGTTATGCTGTTGCTTATCTTTTAGAGCAGAGAGGAAGTTCTGGTTCACTTTAAGACCCAGAGGCAGCCCTTCTGCAGGCATGGTGGCCGCATCCCTCGCAGGTGTTCTGTTTCGCACTTTATCAGAGATAGAGCCTGCGGGTGAAGATTCTCCTATTAAAACATGACATAAATATTTGCCTGGCTTTGCGTTGTGCGTGGCTGTGATTTACTGCAATTGCTGAGGTGTCCTCTCCTCAGACGTGTTACCACCGCCCACAGGGATGGACAGCTTCCAAGGTGCTGAATCGCCAACTCTGCTGCTTGTTCAAGGAGAGAACTTGTTACTGATATCTATTCATTTACTCAAGGCTGAGAAAGTCCCAAACACATTATATACAATAGTTGACTGTCACTGTGTCTTCTTGACCATTGTGAGGTTCTATTTTGGGGGAAGAGGAGGTCATGAATGACAACAGCAGACAATGAATCATGATTAATATTTCCCCAGAGGTCAGTTGGTTGGGGTGTAGGTTTTCGGATGTTTAAGTGTGTCGCTTGGGGAGCAGGCCCGGATTTACCTCACAGGAGCCTATAGGCACAGATGTCCTGGCACCCTAGACTTCACCCTCCATGACCCCACAAACACCTGCCGGACCGCACCACAAGTGTGCTGGCTGTCCCAGCTGTCACTCCTCTTTATTTCCCTTGGCTGCAGGGCCGGAGCTACCATAGGAAAAAATGGGCAATTGCCCCAGGGCCCCAGAGCCTGTAGAGGCCCCCAAGTTGTCCCTCCCTCATCTTAACTGTTGCTCCCCAGGGACTCTGCAGAGTCTGTTAAGTTGGGAGATGATTGGGGGAGGGTCAGCAGCCAGCTCAGGGGCCCAGGTGGGAAATTTGGCTGCAACAAAGGGCCTCTAATGACGCTTTTTGGTCGGGGTGGTGTCTGTTGGGGGGGGGCCCCCAGGCTAATTTTGCCCTAGGGCCCAAATGTTACTTGAACCGGCCCTGCTTGGCTGTCATAGGTAGCTACAGGTGCCCCTTAATATAGAGGGTAGTTCTGGCTACCTAATACTAAGTAGCTAGATGTGTCCCAACTACAAGGTAGCTATAGGAACCTCAGTATTTAGTAGCTAGAGATGCCCCTGACTGAAGGGAAATCTCTCCAGTGGAATGCCGAGAGCAGGGTGAGTAACCTCTCATTTACACTCTCATCAGGACTCTGCATAGGTAAGGAGGGAGGTGCTTGGGGAGAGGAGTGTGAGCCGCCTTTCCATCATCAAGCGCCTGTAGGCATGTGCCTACAGTGCCTTATGGTAACTCCAGCCCTGCTTGTGTGTGAATTCCGTAAGAGATCTCTGATGTACACATTGGAACGTTTTATTTTTTTTTTTAAAAGATTCTTTTATTTAGTTTTTCATAACAGAAAAATAGACATGTACAAACAATACAAGTATATAAAAACATCCAGTATTCAGTATATCAAATAGGAAATATAACAGATGTCACCTTATAGATAGAGGACCAGGGGTGTGAGAAAAGACAATAAGATCAAGCAATATAGAGGACACGACTGTAACAGCACATGAGGATTTGCATACTTGAGCCGCAAACCAGCGCGGCTTATAAAAATACAGCCAAAAAGTTTGGTTTAACTTATGTGTACGAAGGGTTAATAGTTAGGCGCAGGCGGGGGTGTGCCCCTCCTTAAAATATCTAAAGGATGTCAGTCCTGGGCCCAGAGGGAACATACACCAGGGACTGTCGAAATAAACTAGAAACATAGGAGAGTGACATCACACCCCACATCTAACGCCCCCATTCCAAAATGACCGTAATTGCTTATGGGGCATTGGTTGACCTATATGACCCCTTAGCTTGCGTAAGTAGTCTGTGACCAAGCAGTGTAAGTAAGGAGAAAATAGAGGAAAAGATAGAGAAAAGAAGCAAGAAGTATGAAGTTTAGAAGGAGAGGTATAGAGTAAGATGTGTCAGGAGGCCACCCCAGGTGCAGACTCCCACCCCCCAAACGCCAAGGGGGCAAAGAGTCGGAGTAACCAAGTTGAGATGCAAAGCCGGGGGTGAATACCCAGCCCACTCCGACCTGCTCCCATATTGTTATATATAGTTCCTAAATGCATCAAGACGGGTTCTGGTCACGCATAAGGGACCGGTAACGATCCGACTCCTTGAATTCAAAGCAGCCAAACCAGGTCTTCCAGAATTGTTCATGCTTCTCATGAAGCATGGCGGTAAGATCTTCCATATAACTTATCTGGTCCACCTCTCTCAGCCACTCCATCACTGTGGGTGGGTCTGAGGATTTCCATTTTCTAGCTATCAAGGCTCTAGCTGCATTTATTAAGTGCCTCGTAAGGGTTTTTTTGTATCTGCGGATAGACCAGGTATTATGGTGTAGCAAAAAGAAGGCTGGTGAGGTGGATGAAAGTCTGTCATTGCATGCATCAAGTCCCTTATGCCCGACCAGTACCGTGTGATCTTACTGCAGGACCAGAATATATGCAGCATTGTCCCTGTTTCTTGCCCACATCTCCAGCAGAGAGGGAATGTTTTATTTTACTGGATATCTGAGTGTAAAGGCAGAAGATGATATAAACAGCCAGAGCAGGATTATCCATCGGGCACCCTAGGCAGGTGCTTGGGGCCTAGTGGGTATCAAGAAGCCCACCTGCCACCTTCTCTCACCTCTCTCCACTTCAACTAACCAAAAGGACCACAAGGGGGCCCCATATCTACTACCTTGCCTAGGGTCTTGTTACATCTTACTCCATCTCTGTAAACAGCTGATGCTGCTTGCTGGGATTAGAGTGCCAATACATTTGATTCTTGGAATTGATATTTGGTTGATTCAATCATAATGATCGAAACAGGCAGAGATCCCTCAACATGGCTACCCGAACTGTTTCAGAATCAGAATCAATTTTATTTCGCCAAGTAAGTTTGCACCTACAAGGAATTTGTCTTGGCAGTTGCTTAACAAACACAAATAAAAACAATACAAGGACAGACAGTGTGTATATTACAAGTCAAAGACATTATAAGTATAGTGGCAGTAAGCAATGTGAGAATTGTTCATGTTTAGTTGTGTGCTGATTACTTTCAAGTCCTAGCAGCTCTAACGTGGTTCAGCATTAAGTATGGCTACCGCTTGAGGAAAAAAGCTGTTCCTGTTTCTAGAGGTTTTGGTAGCGATTGACCGGAATCTTACTCCTGAAGGCATGCGCTGGAAGATGGAGTGAGCTGGGTGAGAGAGGTCAGAGGCAATTTTGGTTGCTCTCTTTCTGCACCTGCTAGCGTAAAAGATCCTGCAGGGAAGGTAAGCTACAGCCAATTATCCTTTCCGCTGTTGCGGATGATGAGCTGCAGCCTCCCCTTTTCTAATGCTGAACAGGAGCCGAACCATACAGTCATAGATGATGTTATGATGGATTCGATGATTGCAGTGTAGAACTGCACCATTAGATTTTGAGGTAGGCCAAACTTTTTCATATGCCGTAGATGGTACATCCTCTGTTGCGCTTTCTTGACAATAGTGGCAGTGTTGTTGTCCCATTTTAGGTTGTTTGAGATTGTGGACCCAAAAAACTTGAATGACTCTACTTGGGTTATTGTGGATCCATTTATGGTTAAGGAGAGGTGCTGGGGGGGAGATCTCCTAAAGTCTATTATCATCTCCATGGTTTTGAGAGCATTTAGTTCCAAGTTGTTGCTGCTGCACCAGGAGGAAAGCTGTCCCACCACATGCCTGTATGCAGACTCGTCCCCGTTTAGTATGAGACCAACTACTGTTGTGTCATCTGCAAACTTCAGAACCTTAACAGATGGATCTGTAGAGATGCAGTCATTGGTATACAGTGAGTAGAGCAGTGGGGAAAGCACACAGCCCTGGGGTGCACCAGTACTGACTGTCAGAGAGCTTGATGTGTGTTTATCAAGTCTGACACGCTGTCTCCTGTCGGTTAAGAAATCGGTTATCCATTTGCAGATGGATTCAGGAATGTGTAGCTGGGAGAGCTTGCTGTGCAGCAGTGATGGAATTATGGTATTAAATGCAGAGCTGTCGAATCAAAAGAATTGATCCGACAAGCAGGAAAAATCTCGCAAGTATTCCAAGTGAGTGCGTATTGGTAATAGCATTTAATTTCCAAACGACCAACAGACCTACCCCCCTCCCCCTACTGGACTCCCCCCAAGTGGAAGTGTATTGCCCAGGCCCATGATGAGGCTCACTTGTCGCGCCGGTGCAACTCCTCGCTTTTTCCAGAACCCGGCATCCTTTTGAAATGCCACCACGGGAGCCTGTACCACCAACTGGTAACGTCTCCAAACAAGTAGATTAGAATTAGTACATAATTACATCTGTTTTGCATTCAAGGCATGTATTTAGACCCAGAGGGGCTCTGCATGCCTCTGTTGGTTTTGATCAGCAGCACAAGGAAAAATTATGTTTTTATTGTTAGATTAGTGTTAGGTCTTCCCCGTGAGGGTCCGTCATCGCCGTGGGGAAGTCCAATAGGGAATGATCTGTGCACAAATTATTTACTGAAGCGAACACCCTCTTTTGTTATACCTGTTTGAGTGCTAGTTGTATAATGTTGTCCAGTTTCTGGAGCTCTGCACATCCATGCAGATAGATCATTCGGGTACAGCCTCTGTATGAAAGCGCTGCCATGTCTCCCACTGTACAAACCAAACAAGTTCCGAGGATGAGTGCATCGCTTATGCACGTGTGAGTCCAGACACTGGTTCTCTATTCTTCATGTTTTTTTAACCAGTTGAGGACCACAAGCTTACACCCCCTAGTGACAAGGCCATTTTTCACAATACAGGGCTGTGCCGCTTGGTCAGGTTGCTGCACAGCCCTACAACTCAGCACACAAATGAATCTTACCTCCTTTTCCTGTCCTTAACAGGACATTCTTTTGGAGGTGTCTGATCTCTCCTGCGATCCTTTGATTTTTTTTTTCAGGCTTTCAGTGCTTGATTTTCCCTCCCTCCCCCCTCCCTCTCCTTCCCACCCCCTGACCCGTCCTGATTTGATTAGGATGGCAATCCACCCTCTTCTCCACCTCTCATAGACATCAGCCTATGAGAGAGCTTCGATTCCCAGCCGCTCTGAGGGACAGCCGAGTGTCCCTTGTACAGTGTGTTGCACTAGATAGCAGCGCTGTACTGATGTAAACAAAGAGAATTTCTTTCCCCTTTCATTTACTACTGGCCTGCTAGCCACGATCGCAGCTAGCATGCTGATCACGGAGCTGAGCTCCATGAATCATCAGGGAACGATCGCGCATGGGCGTGTTCCATGCTAAACTGCAGTTCCAGGAACTTGACTCCAAGCGGCGTTAGGCTGTCCTGGGGCTGACACCTTGCGAACGCCAATTGGCGTTAGGCGGTCGTAAGGTAGTTAATCTATTCTGGAAGTCAAAGATGTGGCCATGATCAAACTTACTTTTACCCAGTAAAAGGAACTCTGTGCACGCCTTCTTTCCTCCATGCACGAGTGGCTACTTTTACTTGGAACGTGGGGATTATCAACTCGCACAAGCTCAGTAAAAATATTCTAGTTCATGGCCGTATTGGTCTCAATCTCAGCTAGCTGCCAGTGGGGCTGGATTTCTGGGGTGGCCAAAAAGGCCCAGGTCTTGGGCAGCATCTCCAACATGGAAGTAGGGTTACCATATATCAGTGATGGCTAACCTTGGCACTCCAGCTGTGACAAAACTACAAATCCCATCATACCTTTGTCTCCCCGAGTTATGCTTGGAGCTGTCAGAGTATTGCAATGCCTCATGGGACTCGTAGCTCCACCACAGCTGGAGTGCCAAGGTTAGCCATCACTGCCGTATATGGAAGAGGAGGCTGGAAATAGAGAGGGACACATAAAGAAGGGAGTCCCTGGCCAAGAGAGTTGTGCATGAAATAGAAGGGCTGCATATGGAGTGGAAAGCGAGATTCTACACATCAAATGGAGAAACAAGAAAGTTGGCCTAGGGGCCGGAAAAGTTGAAATCCAGCCTTGGCTGCCACAGAATCTGTCATGCCCTTTTCTAACAAATACAATTAGGATAGGAACCAGTATAACACGCCCTCTTGCTGTCTGTGCTGAAAAAAGATGGGTAGCCATTTTCTTGTATTTATTGGAAAATTGCTCCTCTTCACGAACTCGTTCCCAGCAGCTAGTTATAAGCAGATTGAACAAGTCCCACATTTTTGTTTAGATTACTTAAACTGTTTATGGACTTCCTCACAGATCAGTAAAAGAACACATTGTTTTTCTACACAATAATATTTAGTCTTTTAGGTCTCACACCAACATCCCCCTTCACTTGTATTACAGGAAAACGTATTTTCGTTAACCCTTCGCGCTATTGACAGTGTTCTGTACACATCCTATCGTGTGAGGAGGGGGGGGAGGGGGGCATCATGCGGATTTCCTCACACAGAGGAGATGTTCTTCTGGCACAGCTGTAAACACATGAGGCTGAGTCAGGCCTCTGTTCCCCCTTGCGCTCCCTCAGGTCTGCGGCTGTTCCTTCACTCCTGGCCTGACTGATATTTAATCCAAATATGATTCCCTGGGCCAGATGAGGAAGTCATTAAAAGCTTAAGTCAGCTCCGATTTGTACACATTACACTTCAGCCTGCAGAATGTTTTCCAACGGTGCTACTGATCAAAAGGGAGTTTTATGAACGACCCTGTGAAGGGCTTTGGTCCTTGTGGTTCCTGATATTTTCTCAAGATGTGAGTGGAGCTGTGTTCGTTGAAGCTGTGGAACAAACCGTGATAGTTGTCCTGCGTATGGCCTCGCAGACCTTTTACAGGAATACGTTACTCTAGTGAATTACTGTACAGGAATATAAAAAGTCTATTAATGTTCCCAAACGCTCAGTGACCCAGACTGTGCAGAGGGAGTACATGCTCCCAGGCCTATGAGGTGAGGGGCATTACCGACTGCAAGCTGAAAGGGACCACATCCATCGCCAAAGAACGGCTTGATTGATAAAATAAGAGGGCTTTATTCTTTCATATTCTTGGTTTTAGATGTACTTTTTATAGTATGTAACATCTAATCTATGAAGAATATGTTAAAATGGACCTGAACTTTTGCACAGGAGGAAAACAGAGAGGAATGCACCCTGTATGTATTTAGAGAGTTTAGCCTAATTCCCCCTCATCTTTAACTAATCACCACTGTAACTTGATTTCTCAGCTCAGGAATCTCCTCTGCCGCGGCAGAGCTGCTAATTTGTAAACACAGGACGTTAACCCTATGTCTGCTTCCATGAAAGCAGGAAGTAAGACACACTGCCGATTTATTGCAGGATTTGTATCAGCGGTAACACGGAAGTTCTGAGTTCAGGTCCGCTTTATCCTCCCTGGCGCTATTATTATTTTTGGATTTAGGCCTCGTTTACACTATACGTTTTGGCAGCGCGTATGCTGTGCGACATGCAGACTGTATGCGCTGCGCAGCAGTATGATGCACTATCGCACTGCTGCATACATTTTTGGCAAAGCACAGTGCTGATCCCATTCACTGTAATGAATGGGCTCAGCAGCACAGCGTACGGCAACGTAGATGGCAAGCAATCGCGGGGGGGGGGGGGGGTGCGTTCTGAATGCACGGCCATCTGCATTGCCTAAAGTGAAGGAGGCCTTAAGCTGGCCATACACTGGCCCGATTTGCCGCCGTTTCGACAGCAGATTCGATCACTGGGATCAAATCTGCTGCCAATCGTTCACGCTACACGCCGAATTTCAATCCATTCCGTCTGATCGCGCCGTGCGGAAAATAACCGTTGATCGCCCGCGGGTAAAGAGCGCATCACTAGCGGCATTCGAGTGCCCGACGACCGACGCAATAGAGCCGCATACATTACCTGCTCCGCCGGCGCGACCCCCGTGTCTCCGCTCTTCTTCTCCGTCTCCGCTCTGGTCTGGTCTCCGGCATGCTTCCCTTCTTCCTGTCCCGGCAGGAAGTTTAAACAGTAGAGGGCCCTCTACTGTTTAAACTTCCCCCAGACAGGAAGAAGGGAAGCATGCCGGAGACCAGACCAGAGCGGAGACGGAGAAGAAGAGCGGAGACACGGGAGTCGCGCCGGCGGAGCAGGTAATGTATGCGGGCGGGGGGAGCGGCGGCAGCACCACCACAACAGATTGTGAACAGTTTCAGGCTGAAATCGGTTCACAATCTGTTTGCAGTAAAGGCAGCCATACAATCCCTCTCTGATCAGATTCGATCAGATAGGGATCTGTCTGTTGGTCGAATCTGATGGCAAATCGACCAGTGTATGGCTACCTTTAGAGTCTAAAAGTGGTGCAATTTTTTCACAAGCTTTTAGACCCTAAAAGCAGGAAAAAAAATCATACCGCTAAATAGATCTGCGGCAGCCCCTGCACAGCACTCACCTCTCTGGGATCCAGCGCTGCAATGCTCCCTCCGCCCTCCAGGTGGCGCAGTACCCCTATAGTGAGATCGCTGTTTGTCGTCATGACGGGTGAAACATTGCCACACTGTGCAGTGTCTGCATACATCCCAGCAACTGGCTTCTTTTTTCCACCCCAAGCCTGACTCTTGTGTTACCACCAGGGAGGTTAATTGTAAGTGACCCATCCCTTCAAAGGGTGTCTCCCATTAAAGGAAACCTGTAGAGGAAAAAAAAATCATACTAACATCTGTAGAGGGATTCTCCAATGTCCACAACCCCTCCACTGCTGGCCGCTACCCTCTTCCTCTTTCGGGCGCACTTCCCTCAATGTACAAGCGCGGCCGCATTGCTCAAGCGCCAGTAGTGATCGCAATAGCATGGAGCTGCTTATGCGGGGACACAGAGGCATGTCATGAGGCAGAGAACATGCCTCTGTGTCCAATCTGCCCCCCATAGATCCACCTGGGGTTCTCTTTACCGTAAATCCCAGAGTTAGATGTGATAGGTAGTCTGTTTCACTATAATCTGAACTGATCCGATGTGAAATCTGGTTTCACAACCTATGCGAGCCATTAATCCAAACCATACATGTCAAACGCCGGCCCGCGGGCCAAATTTGGCCCTCAGAGCCATTAAATTTGGCCCTCAAGTGGTTTCTCAACTTTGCATTATATTTGGCCCACTCTAGACCACCAGGGAAGCTAGAGTGGAGGTGAAGCCCTAAGATCAACAAGGAAGCCATATGGGGGAGGTAGGGGGAACGCATTAAATACTAAGGAACTGTATAGGGGAGGGTGGGGGCCTCTAGTCACCAGGGAACTGTATAGGGGAGGGAGGACCACTAGACACCAGGGAACTGTTTAGGGGTTGGAGGGGGGCCATAAGACACCTGGAAACTTTATAAGGGAGGAAGGTGGTCAGTAGACATTGAGGTTGACCCGCTACTAGGTCCCAGTATACATTTTCGGCCCACTTTGTATTTGAGTTTGACACCCCTGATCTAAACGATCGAAATCATCTATTTAGAACTGCATGTCACAAAAGGCAAACGTTTTCTGCTATTTCACTTATCCACCATGTCATAATTCATAACTATGTCTTGCGTGTGTCAGCAGGATGTTCCTTATAAGATTATGTGATCGGAATGCAGCTGTTTGGCGGAAACCTTTGGAATGTCATCTGACATAAGGAAATGGTTCAGAGGTCGAGGTGCTTTTTTCCCCCCATCTCCCCCAGCCCCGCAGCGTCTATAAGCGCAACATGTCCGTCTTGTGTTTGTTTTTTCGGAATTTCCCACTCGAAAACAACATCTGATTATTTTTGGTGTATGGCCAGCATTCCGCACATTCCGAAGACCCCCAAATTTCAAGACGTTCTATACCAGGAAGTGTATTGTGTCCGCAGAATAACAAGAACCGATGCAAGCATCGGCCATTGTCTTCTGAGTGTGACAATGGAAAATACGCCAGCTAATCAGAGACTTCCGGGTAAACAGGCACAGAACGCCGCAGGTGCTGCAGTGTCCTTCTGCTGTGTCCCTGGAAACTGGCATTGCGTCCTCAGTGTTTATACAAAGCGCTGTAGTATGCAAGGACGATGTTCTGTCTGTGTTTTTGTTTTTCCTATAAGTAGTCTAGACCAGGCATGGGCAAACTTGGCCCTCCAGCTGTTGAGGAACTACAATTCCCACAATGCATTGCAGGAGTCTGACAGCCCCAGTCATGACTCATAAAGGCAAATGCATTGTGGGATTTGTAGTTCTTTAACAGCTGGAGGGACAAGTTTGCCCATGCCTGCTCTAGACTCTAGAGTATGTATACGCTAATTGGCATCTAGGTAAAGAGACTGCAGAGTACAGTATATCGTCAACCACACATAGGACTACTATATCTAATTATACATTTTAAAGAGCCACATCAATCCACAGTTTCTCACAAATACCTTCCGTTTTAAAGAGAAACCGTAACCAAGAATATAACTTCATCCCAATCAGTAGCTGACACCCCCTTTCCCATGAGAAATCTTTTCCTTTTCACAAACGGATCATCAGGGGGCTCTGTATGGCTGATATTGTGGTGAAACCCCTCCCACAGTGTGATGTCAGGACTATGGTTCTGCCATCACACTGTGAGCACCTTGCTGCATTGTGGGAGAATTTCCAACTGCCAAAAAAGGAAGCAGCATCTCCTTCCACTTACATCACCGGCCAGAAGTAAAAATGTCACCATGTGATAAATGTCAGAATGTAAATCAGAGAGAGGAAAGGTTTTACATTGGACAAACACTGACTAAATAATTTATACATAATTATTGTAAAAATGAAGCACTTTTTTATTACATTATTTTCACTGGAGTTCCTCTATAAGCCAAAGCAAGAAGTTTCAATTCAGGATGATACCATTTATTGGCTAACTTAAAGGGACCCTGACCTCTGAAAATAATCAAAATTGGTACTTACCTGCAGCCCACCGTAGGTCGGGAGATCCCACGGCGGCGTCCTGGCTCCTCTCCTAGTCTCTCCGCACAAGTGGCTCCCGGGCCCGAGTATCGGGCCCTCTCTTCCTGGAAGATGACGTTAGTCATCATCACGCCGGCTGCCTCGCGTCATCACGGCGGCCGGCGTGACTGTACTGCGTGATTAAACCGCGCATGCACAGTACAGTCACGGGCTGCAGAAAGCCCCAGGTAAGTACCAAATTCGATTATTTTTAGAGGTCAGAATCCCTTTAAAAAAGATAGGAGTAAGCTTGCGGCTATTCTGCCTTCATCAGACTCAAATCCTGTATGCGAACTATAGATGTGCCAGACCGGCTATTTTGCCTTCATCAGACTGAATCCTGTATGCTCACAAGCTGTTGAAACATACAGCTGTATACATGCAACATCAAAAGTGCATACATAGGTTTTTTTTGGAAACATAAACATATGCCTTAATTGAAACAAAACATCCTTGAGAGGATTTTAGCTGATTTATGTCAAATAAATAAGACCCTTTGTTCACTCAATCCTCACATAACTGCCTGGCAATGGCATGTAAATATCTGTGTGCTCCAACATCTAGTCTGCATGCAGGATTTCAAGTCTGATGAAGACAGAATAGCTAAAGGCTCACTCTTATTTTTTTAAGTTAGCCAATAAATGGTATCATCCTGGTTCAAAAATTCTTGCTTTTACACGGTACAACACTCGACTGCTACTTCTGTTTTAACCCATTAGCAACTTCAATAGAGTTACTGTATCTTGTTTGAGATAAGTGCACTGCATTTGACCTCAGTCATCAGAACTCTGTCGTGCTGTAAATGTTTGAAATACTTTGATCTCTCTCTACTAGCAGAAAATATAGAAACTGAAACAATCTATAAAAAAAATCTATAAAAGTGATCATTACCAGCACAGGCCCAATAAAGAGCTAATACTGGGTTTGAGGGATGGCCCCTAGTGGGCCCCTCTGGTTCTAGGGCCCCGGTACGGTCGCAACCTCTACATCCCCTTTTGCTACGCCACTGTCTACAGCCTAAAGACTGAACAAGGAATATTCAGGGCAGCGTGTGCAAAATCTTCATCATACTTAGGGATATACAATGTGTGTGTGTGTGTGTGTGTGTGCGCGCTCTCGCAATGTGTAATGCTAGGTACACACCATACAATTTACCTTCCAGATCGATTATTTCCAAAATGTCCGATCTGAATTTCGATCGATTATTTCGATTTTCCGATCTTTTTTTGATATTCATAGAACTGAACGAAAGTCGATTGAAAAAAAAACGATAAAAAAATGATCGGAAAATCTAAAAAAATCGATCGAAATTCAGATCGGACATGTTGGAAATAATCGATCTGACAGGTAAATCTCCCAGAAAATTGTATGGTGTGTACCTAGCATAAGGTGTCTTTAAAAAGTCTATAGGATGTGAAACCACACTGCTATTTAAAAAGGTGTAAAGATGCATTTTCTTTTTCTCACAAGTAACTTTGAGCATAGGTGTTAAAGCCCATTCATTTACATCGAGACACAAATGAGTAATCCTCAACTAGTACTGCGAGCCGAGGTGTGAAGTGGGAAGACATGGAGTGCCCACCTTTCAACTGTATCTTTTACAGGCTGTCTGAAAGCTGGCTCTGTAAAATGTATTAGCTGTAGGCTCACATACACCAGCGGTTCTGGATGTGAGCCTGGCTTCAGGGGCATAAAGAGGTGATTTGCATATTTGAGAGTGATGCATCATGGGAAATCACAATTGTGATCCTTAACTAAACTAAAAAAAAAAAAAGCATTTCCCTTACCTGGGGCTTCTACCAGCCGCCTGCAGCCGCCCTGTGCCCGCTCCGTCCTGGAACCATTCTTCGGTCCCCCATAGCGGCTATGTTCCATTTTTGGCAAATGGCTAGTCGCCGAGCCACTGCGCCTGCGCATCCCTGGCCATTTGCGTCCACGCTCTAGCCGATGTCACTGTCAACAGCGATGAGAGCGAGGATGCAGTGGCTCAGCGAATACAAAACTTAGCTGCGACGGGAGAACAGAGGATCGTTCCATGATGGCGCGAGCACAGGGAGGCTGCAGGGGGCTGACAGAAGCCCCAGGTGAGTGAAACTTTTTTTTTTGTTTAGTTAAGGTTCACTTTAATGCCTCCTGTTTTAAGAATTATAATTAGCAGTAATAGGAGAATGTACGTTTATTATGCATTTATATAATGCTAATATTTTTTGCAGTACAGAGGACAGGACACTGAATTAGTGTCACTAACTATCCCTTAGGAGAGCTCACAATAATGTCTCTACCTTAGAGTGTAATGCTGCCCATGTGGGAGTCACCATGGGTAGGGCGTGCGCTTCCTTTTGGGGCCGACTAGGCAAATGCCCAGGGCGCTCAAGCTGGCTGACAGCCGCCCCCAGGTCTCCCCCTAAGTGTACAGTGGTCCTTAGAGCCCCTGCAGAGTATTCAGGCAACAGAGCCATTCACTTGTCCAGCCGGTGCGCTCATCCATGAGTAGAGGCGGACATCGTAAAAGTTTGGGCATGCCATAGGCGCCCATGTTAATATCAGTAATTGAGGGAAATTTGGATGCTCACAGCCTCTAACAAAATCACTGATATTAACAAATACCAATTTTAATATAGGCGCCACTAATATGTTAGCCTCTGGTGCCCAAATTTCCTGTAACCCCCAGTGGCCCGTGTCAGCTGTCTTCTGGCAGCTAGCCCCGCCCCCGTGTAGCAAAGGGCCCCAGCCCATTCTTTTTGTTGAGTAGAGAAAACGCCATGGCACTCTTCTGCAAAGGGGCGGGGCTACATGTCAGAAGACGGTGGACATGAGGCTGATTCAAAAGAAAGACCTGGCAGGTAATTATAACTTTGTATTGGAAGAGGATCCACGGAAAGTGTAATTTTGACTGAATAGGCTCTTTAACAGAGGGAAAATATATATGGAGGTACATCTTATCCCCAAGGTTGTGGCGAAAGTAGAAAACAGCGTAGAAGTACAGCCGCCGTGAGGCAGGACCCCCCTGAACCGCTACTACTGTGTTGTGAAAGGTCTGGCAAATTGCGTGCGCAAAAGTCCGCGAACGGCACTTCACGTGCTAACTATTTAGCACACCCGTGCTAAACAGTTTGCACGGCTTTGTGAATCAAGCCCCTTGTGCTATATTCTGGTTGTAGTGCTGTGTGTGATGTTGGGCAGTGTGATGATGAACAGGTAGCAGACACACCTTGTGCTATGCTCTGGTTGTAGTGCTGTGTGTTATATTGGGCAGTGTGATGATGAACAGGTAGCAGGCACACCTTGTGCTATGCTCTGGTTGTAGTGCTGTGGGTGATGATGGGCAGTGTGATGATGAACAGGTAGCAGGCACACCTTGTGCTATGCTCTGGTTGTAGTGCTGTGTGTGGTGTTGGGCAGTGTGATGATGAACAGGTAGCAGGCACACCTTGTGCTATGCTCTGGTTGTAGTGCTGTGTGTGGTGTTGGGCAGTGTGATGTGTAAACAGGTAGCAGGCACACCTTGTGCTATGCTCTGGTTGTAGTGCTGTATGTTATATTGGACAATATGATAATGAACAGGTAGCAGGCACACCTTGTTCTATGCTCTGGTTGTAGTGCTGTGTGTTATATTGGGCAGTGTGATGATGAACAGGTAGCAGGCACACCTTGTGCTGTGCTCTGGTTGTAGTGCTGTGGGTGATGATGGGCAGTGTGATGATGAACAGGTAGCAGGCAAACCTTGTGCTATGCTCTGGTTGTAGTGCTGTGGGTGATGATGGGCAGTGTGATGATGAACAGGTAGCAGGCAAACCTTGTGCTATGCTCTGGTTGTAGTGCTGTGTGTGGTGTTGGGCAGTGTGATGATGAACAGGTAGCAGGCACACCTTGTGCTATGCTCTGGTTGTAGTGCTGTGTGTGGTGTTGGGCAGTGTGATGATGAACAGGTAGCAGGCACACCTTGTGCTATGCTCTGGTTGTAGTGCTGTGTGTTGGGCAGTGTGATGATGAACAGGTAGCAGGCACACCTTGTGCTATGCTCTGGTTGTAGTGCTGTGGGTGATGATGGGCAGTGTGATGATGAACAGGTAGCAGGCAAACCTTGTGCTATGTTCTGGTTGTAGTGCTGTGTGTGGTGTTGGGCAGTGTGATGATGAACAGGTAGCAGGCACACCTTGTGCTATGCTCTGGTTGTAGTGCTGTGTGTTGGGCAGTGTGATGATGGACAGGTAGCAGGCACACCTTGTGCTATGCTCTGGTTGTAGTGCTGTGTGTGGTGTTGGGCAGTGTGATGTGTAAACAGGTAGCAGGCACACCTTGTGCTATGCTCTGGTTGTAGTGCTGTGTGTGGTGTTGGGCAGTGTGATGATGAACAGGTAACAGGCACACCTTGTGCTATGCTCTGGTTGTAGTGCTGTGTGTAGTGTTGGGCAGTGTGATGTGTAAACAGGTAACAGGCACACCTTGTGCTATGCTCTGGTTGTAGTGCTGTGTGTTGGGCAGTGTGACGATGAACAGGTAGCAGGCATACCTTGTGCTATGCTCTGGTTGTAGTGCTGTGTGTGATGTTGGGCAGTGTGATGTTGAACAGGTAGCAGGCACACCTTGTGCTATGCTCTGGTTGTAGTGCTGTGTGTTGGGCAGTGTGATGATGGACAGGTAGCAGGCACACCTTGTGCTATGCTCTGGTTGTAGTGCTGTGTGTGGCTTTGGGCAATGTGATGATGAACAGGTAGCAGGCACACCTTGTGCTATGCTCTGGTTGTAGTGCTGTGTGTTATATTGGGCAGTGTGATGATGAACAGGTAGCAGGCACACCTTGTGCTATGCTCTGGTTGTAGTGCTGTGTGTGGTGTTGGGCAGTGTGATGATGAACAGGTAGCAGGCACACCTTGGGCTATGCTCTGGTTGTAGTGCTGTGTGTTGGGCAGTGTGATGATGGACAGGTAGCAGGCACACCTTGTGCTATGCTCTGGTTGTAGTGCTGTGTGTGGCTTTGGGCAATGTGATGATGAACAGGTAGCAGGCACACCTTGTGCTATGCTCTGGTTGTAGTGCTGTGTGTTATATTGGGCAGTGTGATGATGAACAGGTAGCAGGCACACCTTGTGCTATGCTCTGGTTGTAGTGCTGTGTGTGGTGTTGGGCAGTGTGATGATGAACAGGTAGCAGGCACACCTTGGGCTATGCTCTGGTTGTAGTGCTGTGTGTTGGGCAGTGTGATGATGGACAGGTAGCAGGCACACCTTGTGCTATGCTCTGGTTGTAGTGCTGTGTGTGATGTTGGGCAGTGTGATGTTGAACAGGTAGCAGGCACACCTTGTGCTATGCTCTGGTTGTAGTGCTGTGTGTGGTGTTGGGCACTGGGCAGTGTGATGATGAACAGGTAGCAGGCACACCTTGTGCTATGCTCTGGTTGTAGTGTTGTGTGCTATATTGGGCAGTGTGATGATGAACAGGTAACAGGCACACCTTGTGCTATGCTCTGGTTGTAGTGCTGTGTGTGATGTTGGCCAGTGCGATGTGTAAACAGGTAGCAGGCACACCTTGTGTTATGCTCTGGTTGTAGTGCTGTATGTTATATTGGACAATGTGATAATGAACAGGTAGCAGGCACACCTTGTGCTATGCTCTGGTTGTAGTGCTGTGTGTGATGTTGGCCAGTGCGATGTGTAAACAGGTAGCAGGCACACCTTGTGCTATGCTCTGGTTGTAGTGCTGTATGTTATATTGGACAATGTGATAATGAACAGGTAGCGGGCACACCTTGTGCTATTCTCTGGTTGTAGTGCTGTGGGTGATGTTGGGCAGTGTGATAATGAACAGGTAGCAGGCACACCTTGTGCTATGCTCTGGTTGTAGTGCTGTGTGTTGGGCAGTGTGATGTTGAACAGGTAGCAGGCACACCTTGTGCTATGCTCTGGTTGTAGTGCTGTGGGTGATGATGGGCAGTGTGATGATGAACAGGTAGCAGGCACCCCTTGTGCTATGCTCTGGTTGTAGTGCTGTGTGTGATGTTGGGCAGTGTGATGTTGAACAGGTAGCAGGCACACCTTGTGCTATGCTCTGGTTGTAGTGCTGTGTGTGATGTTGGGCAGTGTGATGTTGAACAGGTAGCAGGCACACCTTGTGCTATGCTCTGGTTGTAGTGCTGTGTGTGATGTTGGGCAGTGTGATGTTGAACTGGTAGCAGGCACACCTTGGGCTATGCTCTGGTTGTAGTGCTGTGTGTTGGGCAGTGTGATGATGAACAGGTAGCAGGCACACCTTGTGCTATGCTCTGGGTGTAGTGCTGTGTGTTGTGATGGACAGTGTGATGTGTAAACAGGTAACAGGCACACCTCGTGCTATGCTCTGGTTGCAGTGCTGTTTGTGGCTTTGGGCAATGTGATGATGAACAGGAAGCAGGCACATCTTGTGCTATACTGTGATAATGAACAGGTAGCAGGCACACCTTGTGCTATGCTCTGGTTGTAGTGCTGTGTGTGGCGTTGGGCAGTGTGATGATGAACAGGTAGCAGGCACACCTTGTGCTATGCTCTGGTTGTAGTGCTGTGTGTGGTGTTGGGCAGTGTGATGATGAACAGGTAGCAGGCACACCTTGTGCTATGCTCTGGTTGTAGTGCTGTGTGTGGCGTTGGGCAGTGTGATGATGAACAGGTAGCAGGCACACCTTGTGCTATGCTCTGGTTGTAGTGCTGTGTGTTGGGCAGTGTGATGTTGAACAGGTAGCAGGCACACCTTGTGCTATGCTCTGGGTGTAGTGCTGTGTGTGGTGTTGGGCAGTGTGATGATGAACAGGTAGCAGGCACACCTTGTGCTGTGCTCTGGTTGTAGTGCTGTGTGTGGTGTTGGGCAGTGTGATGTTGAACAGGT
This sequence comes from Hyperolius riggenbachi, assembly GCF_040937935.1. Lineage (NCBI taxonomy): Eukaryota > Metazoa > Chordata > Amphibia > Anura > Hyperoliidae > Hyperolius > Hyperolius riggenbachi. The sequence goes on along the minus strand of NC_090649.1, from coordinate 73,897,354 downwards.
AGCAGGCAACCCTTGTGCTGTGATCTGGTTGTAGTACTGTGTGTGATGTTGAACAGGTAACAGGCATACCTTGTGCTATGCTCTGGTTGTAGTGCTGTGTGTGGTGTTGGGCAGTGTGATGATGAACAGGTAGCAGGCACACCTTGTGCTATGCTCTGGTTGTAGTGCTGTGTGTGGTGTTGGGCAGTGTGATGATGAACAGGTAGCAGGCACACCTTGTGCTATGCTCTGGGTGTAGTGCTGTGTGTTGTGATGGGCAGTGTGATGTGTAAACAGGTAACAGACACACCTTGTGCTATGCTCTGGTTGCAGTGCTGTGTGTGGCTTTGGGCAATGTGATGATGAACAGGTAGCAGGCACACCTTGTGCTATGTTAATAACCTTGCAGGATGCTGTTGACATGACACAGATGATCTTGTGTTTGCCTGCTGGGGATGTCCTTCTACATGCACAGACATGACAATGGAGAAAGTTCCTAGCCTCTGGCAGTGCGCACTGCTGCTGACACCTGGGAGCAGCAGATATTTTAGGAATGCAGTTATCTTAAGAGCCAGCCCATGACAATAATCAGAGTCCTGTCAGCCTGCTATTATGTGCTGCGCTGTAATACTGCAAACTGTACGCTACAGAACGAGTCTGCTCATTAGGAAATTGATATTGCATGTTTAATTGATGCACAAACATTTTATAATTGAATGTGACTAAATTGTCCTTTCCATGTTAATGTGCAGTCAGCTGGAACATTTCTAAAAATCAGCTTATATTTCAGTGTATGCTTGCAGTAAATAATAATAATAGTCTTTAAAGAGAACCTGTACTGAAAAAAAGCCCTCGGGGGGATACTTACCTCTGGAGGGGATGCCTCAGGGTCCCGATGAGACTCACCCCCCTCCCCGTCCTCTGTAGCTTCAGGGAATCGAGCGCTGGCTCCCCTGGAACCTCCCCCAACAAGTTTGACAAGGGTGCGCAGGCGCATGCTATATTTACCACTCCACAATCCTGCGCAGGCGTACTAATGGCTCTGCATTCGGGTAAGGCAGATATAGCCAAACCCGATCATGTACGCTCTACTTTTTTTCATTACAGATCTTCTTTAATTGTCTTCCATAAATTAGGATAGTCTTTGGAAGGTGTTTTTTTTTTTTGGGGGGGGGGGGGGATAGGGGGGGGGGGGTGTATTTGATTTTCAGTGCCGTGTTGGTCCTTTACAAATCAATAATAATATTAATAATAATAATTCTGTAGCAACCTATGGAAAGTATATTTATAGGCTTCCCTATAAAAATATTCTGTAAATATTTGAAGTATTATTTATACTATTCTTTTCTATCACACATCCTGAATAGGAACTCCACTAAAACAGAATAGGAACTGAATAGGAACTGCACTAAAAACTGCAAAATGCATACAAATGGGCTTTACCGACAGGTACAGGCAGGTCTTAAACTGATCGGTAAATTATGTGCTAACATTTTCATGAGAATTCCGATTTTCGGTAAAATATCGCAAAATACCGCACATCAGTGGCATACCCAGGGAATTTGCCACCGGCTGCTGAATATTTACAGACAACCCCCCAAAAAACAACTAATCTTTTTGATGGGAGGGTTGACGGGTTGGGGCGCCGAGCGCGCCGCTGAAAATTTTAGGGGATTTTTTTGGAAAAGGAGGCATCAGGAGGTGGACAGAGCTAACCACTATGAAACTCTGTAATCTATACAGTGTCGCAGGTGATGCCAGTGCTATATAAATACACAATAATAATATGGTAGGACATTAGGCTACGAGTATGGTACGATTAGCAGTGACATCTCTGAGGACAGTCAGAAAAGGGGGACATACGTAAGAGGTGGATGCGTACGGGGGGGGGGGGGATAATAAAGAGGTAGAGGCACAAGACAGAGAGCCTGGTGGGAAAAGAGAAATGGCAGGAAGACCTCTCGCTAGAACTACAGACATCATCAGTGCTGTTTGACAGGGACATGGTGTTAAAAGAAGCCACTAAACTCTGAAAAGAGGTAAGAGTCATGGGGAAGACAGCAGGGTGGGAGGGGTAGCTAGGAAAAGAGAGGAGATTACCTGCAATCAAGCTAATCTAAATTGCCTGGAGCTTGCTTCTCTTCTCACAACAGAAGTTGGCTGTCAGCACCTGTTTCACTAGCTTCTGCAACAACAGACTGCCCTGCATTATTGACTAATTACTCTGATCAGGATAAATAATCAATAGTCCAGGGTACTCTGGTATTACAGCTGTCAGTGCACATGGCTACTAATGTTAGGCAACTTTTTAAAGGGGAACTGAAGTAAGAGGTATACGGAGGCTGCCATATTTATTTCATTTTAATCAATACCAGTTGCCTGGCAGCCCTGCTGGTCTATTTCTCTGCAGTAGTATCTGAATAACACCAGAAACAAGCATGCAGATAGTCTTGTCAGATCTGACTTTAAAGTCTGAAACACCTGGTCTGCTGCATGCTTGTTCAGGGGCTATGGCTAATAGTATTAGAGGCAGAGGATCAGCAGGGCTGCCAGGCAACTGGTATTGCTTAAAAGGAAATAAACATGGCAGCCTCCATATACCTCTCTCTTCAGTTCCCCTTTAAGCACTAAACACATCCTGCCACCTCTCCCTACTAATGTTCCAGCTGCAGCACAGCAATAGTTCTCTCTACTCACCCTGCTGCTCTGCACAATCCCTCACTGCAGGCTGTGTGTAGAGAGCAAGGAAACACATTGCCCATGGGACAGGAAGGGGGAGGGGTGCAACCAGGGCCGGTTTAAGCACCAATGGGACCCCAGGGCAAAATAAACCCAGGGGGCCCCCCCAACATATACCCTGGAACAAAAATCGGCATTAGGGGACCTTTTTTGCAGCTGGTATAGTCAGGGTGTGAAGTCCCAATCGGTCAGAGCTCCACATTCTGGCTATCCCAGCCTGCATGGGGGACAAGGGGTTAAAAAGTTTCAGGAGGGGGGACTCCACATAATTTTTTTTTTTAATTCCCACACTCTAAACATAAAAAAAAATTGGGAAAATAGGAAAAAATGCCAGGGATCTTCATACAGCCATATTGTGGCTGTATAGCGATCCCTGGCCAAAGCGCTGCGGCTGCGTATAGACCCCCTGGAAACCCCGTCAGGAAATTTATTGCGCTTTCGTTTGATGCATGTAAAATTACACTACCGTTAGGTTTACTACTAAAAGTGACATTTACCGCATTCAAAAGTATACTTTTTTCCTTCGAAACTTTAAAATCGATTTTCTCAAAAACCATAAGGTCTTTTTGAAAAATAGTTTTTTCCTCTTATTCCTAATGATCTCCTTAACATATCCTGCAAATTTAGGGGTTCTAGCATTTAAGGTGGATTTGCTATTAACCATTAAAGTCCGCAGGTTTTTAAATGTGTATTTTTTTCCCTTTGAAACTTTAAAATCGATTTTCTCAAAAACTATACGGCCGATTTGAAAAAATTTTTTCCTCTTGTAGCCACTGGGGGCCCCTACAAGCTCTGGGGCCCCGGGGCAGCTGCCTCCTTTGTCTCTATGGTAGCGCCGGTCCTGGGTGCAACATCTAGTGCAGGAAGTAGAACAGTCCCCTGCATTGCCTGCTATTTTCCTTAATGTTGCCCAAACTATGAAAAAAAGGTCCAAGGTGGAAGAACACAGTGACTGTGACTGAGCATCCTAGTGACACCCCTAGCCATGGCTACACCCGGGGCTGTGAGAACCTGCAGCCTTACGGTAGGTACGCCACTGCCACAGATTTTATCAGGGCTGTGGAGTTGGTACAAAAATCCACCGACTCAGACTCCTCAGTTTAGGATTCCTCCGACTCCGACTCCTCGACTCCTCTAATTTGCATATTACAATCTTGTTGATTGAAAGTATGTAACATGAAATTTGTCTCTTAACTGCCAATGCTTAGGAATTTTAAAAGACAACTGAAGTGAGAAGGACATGGAGACTGCCATATTTATTCCCTTTAATCCTAGACTAAAACTAGTCCTTGGTAAGAGTACTTGTAAAAGGAACAGACCGGAACAAAGAACATCTATCAGGCCCTAGGCAATGTAAGTGTGGGTACATGTAAGAATGATGTGCAGGTACTCTGCAGGGGAATAAGGAGAGTCTTCCTCTATTACACATTCTTCATGCACAATCTGAACCAGGTTTATGGGCGATAGACAACACCTCTGTGTTCAATGTGCACAACATTCTCAGTAGATTCCCTGCAGCTCTGTGGAGAGTGCATATGTAGAGTATAGTACTACTGTGTAACAAAGTAAACCTGAGACAGATGAAATTAAAGTTGTATACATACCTGGGGCCTCCTCCAGCCCCCTTCAGGCTAATCAGTCCCTCGCTGTCCTCCTCCGCCACCTGGATCTTCTGCTATGAGTCCAGGTATTTAAGCCAGTCTGGCGTAGTGTGCATGCACACACTCCGCCGCCGGGAGTGTACTGCACCTGCGTAGCACTGTTGCGCAGGTGCAGAACGCTCCTGGCTGTGGAAGCGGCATGTGGCCGGACTGCGCTGACTGACTGAATTACCAGGACTCAGAGCAGAAGATCCAGGTGGTGGAGGTGGACAGCGAGGGACTGATTAGCCTGAAGGGGGATGGAAGAAGCCCCAGGTATGTATAAAACTTTTCTTTTCATCCATCTCAGTTACCCTTTAATTCGTAGTCACCAAACCAAATTTTAACAACATATCAAATTATTTGATTTCATGAGCAAAGAGAGTGCGTAAATTTGCATACATCAGAATCAGAAGAATTATTTCCATCTCATTGACCATCTCTATTAGTGACACGGCTACACATCAGGCTTTATACTTACAGCATAGATGTTATTTTGTATATATGAGAGATTCCTGTGTACACATCATATATACAGTCACAATCAGATTAAGCACAGCTATTAGGGCTGGAACCCACAAGAGCGTTTTTTTGAGCATTTTGGCAGCGCTGCGATACGCTAGCGGTTTGCCAAAACGCTCAGCTGATGTTAATGGATGGGGCAACTTCCACAGGAGCGTTTGCGTTTCCCAGAAACGCAAATGCAGGACCTGCAGCATTTTGGGAGCGTTAGCGCTTCAATGTAAAGTATTAAATCGCTAGCAGAAACGCTCAGCAAAACCTAAACTGAGCGGTTTTGCTAGCGTTTTGCGGTTCAGCACACGGTAACAAAATTAAAAATAATTCACAGGACCAATCAGGATAAAAACGCGAAACGCAAAACGCTACACAACCGCTGAGGAAAAAAATACACTGTTGCAAAACGTGACCGAAAACGCGCATGAATCCGCTTGCAAACCGCTCAGACAAAACGCTAGCGGTTGTGTTTTGCGTGTGCGGATTTCAGTGGGTTCCAGGCCTTACTGTATGTATAAATTATTTAAGATGACTATTATCTGAGAAATAGAACATTTTATCATATTTTCTATTTTAATTACAGTTTAAATTCATTAGGCACCAGGCACCCAAAATTGCCCGACTCCACGACTCCGACTCCACAGCCCTGGATTTTATGACCTAATTCACAGCATTTAGTGATTTAGGACTAAAATGTACCAGAATAGCAATCTGCTTTTACTACATGTGGTAAAATATCACTTATGTGGTTAAACCGATGGTAGGCGTACCAGAATTGAGGCCAATGTATTTTATCAACATATGCTCAGATTATATAGCCCAAGTCTACTTCAGTCACTTTAAATACAATCAAAAGCTGCTGCAGCTACTAAGCTGAGTGCCTATCTTTATTTAGAGAAATATGTTTATTATGGCATGGCCCGCCGGCCTATCATATAGTGTCCATTTATGGGAAAGAAGGGGCCTGGAGCGGAGCACGCGACTTGCGGAAGGCACTGCATGATGGGGTAGCCGATTCCCCGGCAGTGCTAGGGGTTAATGTAGTGGGAGGAGGCGGTTCCATGCGTACGTGCAAGGAACAGGGGGGTAGCTGGGTAGGCGCCAAAGGAAGGGGCGGGTCATTCGGCTTCTGGCAGAGCTGGTGTAAGAAGCTCCAAGCCGAACGCCCGCACAGAAATGGAGAACCTGGAGGAGTTAGTGGGCCGGATCCGGGCAGAAGGGTATAAGGGGTCATACCCTTTCGTGGTGGAGGGGTAAAAGGGGGCTCCGGAGGTCGGTTATTGGTTTTGTCACGGGACAAATCCGGTTGGGGGAAGTCACGGCATGAGGTGATTATTTCCCGGGGCATGCAGCTGTCCGCGAGCCGGGAGACGCGGCTGTGGGCCGGGTACAAGGCTGCATGTCACTCAGGTGTTTAAAGGACGTTCAGTTGGTACCTCCGGACCCCTGTACCCCAGCTCTCTGATTAGTGATTTGTATATGTTTTGGTTTATTGTTAATTTTGGCTAAATAAAGATGGGCTGCTCTGGCCTAAATTAATCCAATGCCAAGGTGGTCCGTGTTTTATTTTAGGTTAAGAGAAGGGGAAGGGTTGTGTGTGGGGTAGTTGAATATTAAGGGGATGATAGGCTCTACCATTATCAAGAAGGGGCCTGGAGCGGAGCACGCGACTTGCGGAAGGCACTGCATGATGGGGTAGCCGATTCCCCGGCAGTGCTAGGGGTTAATGTAGTGGGAGGAGGCGGTTCCATGCGTACGTGCAAGGAACAGGGGGGTAGCTGGGTAGGCGCCAAAGGAAGGGGCGGGTCATTCGGCTTCTGGCAGAGCTGGTGTAAGAAGCTCCCTCCCTCCCTCCCTCTTTTTTGTGTGTAAAGGGGGTGGGTTAAGGGGTGTTGGGGGGTTGTATATATATTTAAAAAAAAAAAAAAAAGAAAAGGGGGGGGTAAGATAATAATAATAAGGGGAAAAGGGGGGTCTGTTATAAAAAATTGTCATTGCAGCAGGAGGGGTAAAAGGGGGCTCCGGAGGTCGGTTATTGGTTTTGTCACGGGACAAATCCGGTTGGGGGAAGTCACGGCATGAGGTGATTATTTCCCGGGGCATGCAGCTGTCCGCGAGCCGGGAGACGCGGCTGTGGGCCGGGTACAAGGCTGCATGTCACTCAGGTGTTTAAAGGACGTTCAGTTGGTACCTCCGGACCCCTGTACCCCAGCTCTCTGATTAGTGATTTGTATATGTTTTGGTTTATTGTTAATTTTGGCTAAATAAAGATGGGCTGCTCTGGCCTAAATTAATCCAATGCCAAGGTGGTCCGTGTTTTATTTTAGGTTAAGAGAAGGGGAAGGGTTGTGTGTGGGGTAGTTGAATATTAAGGGGATGATAGGCTCTACCATTATCAAGAGACTTCTCCGATCTGGTGCAAGTCTGAGCACTTTCTTCATATGAGTGAATATTTTGGCCTCCCCAGCGATACAGCTCATTACGGCCCGATTGAACGCGGCTAAGCGGTAAATATTTAGACTGGAACAATTCTGAGCCGTCAGCAGTTTTCAGGATGCCGACTTCAAGTTATCCAACCCGTCTCCTCCGAGCGCGATACTGGCCTAAAAAAGAAACAAAAACAGACTGTTCACCAAAGCATCATTGTTCAGTGAAAACAGCATTTCCTCTAAAGACAACAATGCGTCTAGATTGTCAGGAAGCCGGGATAGATGGTGAAACGTCGGCTAATGTTTTAAGTGACGGAGGACAAATAATCAGCAGATAGAGAGAACCGGGAAATGAGTTTATTTGTTGGTAAATGACCATAAGCCAGCTATAGAGCGAGGGAAAGAGAGGAACTTTACTGAAAGGTAGTTCTAGGGGGGAAAACAAATAAATCAATACATTCATAGTAAGAAGTTTATAAAATAGAAGGTGGATCAAGAAACGATTAATTTATTGATACTCGGTGTATAATTCGTTCATGTGGCTTGATCCACCTTGAGCCTTGAGGTCAGAATACTGTAGGCACAGAAGGAGACACTGCTTGCTTGGCAGTTGGAAACAGCTGTTATTTCCCACAATGCAATAAGGTTCACAGACAGGAAATGGTCAGGGCCATGGCCGGTTGCAGGCTATTGCACATGTGCAGCCTTGTAGCCAGGAGCATTCTGCGCATGCGCAATAGCGATTTTTCCGTACTGTGAATACACAGAAGGCTGCCTGCACGGGAGCACAATGAGGAGGTGCATGGCCTGGGGCCACGCATACAGCTGACCGAAGGCCCATACAGCTGACAAGTGTATCACAGAGTGGCAGCGCAGGCACAGGATGATTGCAGGGAGCTGCAAGAGACCTCAGGTAAGTTAAACTGTTTTTTTTAGACTTAAAGAACACCTGTAAGGAAGAAAACGACCCCTGGGGGTAGTTGCCTTGACAGAGGGAAGCCTCAGGATCCTAATGAGGCTTCCTCATCCTCTGTAGCCTCGGGGATCCAGGACTTGCAGCCCCCGAACAGCACACAGCAATATTTGCAATCTGCGCTCATGTGCAGGTACAGTACAAGCTTCCCCTCTGGCTTCGGTGGAAATAGCCGAGCTCGCTCTACTGCACAGGGTGTCTATATAACTTGTTGCGGTGCCATTAACTGCAGTGCAAATGCCTGCTCTGCGGTACCGCTCGGCAACGCACTGCAGACTCTGCATCGCCTCTGCTTTGTCAGAACCACTTCTGCCACATTGCATCGCACTGCGGGTAGTGTGGCCAATCTCATAGAGACTTCACTGCAGCGTGGGCAGGGATGGATTTACCATAAGGCACTGTAAGCATGTGTCTACAGGTGCCTGATGATAGAAAGGCTGCTCACTCTGCTCCTCGAGTGCCTCCCTCCTTCCCTATACAACGTAATACTGAGGGTACCTCGCACTACCTAATACTAAGAAGCGCCTGTAGCTACATATGACAGGCAAGGGAAGTAAGGGAGAAGTGACAGCTAGGACAGCCAGCACACTTGCAGTGCGGTTCAGTGGGGGAATGTAGGTTCATAGAGGGCGTAGTCTAGGGTGCCAGGATATCTGTGCCTTTAGGCTCCTGTGACGTGAATAGGGGCATGAGAGTGGCGTGGGCGCATACAGTGATGCACTGAAATGCGGTAACTGTGAAAGGAGCCTCAAAGTTGAATCTCAGAATTTTAAGATACTTTGTTACCCCGATTAATGTTCTGTGATCTCTTCCATTTCTATTTAAAGCAAACACCAGGGATGCCCTGGCATGATTCCCGCACTGTGAGCAGCACACCTGCGGAACAGGCTTCACTTTGTGAATTAGGAATTAATGATCAGGACACACAGCAGAATAATGGGGTTACTGCATGGTGACTCATCCCTGCACCATAATAACACCTTCACATCTCTGTGCTCCAAAATAACCGCAATAAATCAAAGCATGAGTAAAACCGGCACCAACCGCCACCTCCAGCTGCATCTGCTTACACTCGCACCCGCAAGGGGCTTCAATGCCAATTCATGTCTGAATCCAGGGATTTGTTTTATGGAAGTGGGGAAGAATTTGGTAGCGCAAACAGTCCAAGAAGATATCTTTCTTGTTTAAAAATTCCTAGTCTGTTGATTATGAAATATTACAGCTGCATGTTTCATGTCTACCACTTGTTGCCAGAACCTGCAAGATCCGAGCACGGCCCTCCAACTTTGTTCATCTCACTGTGATCGAGTCTGCCAAAGATCGATGCCCGGACATGGCCACCTGATCGTAATTTTGATAGATTTCCGACTGAGATCAATCGAAATTACAGATTGGACAGGATAGTTCAATTCAAAGGTTGAAATGGGACAAGACGGGCGCGACTGGGGGAGGGGGGGGGGTGAGGCGGTGTTGGGGGTTTGGGGTTGAGAGTATCTATGCTGTTTTTTTGGTTTATTATTTAATTTTTTGTGGACTAAGCACTACTATTACTGTGTAAACAAGTTAATTCTGATGAATATTATCTGAGAAATAGAACATTTTACCATATTTTCACATTTATTAGGAGTTGGAGTCAGTGCATTTGTGTACGACTCTGACTCCAGGGGCTTGATTCACAAAACGGTGCTAACTGTTAGCATGGCTGTTAGCACGGCTTTTTGAGCGTTTTAGCGAGTTTTTGCATGAAAAACGGTATACGCGTGCAAAAATTTGTGTTGACGCAAATGCAAATTTTTGCACGCGATAACCGTTATCACGTGAAATTTCACGCAAAGCGCTTTTCACAGTGTGCTAACGGTTAGCACCGTTTAGTGAATCAAGCCCCAGGTATCCAAAAATTGCTCTGACTCCTCGACTCAACAGCCCTGCTGATACTACATGGAGGTGGTCAAATTAGACAATTATTGGTCAATCAAAACTGGATGTGTGTATCTTTAAAGTGTACCTGAGACAGAAAACAATATATATATATATGTGTGTGTAGGTTCATGGAGGATGAAGTCTAGGGTGCCAGGATATCTGTGCCTATAGGCTCCTGTGACGTAAATACGGGCATCCTGGCACCCTAGACTTCACCCTCCATGAACCTACAAACCCCACTGAAACACACTGCAAGTGTGCTGGCTGTCCCAGCTGCTGCCCATAATTATTCATACCCCTGGCAAATGTTGACTTAAAGCGGAATGAAACCCAGCATTTCTTCTTTGCTCTAATAGATTATTTAAAACATATTATATACAACCAGCAGTTTTTTTTTACTAGAACAGCATTCAAAGAGTTAAACACAGGCCTTAGAAGCTCCCCTGCAGGGAAAGCAGGAGGAATGCGAACTAGAGATAATGTTATCTTGTGTCAAGTGAGAAATGCAAACAAACACTTTTCTGACACTGCAAACTCTCCTGAAGACAGTGAGACAATCAGAAAGCATTTCTGCTTACGTTAGAAGATGAATAAAGTAGTTATGAATAAAATGCAAAGTCAGCTTTCAGAGCAAAAAAAGTGTACTTTGGGAACATATAATTTCTAAATGAATAATAATACTTATGCACAAAACCAAGTATGATAACCGTGTGGCATATACAAAGTAGGAAAACATGTTTTTATTGAATATTATGTCAGGGTTTTACCACTTTAAAGTTACTTTTATTCAACCAGAAAGTCATTTTTTGACGGGAAATGACATAGGTGTCTCCCAAAAGATAATAAGACGATGTACAAGAGGCATTATTGTGGGAAAAAAAAAAAAAAAACATTTCTCAGCTTTTATTTACATTTGAGCAAAAAGTGTTCAGTCCAAAATTATTCATACCCTTCTCAATAATCAATAGAAAAGCCTTTATTGGCTATTACAGCAATCAAACGCGTCCTATAATTGCAGACCAGCTTTTTGCATGTTTCCACAGGTATTTTTGCCCATTCATCTTTAGCAATGAGCTCTAAATCTTTCAAGGTGGAGGATCTTCTTGCCATCTCTCTGATCTTTATCTACCTCCGCAGATTCTCAATTGAATTCAAGTCAGGACTCTGGCTAAGCCACTCCAAAACGTTAATGTTGTTGTCTGCTAATCATTTCTTCACCACTTGAGAATCCTCATAAATTGCTCTTTTTTCATGGTGCCGTTTACTGTGATTAGGTTCCCTGGTCCATTGACTGAAAAACACCCCCAAAGCATTAGGTTCCCACCACCATGTTTGACAGTGGGGATGGTGTTCTTTGGGTTGAAGGCTTCTCCTTTTTTATGCCAAATGAAGGAAACATCATTCAGTTTTTGTTTCCTCTGACCATAACACAGAAGACTAATAGTCTTCTTCTTTGTCCAGATGAGCATTTGCAAAGGCCAAGTGAGCTTTTGTGTGCCTTATCTGGAGAAGTGGCATCCTCCTTGGTCTGCATCCATGGAACCCAGCAGTGTCCAGTGTCTGTTGGATTGTCTGCCTTGAGACATTGCCACCAGCAGAGCCCAGATTCACTAGGATAGCCTTGGCAATGATCCTTGGATTCTTTTGCACCTCTCTCACTATCCTCCTGGCCAGCACAGGTGTCACTTTTGGCTTCCAACCACTGCCTCTCCACAGTGCGGAGCATCTTGTATTTTTTAATAATACTTTGCACTGTAGCCACTAGAACTTGAAAACATTTAGAAATGGCCTTGTAGCCTTTTCCTGACTTGTGAGCAGCCATAATGTGCAGCCGCAGGTCCTCACTGAGCTCCTTTGTCTTAGCCATGACTGTCCACAAACCAACTGCAGAGAGCTGCTGTTTTTCCACCTGTTGAGTTGATTAAAACAGCTGTTCCTAATTAGTCAGGGTAATTAGGATGCTTTAGAACAGCTTGGACTATTTGGAATGGTAAAGAACTTTGGATTTTCCCACAGACGGTGAGAGTTTCTGAAGGGTATGAATAATTTTGGACTGGACACTTTTTGCTCAAATCAAGCTGAGAAATGTTTTTTTTTTTTTTCACAATAATGCCTCTTGTACATCGTCTTATTATCTTTTGGGAGACACCTATGTCATTTCCCATCAAAAATGACTTGCTGGTTGAATAAAAGTAACTTTAAGTCAAAATTTGCCAGGGGTATGAATAATTATGGGCACATACCTGGGGTTTAGTCCAGCCCTCTCCATGGTGATTCAGCCCGAAAGTTCTTCTGTTGGGGCCAGTCGGTGCAGGTGCAATCCGCCTGTGCGCACTCCCCTGTCGTGCTCCCGGCACCTGTGCAGTAGTACTGCGCAGGCGCAGAACCAGTGGCGGACACAGGCAGCAGTGGGCCCCTGTGCAAAATATCAATTGTGGGCCCCCCTGCGGCAAAAAATGGGCGTGGCTATAACCTACGACGCGCGAAGCACGCCGCAGCAAAAAATGGGTGTGGATAGAACCTGCGGCGCGTAGCGCCGCGGCAAAAAATGGGCATGGCAATGACCGGATAAGGGCGGAGCTAACTGTAATTTAAAGTGATCCCGGGGTGAGAGTGATATGGAGGCTGCCATATTTATTTCCTTTTAAACAATACTAGTTGCCTGGCGGCCCTGCTGATCTATTTGGCTGCAGTAATAAACTGAATTACACCAGCAACAAGCATGCAGCTTAATCTTCTCAGTTCTGACAATATTGTCAGAAACCCCTGACCTGCTGCATGCTTGTTCAGGGTCTATGGTTGAAAGAATAAGAGGCAGAGGACCAGAACGGCAACCAGGCAACTGGTATTGCTTAAAAGGAGAGAAATATGGCAGCCTCAATATTATTCTCACCTCAGGTTCCCTTGAAAAGTGCAACGCAAAGACAGTGGGCCCAGGTTTTGGTGACCCTTTCCCCAGAAAATTCACATAATGTGAGCAGGTTTTCTCATGAAAATACACATAATGTGAGCAGATATGCCCAGAAAATACGTGCAATCATGTCGGCAGATATGCCCAGAAAATACGTGCAATCATGTCGGCAGATATGCCCAGAAAATACGTGCAATCATGTCGGCAGATATGCCCAGAAAATACGTGCAATCATGTCGGCAGATATGCCCAGAAAATACGTGCAATCATGTCGGCAGATATGCCCAGAAAATACGTGCAATCATGTCGGCAGATATGCCCAGAAAATACGTGCAATCATGTCGGCAGATATGCCCAGAAAATACGTGCAATCATGTCGGCAGATATGCCCAGAAAATACGTGCAATCATGTCGGCAGATATGCCCAGAAAATACGTGCAATCATGTCGGCAGATTTGCCCAGAAAACACATGCAATCATGTAGCAAATTTGCCCAGAACATACATGCAATCATGTGGCAGACCTGCCCAGAACATACACGCAATCATGTGGCAGACCTGCCCAGAACATACACCTGCTAAAATAAATAATAAAAAAAAACATTTACTCACCTGCAGCAGCAGACCTCCTGTCCCAGCCTCCATCCAGCGCGCAGCTCCCATGGGTGGTTGGGTGGATAGGTAGCCTGGTGGGTAGGTAGGTAGGCAGCCCTTAGCCGGGTGGGTAAGTAGCCTGGTGGGTGGCTGGGTAGCCGGGTGGGTAGCCTGGTGGGTAGGTAGCCTGGTGGGTGGGTAGGTGGGTGGTTAGGTAGCTGGGTGGGTGGGTAGGTAGCCTGGTGGGTCTTTAGGTAGGTAGCCTGGTGGGTTGGTAGGTAGCCGGGTGGGTAGGTAGGTAGGTAGCCTGGTGGGTGGGTAGGTAGCCGGGTGGGTGTGTAGGTAGCCGGGTGGGTGGTTAGGTAGCCGGGTGAGTGGTTGGGTAGCCGGGTGGGTGGGTAGCCAGGTGGGTAGGTAGCCGGGTGGGTAGGTAGCCAGGTGGGTAGGTAGCCAGGTGGGTAGGTAGCCGGGTGGGTAGGTAGCCGGGTGGGTAGGTAGCCGGCAGGGTGGTTAGGTAGCTGGGTGGGTAGGTAGACGGGTGGGTGGTTAGGTAGCCGGGTGGGTAGATGTGTGGGTGGTTAGGTAGCCGGGTGGGTAGCCGGGTGGGTGGTTAGGTAGCCGGGTAGGTAGCTGGGTGGGTAGGTAGCCGGGTGGGTGGGTAGGTATCCGGGTGGGTGGGTAGGTAGCCGGCAGGGTGGTTAGGTAGCTGGGTGGGTAGGTAGCCGGGTGGGTAGACGGGTGGGTGGCTAGGTAGCCGGGTGGGTAGGTAGCCGGGTGAGTGCGTAGATGTGTGGGTGGTTAGGTAGCCGGGTGGGTGGGTAGCCGGGTGGGTAGGTAGTCGGGTGGGTGGTTAGGTAGCCGGGTAGGTAGCCGGGTGGGTAGGTAGCCGGGTGGGTGGTTAGGTAGCCGAGTGGGTAGGTAGCCGGGTGGGTGGGTAGGTAGCCGGCAGGGTGGTTAGGTAGGCGGGTAGGTAGCCGGGTGGGTGGGTGGGTAGCCGGCAGGGTGGTTAGGTAGCCGGGTAGGTAGCCGGGTGGGTAGGTAGCCGGGTGGGTGGTTAGGTAGCCGGGTAGGTAGCCGGGTGGGTGTGTGGGTATCCGGGTGGGTAGGTAGCCGGGTGGGTAGGTAGCCAGCAGGGTGGTTAGGTAGCCGGGTAGGTAGCTGGGTGGGTGGTTAGGTAGCCGGGTGGGTGTGTGGGTATCCGGGTGGGTAGGTAGCCGGGTGAGTGTGTGGGTAGCCGGGTGGGTAAGGTAGCCGGGTGGATGGGTGTGTAGCTATCCGGGTGGGGGGCCCGACTCCTATCCTCCCTCACTCACCTCGGGGCCCCCCTCCCGGTATGCGCGGCGGCGGCGGCGGGCGGGAGAGCAGAAAATACAGGAAGTCTCCGCCGGGGCTGCAGCAGACACTAGAGGCTGCTGCCGCTTGGTCTCCCGTGTCTCCAACTTTGTACACTGCTCGCTACTTCCTGGTTTAGTAGCGAGCAGTGTACAAAGTTGGAGACACGGGAGACCAAGCGGCAGCAGCCTCTAGTGTCTGCTGCAGCCCCGGCGGAGACTTCCTGTATTTTCTGCTCTCCCGCCGCATCGCATGAGGGGGAGGGGGGGGCCGATGTGAGGGGGGAGGACAGGAGTAGGGGCCCCCCAGGTTAAAATAAAAATAAAAGGTAAAATTAAAAAAAAAACCCTGCAATACTTAATGGGCCCCTGAAGCAGCGGAACTTCAGGGGCCCTCGTGCGGCGGCACGGCCTGCACGGCCGTATGTCCGCCACTGCGCAGAACGCTTTCAGGGCCGAATAGCAGAGGATCCAGGCGACGCGTGAGGATGACAAGGGATCAATCAGTCTGAAGGGGGCTGGAGGAAGCCCCAGTCAAATTTCAACAGCAACTGGTCTGAGTGTATTAAGTGATAAAGATGCTAATCCTGCATTCAAAACTTTCAAAACTTTTTCTGCTGTTATGATTTGGAGTTATCACATACTTAAGGAGCACTGGCCCTTTAGTAGTCAGTGCCAAACAGTTGCATGCTGGGGGTTCTGTTTATCTATAATATATTCCTCCTCTTCCATTTATTTCCTTGCCTAGCTGCTTATCTGAAACACGATCCCCTGCTCACTTGTGTTTACAAGCAAGGCTGAGGTGACTCAGCGATTGGAGGAGAAAATAAAAAAAGTAAAGGGCAGAAATGACATCAGTATTTAGCCTTTAGCTGTGGGCAAAAGACATGGCCCCCACCAGGAACAGAATTCTCTTCATTTACTATATAACATTCACTGAAATCAAAACGTGGACAGTGCAATGCATGTGTTATGTAAGCAGATCAAGTATTTATCTACTTATATATGTGTTTTTTCCCCCTGGCATAGTATGGCTGATCGTACTGCTTTAAAATCTCCCCGTCTCAAGTTTACTTTAAGCTGGAAATGTCCACAATACCTAGCTATTTAGTTCTGTATATTAACTGTGCTGTGTTTTAGTTTTGACATTTGTGCATCAATTCAGCTGTATTATTTGAAAAAGAAAATGATTTTAGTGCAAGGCGTGCTTTTATTTATTTATGTATTGTATAAGCGCCAGCATATTACGCATGACTGTATTACTTTAAATACAGTCATGAAAATGAGGGACATTAAACTTAATACATCAAAAACTATTTTTCAGGCAATTTATATGATGTCCCAAAAGATACACAATAGGCTATAAGCATAAACGTACATAATGCAGGCCTGGCATAAAGCTACGCCAGCATGAAGAAGAACAAGGATCATTTCTCCTTTAGGCCCCATTCACACTGCACGCGTTTCCAGCCACTTTTTGGAAACGCGTGCGGGAAGCCGACACGCACAACATCAGACAGAGCATAGAGTGCACTGTCTGATGTTCACACTGCATGCGTTCCGGATCTGTGCGGTCCGGGAACGCATGCTGCACGCATTTTTTGTAAAAACGCATGGCTGTCCCATTCACTTTTCAGTGATGGGATCAGCCACGCAACGCACACAAACGCGGATGGCGTGCGTTCATATGCGTTGCGTTCCACACGCATGGCCATCCGCGTTTATGATGTGAACGGGGCCTTACAAGAGCAGCACAGGCAATCTAAACAATCTGCATCACATGTATGTAAATGTAAATGTAAATGTATTTCCATGTGCCACTGTTACCCACATCTCCATCTATCACACAGGTGCCCGCCGTGACTCAGTGCTGTGCCAATTCTACAGACAGGTCATCCAGGGATCGTGCAGTATCTGTCTTCATGCAAATCATTATGGAAATTGTACAGGAGATTGCACAGACAAATTAAAATGGAAATGTTTCAACATACTGGCATTTTTCATGACAGCACTCACCAGAAATATCTGGGAAAGGGAATGCGCAGTGTTTCTCCAGATCAGAGACGGATTTCTGGAAAGGCCACAGGGCCCTGGGCGGCTGCAGCCCAAGGGGGTTCCTGAACATGAATTACGGGTTCCTACATATGAAAGGGAGGCTAAAAACGGTGAGGAACACATGAAAAAAGGGAAACTGATGCCCAAGGGTGTTCATGAAAGAGGGGCTGCTCTACATGGATAATACACATGGAAGAGGGGGCTGCACATGGAATGGGAGGGGCTGCTGCACATGAAAGGGGAGCCACAACATACTTGGCCTATTGGCACCAGAAGTATAAATCTGGCTTTGCTCCTGATATTTATTATGGCCCATACTCACGGGCTACAATTGTCGCCGCAACACGCGGGGCGCGCGTGTTGCGGCCACAGGTCGCCTGTGAGTATGCGCCGTTGCACGGGCGCGCACCCCGAACTGTCGCTCGTCGCTGATGTCGCCAGGCGATTGAACTGCTCAATCGCCTGACGACAGTTTCCGCCGCAACTGTCGCTAGTCCGCGTGAGTACGCGGACTAGCGACAGCAACCTCCATTGAGGAATACGGAGCTTCCGGCGGGGGGAGGAGGAACGTCGGCGCCAGCTTCCGTCGCGCCGCTGGTCCCTCTTCTGTGTGTGTATGCGGAGGGACCTGGCAAGAGCTGTCGCCGGCGTGTCGCCCACACGCTCACGTGTGCTGGCGACAGGCCCAAAAAGTTGCCCGTGAGTATGGGCTATTAAAGTGGGAAAACTAGTTTCTAAACTGAGCACAACTTCATCTACTGGAGGTTACATCCGTTCTTTCTACTTTGTGAGTATAGCTGAAAATAATCACAGATCAATGCAGTCACCCAGTGTTCTCCCCTGTCTGCCCACAGTGTGACATCAATTGCCTTCACCATGCTGCCACTTGAGCAACTTTTCTGCAATTTTGGAGTAAAGTGGTATGAAGCTCAAAATTAAAGTTTTGCTCCAAAACATTAAACACAGAGCAAAACTAACATAAAACATAAAAATACTGATATTCACTTGAAGGCATATTTACACTTCACTGAAGCTAACTGATAGCATTGCTGGTTTGCCAGAAAAATGATCAAATTGTCTTGTAATTAACTAATTGCTGTGCAAACAAAGCAGAGGAAGTTGTATATCTCCCCCTGGATACAGCCATCTTTTCTGCATTGTTTACTCAGCTCAATTCAATCATATATTTTTGGCCACAATGGTAATCTTATCAATTAGCTTCTATGTGAAGTGTAAGTTTGAATTATTAACCCCTCCATTAACGTGGAAACCAATGACACATTTTTCCTTCAAGTTTTATGTTGTGTTTAATGCTTTAGACCATAGATGAAATTTAAGTTTCATACCACTGTAAAGTGTACCCAAGGCAACATGTGACATGCTGAGATAAACATGCGTATGTACAGGGCAAAACATATTAATAACCTGGCTGTTTTACTTTGCTGTCGGAAAGAATTGATTTTCGGGCTTGGAAGTGACAGCTTCTGTCTTGTCGGTGCCTTGTCGGGAATATAGTAAACTTCACTGATAAGCAAATTGCAGCCATTAAGGTTTTCCTGGCAGAATTCAACTTCGGAGTGCACGGAGAGATACAAAAAGGTTAGTAGTCTATGTATTGTCATTAAGGGATACTTAATAGGCTGCCACTGAGCAGAGACACTAAAACATGCATTCTACTTTATAAGTGTTTAAATATAAAGTAAAACCATGGGATAGCTAAAAAAAAAAGTTATTTTTAGGAGTAGGATAAATACAATTATTTATCTCATCAGTTTATTTTCACCTCGAGTTCACTTTAAGCTCTGTACAAAAAAGAAAATGTTTAATCAGGTAAGCATGTAATATTACTTAGAAATAACTGCTATGGACTGAATGCAGGTAGCAGCAGCAGCTTCTAAGCAGATACACTTGGTAACCCCAACTGTAATTCACTGTGTGTGGCGCCCAGATGAGAATACATTGGCTGCTGAGTGACTCACTCAAGACTGAAGATTGCCTCACACTGCTCTCCTATAAGTTACAACAGGTAAAACTCCATACCACGTAATTCTCTGACGCAGAATGCCCGCAGACATGTAGAGTGTGTTGGGCTGTATAAACGAGAAAACCCAGCATGCCTTGCAAACTGAGTCTCATGGCTGTGTCCTGTAATGTTAGTGAAACGATGTTCTAGCATAAGTAATATAAATACTACAAAACACATCTGTTTTTAGAAAGAAAAATAGTTGGAGCAGAAAACACATTTTAATGATATGCACACATGCAAACTTTCGGGGAAACTTAAATTCCCTTCGTCAAGTGATGTTATCCAACCAACATGATACTAACAACGTAAGGCCCATGGGAGAATGTGACTTTTGTCCCTCAATATTGGGGCAAGTGTTCTTTGCAGGGTGAAGGGTTTTCCCGCCCTTCCCTTTAACAACCCCCCCCCCCCCCTCCCGTGTTGGAAGCCATGCAGTTATTTGGCTTAGTAGAGAGATGGCCACTAGGCATGAGCTAGAATGATCTAGCAAAAAGCAAAACCATCCCAGAGTGTGCAGGGGGTTCGGGCTGTGTACGACAAAAATTGACATCTCACCACAGTCAGCAGACACATGGCCCAGGGTGCAGTGATGGAGGAGGGAGCTACAGGCACACTTAGATTCAGTCGCAGGGAAGGGGGGGCTGACTCCTCCCTCTCCTTGGGCGCCCTCCCCCTCCGTGCTCCCCCCTCGACTGAAGTGTTATAGTGGTGCATTGCAAAAAAACCCTCACCTGCCAGGTTCCAAGTGACGCTCACTTGTCCCCGGGCTCCTCTGTCTGGCTTCAACGCGGGTTACTCTCACTACTTCCAGATTAGCAGGGCTCCTTCCAATTCATTTTTACTCCTAAGTTTGCCCCTTGGAGATAATTTTTAATCTACTGTTTAAAATAACTTTTCAGCACTTTGCAATTGGAAAAGTACCAAAAAGTAAGTGAAAAAGTATTTTCTTGCTTGCTGGTGGCTTAAACGGCATTTTATTGATAAGGTAGGAAAATGTTACCTAGGGGGAAACTTGGGAGAAAACATGAATAGAATAAGGGCCATTGTATTAGTCGTGGGTGACATTTACATTGTCTACCAACTCCATGTTATGCACCCATGTTTGTTTATGTACCAGTGACTGTATTATGCACCCATGTTTGTTTATGTACTAGCGACTGTATAATGTATACTGTATAATGTACCTATGTTTGTTTATCTACCAGTGACTGTATTACATATCAATGTTTGTTTCTTTCTATAGCACCATATAACAATAAAAATATATCATCTTCTGTAATACACACCCATGTTTGAATCCATTGTACAGAACTGTGTTTAATAATGTTGCATTCAAATCATTAATAATTATAGCAGTAATTTGGTGTTTTACCCGCCTACTATGCAGATGTTCCCAGGACACAGCAGTAAGTACTCTATCCCCTTTTCTCAATACCAAAAGCTATTTTTTCTCCCAAAGTAGGGTGTGGTCTGACCACAGACTAGACACAGAGTAACAAGATCCAGATGTGAATTGACATCTTGTACAATCCCCTATTAAGGAAAACTCCATTCATAATTTCACAGGTCTTATGGTAGCAGGATCTGATAATCTGAATGCCCTGTCCCTGTGACTGCTTGTCCTGGACCTCTTCAAAACAGCCCATCCAACTGGAGGACCACTTTGTCTGACGCGCACCATTCCAGCTTGTTAAAGAGGAACTTCAATCAAGGTTTGAACTTCATTCCAATCAGTAGCTGATACCCCCTTTCCAACAAGAAATCTTTACCTTTTCCCAAATAGATCAATGGCTGATATTGCAATGAAACCCCTCACATAGTGTGATGTCATGACCTTGGTTCTGACAGTTGTCTGCCTGTAAACCTTGTTGCATTGTGGGAAATATTGGTTTTTTTCCAGCTTCCAAGCAAGCAATATCTCCTTCTGTGCATAGCACTCTCAGTAACGAACTTTCCGTACAGATCACCTGACAGGACTATAGATGTCACCACTAGTGTTACATTTGAGAGTGTAAATCAGGGAGAGGAAAGATTTTACAATGGGCAAACACTAAATAATCTGTAAATGAATATTGTAAAAAAAAAAAGCAATTTTATTAATTATGTTATTTTCACTACAGCTCATCTTTAAATGTTTCTTTAACGCTGTCTTTGCAGAACATTCACCACGCCATATTCCGTCGCCCAAACAATAGAAAATACAAAACACGGACTGCCGCTGTCACATGTTGTGCTGCACGTGCTACACAGTCATTTTATCAAGCAGTAATATTTTATTGCACATCAGTGAATAATAAAAAAGAACAATATTGAGATGGATGCCATTGAGGAATAGCAGACAAAACAAAAGACTTGGTTGTTCCAATTGGAAAAGAAAAAAGAAATTGCTAATCATTTCAAGCCCTGAACACCCCTAAAGCTTAGATGGCAGCTGGTTTGCATATGGGTGATACGTGAGCATAACAGGAAGGTACATGAACCTCAGTTATATGTTTTATCAGCTGTATTAGTGTGGCCCACTTCCTGTCTCTAAACAATATGACTCATACATTACTGGGCCACAACCGTCACTGACGCTCAAGCCAAAGTGCCACACATAAAGACAGCAGAAAAACATTCTTGTACAAATATAAAAGGAAAAAAATTAAGATACTTAACTTTCTAAGCAAGGAGTGTATGCGATCCTTTGACTATAATAAATACAATAACTTCTTAAAGGATACCCGAAGTGACATGTGACATGATGAGATAGACATGGGTATGTACAGTGCCTAGCACACAAATAACTATGCTGTGTTCCTTTTTTCTTTCACTGCCTGAAAGAGTTAAATATCAGGTATGTAAGTGGCTGACTCAGTCCTGACTCAGACAGGAAGTGACTACAGTGTGACCTTCACTGATGAGAAATTCCAACTATAAAACACTTTCCTAGCAGAAAATGGCTTCTGAGAGCAAGAAAGAGATAAAAAGGGGAATTTCTTATCAGTGAGGGCCACACCGTAGTCACTTCCTGTCTGAGTCAGGACTGAGTCAGCCGCTTACATACCTGATATTTAACTATTTCAGGCAGAGAAAGAAAAAAAGGAACACAGCATAGTTATTTGTGTGCTAGGCACTGTACATACACATGTCTATCTCATAATGTCACATATCACTTCGGGTATCCTTTAAAGGAATACTGTAGGGGGGGCAGGGGAAAATTAGTTGAACTTACGCGGGCCTTCTAATGGTCCTCCGCAGACATCATGTGCCCGCGCAGCCACTCACTGATGCTCCGGCCCCGCCTCTGGTTCACTTCTGGAATTTCAGACTTTAAAGTCCACTGCGCCTGCGTTGCCGTGTCCTTGCTCCCGCTGATGTCACCAGAAGTGTATGGCGCAGGCCCAGTATGGTCTGTGCCTGCGCAGTACGCTCCTGGTGACATCAGCGGGAGCGAGGACACGGCAACGCAGGCGCAGTGGTTTTCAGACTTTAGGCTGCTTCCACACAGGGACGTTACAGGCGCACGTTAGTGCAGCCTGTAACGCTCCTCCAACGCACAGCAATGTAACACAAGTGGGCTGTTCACAGTGCCCATGTTGCGTTACATGTAATGCTGCACGTTGTAGTGAAAGTGCAGCATGCTGTGCGTTCTAGCGGCTTTAGCCGCGTTAGACTGTTTGCACATGCTCAGTGGGGGGCGGAGAGGAGGCAGGGAGATGATGCAGTAGCTTAATATGCACTGCACTGGCGGCCGCTGATTGGCCGGCGGGACCACGTGATGCGTAGTGTCTCGCTCCGCATCACGTGGTCCCGCCGGCCAATCAGTGCCACCCTGGGAGACCTTATGCGGATAGAGCCGCCTAACGCGGCTCACTCTAACGTCCTTTCCCGCACCACCATGCGTTGCGTTAGGGGCACGTTATGCGACCATAACGTCCCCTAGAACGCAACGTCTTGGTGTGTAAGTAGCCTTAAAGTGTGAAATTCCAGAAATGAACCGGAGGCGAGGCTGGAGCATCGGTGAGTGGCTGCGTAGGCACAGGATGTCTGCAGGGGACCATTAGAAGCCCCGGGTAACTTCAACTAATTTTCCCCCTTCCCCCCCCCCCCCCCCCCCCCTTTTCACCTTACAGTATTCCTTTAAAGAGGAACTTTACCAAAAAATACTAGTAAGGGGGAAAAAAAATCAACACATTGCAAAGTGAGGAGTTAAAAAACAGAATAAATGTAATTCACATTCGCAGTGTAATTTGTTCATGTTGTTTGATCCACAATTGGCTTGCAGGTCATCATCTTTATTACTGGCAGACAAGAAAGAAATTAAACAGCAACAACTGCCATTAATAACAACCACACCCCCAATGCGATAGGCTAAAAAGTTATTTTTTAATAGCTATGCATACTTTATGCACAGTGGTAGATAATACTTGCTTGGCAGTTAGAAACAACTGTTATTTCCCACAATGCAACAAGGTTCACAGAAAGGAAACTGCCATGACCATGGACATGACATCACACTATGGGGGGGGGGGGGGGCTGGCTGTTTCACCACAATATCAGCCACACAGAAATCCCTGATGATCTATTTGAGAAAAGTTGAAGGCAGCATCAACTGCCATTCTTTATAACCACACCCCCTAACAATGTGATGAGCTAAAAAGTAGTTTTTTTTTTAATACTGTATGCACAGTGGTAGATACTGGTCGCTTGGCAGTTAGAAACAGCCATTATTTCCCACAATGCAACAAGGTTCGCAGAAAGGAAACTGCCATGACCATGGACATGACATCACACTGTGGGAGGGGTTTCACCACAATATCAGCCACACAGACATCTCTGATGATCTATTTGAGAAAAGTTAAAGATTTCTCCTGGGAAAGGGGGTATCAGCTACTGATTGGGATGAAGTTCAATCTGGACTCAAAACTGTAAGGGCTGGTTCAGACGGACACTTGCAGAGCGTTTACCGCCAGCGTTCGGGGCTTGGTGTTAAACGCTCCCATTCAAGTGAATGGGAGCGTTTGTACCAAGCTTTCACGCGCGTTTACACGAACGCGGCGTTCGGGTCCCGATTTTCACTAGCGTTCAAGGAGCCCCTGGAAGCTACATGTTGCTTCCAGGGGCGGTTAACCGCGACGGGTAATGTCCCCCTAGGGGAAGAAAAAAACGCGACCGCATCTGCTGAAAGCCCGAACGCATTGCTGCCGCGACGCCAACGAACGTGACGCCTCCAAACGTCCGTCTGAACCAGCTCTAAGTGTGACCCTTATGTCCCTCTTCCCATTACAATAGAAATGACAGACCTCCTGTCCTGTCCATTATAGTCCTAATTAGAGATGACTTTGAATTTGCGTCATTTCACATCGTAGTTTGCAACTATGTCGACACAAAATTGTAATTTTTAAAAAATGCTTAATTAATTTTGTTGTCATTCCTTGCATTGTAATTTCATATTAAATCATAATTTCATATTTAATTTTGTGTTACTCTTAATTTCACATAATTAGTGCATGATTACGAATTAGCTATCATGAAAATAATCGAATTATGAACATTATCACAATTACAAAAATTACAAATATGGTCGTAATTATGCCAAATTTTACATCGTTTTCCCTGATTATTATTTTCTATTATGATCGTAATCATAATTAGGAAAATTACTGACATTTTACAAAATAGTAGATAGCACATTACAAGCATCATTACTCCTAATTATAAACCTCTCCATTGTATTGTTTCCAGTTAGAATGTTCCTCTATTTACTACCTTTTTTCAATTAACTGCTTAAAATGGATCTAAACTCAGAAGTTCCTCTCTGCTCTAAAAGATTAAGTAAAGCATGATAATCTTTAGAGGAAAAAAAAAAAATCTTCATTACAATTTATTGAAATCCTAAAAAACACTTGACGTTTCAACTGGATTAACTTTCAGGGAGCACAGAAAGGGTTAAATCCCTAGCTTTTCCTGTACAGGCAAAACCATGCTCTCATTCACAGCTACCGATAAAAACAAGGAACACCAAGAGCCCCAATAGTGTAATATGTACTGGTAAATGGTTACTAGATAGAGTAAATATTAATACTCACAAACCAGGGTTACCATTAGGCAACCACTGTAAAGGCAGGTGGGGAGATTTTCCTGACCCCACTCAGGAATAAGAAGTCGCTCTCTGTAGATGAGAAAAAGGGGGTTCAACCCTACACCCAGGGTGGACTCAATATTATGCAGGAGAACAGAGGCGCCAAAAGGATGAAAGGAAGCTAAATGAGCTTAAAAACCAAATTCTTGGTAAATAGAGGAGGTAGTGGTGGACTTACCTCCTCCAAGTAGACACACAACGACTGTAGTAAACACAGTCAATATATTTTATTTATGAACTCCAAATATGCAACGCGTTTCGCAGGTTTGATCCTGCTTCATCAGGCAATAACAACGGAGCAATAGCATATGTGGTCAGTAGAAGAGCCAGGCACCTCAGAGCAGGCACAGCTACCGATAAGTCTAATTACTTTCTAATGTAACTAAAGGAACACACACAGCTCAGTGCAGTGGATTTCTTTCTACAGCATTTAGGGCCCGTTCACAGTTAAAATCGCAGAACGCCGGCTATTACCGCCGTCGTTTTGCCGGAGTTATTTTCCCGCGATTAGCGCGGAAAAATCACTGGACACTGCGGCGGTTTTGGAGCGATCGCAATTAGCATGCTATGCACGCTAATCACGATCGCAAATCGCGGAAAGCTCGTCGCCGGCAAACCGTTGCATGCAGTGCAGTTGCGGTTATCGCTAGCCGCAACCGCGGCAGTGAGAACACTGCCACTCGCTACATTGTGTAGCGGTTCTTGCAGAATCGCTAGCGGTTTGCCATGAGCGGGAATTGCGCGATTCCCGCTCAGGTGAGAACGGGCCCTAACTGTATATGTGGAATGAAAACTTTTCATTTTGTGCTGTGCAAGAGTTCGGGTTCACTTTAACTTGATAGTGCCCCTATTATGCTTCTCACAATTATAGTGGTTGCCCTGTCACAGTGCCCTCATTTATAGTCCTTTCATTTAGCAGTAATGCCCTTCTGCTATAGTGCTACCTTATTCTAGAGCCCTTACTTAGACTTCCCTCTTATAATTTAGTGCCCTCACACTTTAGTACCCTTTCTCCTCCTCCTCCTCATTCATTTTGTGGATTCCGACTCTTTGTGACAATATGCCAGATGTCTCAGTCAATCACTGCTTCTTTCAGCTGTTGCTGAGGCATGTTCATAGCTTCACATATGCACATATGTCTATCCATCTTAGCTTCTGTCGTCCTCTTCTTCTTTTTACCCCCAATTTTTCTAAGCATCAAGGATTTCTCCCATTATGTGACCAAAGTGTTTGAGTTTTAATAGTAGTATCAGCCCTTCTAGTGATCACACTGGCCTTATTTCTTTACGTATTGACTGGTTAGATCTTCTGGCAGAAGACAAGTGCCCTCTCACCTAACAATAAGTCTAAATGTCATAGTTACCTTAGTCAGTACTCTCTGTTATTGGCCTATATTTTAGTTTTCTCAGTCAGTGGCCCCTGTTATAGTGACCTCACACGTTATAGTAACTAAATGTTTCACTGTAGTTCCCTTAGTCTGCGCCCCTGTTAGTCCCCTGACTCCTCCGTATATCAGGCAGCAAAACGGGCTGGAGGTATTGTAATATATTTACTTACCCAGCCAGTCGCCCTGTTCATGGGAAGTTGCTACATTGTGCTCCGCCCCCTTCCATAATAACAGATGCAAAGCTAGGCTGCCGGCTAGCGACCTCTTTGTACAGCATTTAGTCTCGAAGTGTAACCCAAGAGATCGATCCTGATCCCTACCTGGTGACAATCCCTGCGCATTCCTTTATGTCCTATCTGTTTTATATTACACACTTTTAACAGTACTTCTTTTTTTCCCCTATATTTTACGGAGCAATTCGTAACAAGCTCTGTATTGAGATGTTGATCTGGGATTGTATTCTCAGTTATTGCCCAGTCCAGCTGTTTTCAGTTACACAAGGAGAAGCGACTGGGTCTGATCTCTGATAAATACCGCTTTGACAGATTTAATGGGTAAATAAAATGTCCAAACTGTACCTTCATTGCGCTCAGGATTTTATAGGTGCCTTTGGGCCAACAAGTACAGAGTGAGCCGATCTCAGCACACTGGGCCCCTCCGGACTAGGCCTGACGCCAGACTTCAGAAATGATACAACTCAGTTTAATGATGCTAGATGGGCATTGCAGTTATTTGGGTTAGCGAGCACGGATGCAATTTTATTGTTTTTCTGCTTGCAGACACTCATTTCTTTATTGTGTATTTATATTTTTCAGGAGGCTGTCTGTAGCCAGTTGTACAATGTGCATATTTGTTTTGCACCAACTTGTTCACCTCCTGCCTCCTCCATTTCAGTTAAAGGGATCCAAGCAGCTTTTTTTTTTTCTGCAGTTAGTCCTAATAGCTGTAGGAGCTGCCATCCCCCCCCCCCCCCTCTCCTCTGCCCTTATTTATCGAGGGGAAGGATGTGAATGTAATCAAATGTGACTTCTCTAAACTATTTGAAGCCCAGTGTCCTATCTCCCCCTGCAGCTGAAAGCTTTTTTTTTTTTTCTCATTGCTACGGCTAATTATAGCAGTACTTATCTACTTGCTCTTTCTGTGGTCAGCAGGCTCTGGAAATTGGGTCGTAATGTTTTTAGTACATTTTTTAGTAACGAGCCACATTGTTTGCATGCATTTTAATGTGCTCTTGAGATGTCCCGGGGGCTAAAAATGCTACTTGGTTCATTTTAAGCCATCCCCAGTACACCCTCTCTCCCTCTCATACACCCAACCAACCTAAAAGTTGTCTCCCCTTTGCTTTAAAGGAATCATCAGCCAAATGAAACAAAATTTGCTTTACTTACCTGGGGCTTTCTCCAGCCCCTTGCAGCCGACTGTCCCACGCTTACAGCTCTGCCGCAGGCCCCGGGCCCCCGCTCAGTGCAGAGGACGACCTCGAGGTTGTCCTTGCAAACGCAATCGCAATTTCCACTTGCAGCTATTGAAACGTGAGCTTTCACCAATTATTGTGCACCTCGACGATTGCGATTTGCAGAAAATCAAAATGCGCTAATGGAAAAGTGCATTGTGATTTACACGTAAATCACGGTGCATTAGCGTGCATTAAAACACAAGCGATCCACTTTTTTAAGTGGATGGAAGATAGTGGAAAAGGGCCCTTATTCTGTATCCTTTGACATTTCCTTGTCTCGTCCTTTGGCATGCCATAACACCAAATTCAAGAATGTTTTGTAATGTTTATGTGTTTAAAAACCACTTAACGACCAGCTAACGCCCATAGGCGTCGGCAGGTCTTAAGTAGTTTACCATGGAAACGGCCGCTCGATCGAGCAGCTTTTCCATGTCAGTTCACGGAGGGTGTCTCCGTGAAAAGCCGGAGAGCCGCCGATCGTGGCTCGCCGGTAAAATGTAAACACGCGGGGAAGAAATCCCCGCTGTTTACATCATACGGCGCTGCTGCCTCTGATTGGCCGGGGATCGCCGGCATCTGATAGGCGGAAGCCTATCCTAGGAGGCGCAGGACGGAATTCCGTCCTGCGCATTACGTAGCAAAAGGGAGAGGGAGGTAAGGAGCGTGAGGGCGGAAATGGCTGCGGAGGGGGGCTTTGAGGAGCCTCCCCCCCACCGCAAAACGCAGATGGCCGGCGGCGATCAGACCCCCCCAGCAGGACATCCCCCTAGTGGGGAAAAAAGGGGGGAAGTCTGGTCGCCCTGGCTTCAAAGTGATCTGTGCTGTGGGCTGGAGAGCCCACGCAGCACAGATCGGACCAGCATAGGCTGGTCCTTAAAATCCGTAACGAAAAAACCTCCCCTAGGGGGTACTCACCTCGGGTGGGGGAAGCCTCCGGATTCTATTGAGGCTTCTCCCGTCCTCCTCAGTCCCACGGTGGCGGAGAAAATCCTCCCGGAGCGGCGGCGATGTAAATATTTACCTTTTGGCTCCAGCGCAGGCGCAGTATCCGCTGCTTCCCATGGAGATTGGCGGAATTAGCCGATCTCTGTCGGGCCGCTCTGCTGTGCAGGCGCAAATCTCCTGCTCCTGCGCAGTAGAGCAGACCCGACGGAGATCGGCTATTTCCGCCTATCTCCGTCAGAAGAGCTGCAACAGCGCCCCCGCTGGTGCTTGGAAAGGTAAATATTGAACAGGCTGTCGGGTCTGTCGGGCCACTGTTCGGAGGGCTGCAGCAAGACCCCCGTGGGACAGAAGAGGACGGGGGAAGCCTCATTAGGATTCAGAGGCTTCCCCCTCCCGAGGTGAGTACCCCCCAGGGGACGTTTTTCTTTTTACAGTGTCTCTTTAATGTTATTGTATTGTTTTCTCTCACTATCAATACAAATGTTTGAAACGTAAAATTGGTCAGTTATTGGCCAATCATACTTGAAAGTGTGTACCAGGATTAAAACTTGGTACACTCATGCAATTTTGTTTAGCCAATGGTTGGCCAATTTTACCACTTCCACGTAGTATGAGAGCTTACCTACACAATCTATTCAGAGTATTCAGGATCTTGTGGCTTTCATACCACGTGGTTAAATCGGTCAGTAATTGACCAATCAAATCTGGATGTGTGTTTTCCCCATTAAACCTTTGTGAGTGGTTCTAGAGTTCCACTTTACGTTTGTGGCCTGCTATTGGCCCACACACTCAGATCGAGTCTCCAGGAACCGGTTGATCATTCTTATTGAGCGCTCTTGCGTGCCGTTACTCTGAAACAGCTTTATACGGAACCAAATGAAAACAAATGAACTTGGACCTCAGACAAAACACAAGCCTCTAAATATATAACAAATGTCAGTTAGGACTACTGTTATGAAAAAATAACTAAAAAAAAATATGCTGAACTAATTGTGGAGAGCGATTAAGTGGAGCAAGGCGTGTCAGACAGACCACCCTGCCTTCCAGGGTTTGGGAAGCTGGCTGGACCACACACCGAGAGGACATGGAGCTTAGAACAGTGTGCGGTTATGAGAACAACAGCCCTGCTGCCTCCCCCATTCATGGTTAACAATGGCCGCAGCAGGTTGAAACCTCTGCGAATGGCTAATTGCTTCCTTCAGTCTGGGCAGTTGTGCTGAACCCTCACTGCACTGACTGCTGCTACCTCTGTAGATTAGGATCCTATTGTGCTTTACTGGCCAGTCCTACAGTGCAGAACACTGATCAAAGTCAGAAGGTCACATGTTCTCCACACCCCTCTGGCCTATGGCAGCCGGACAGCTGTTCATTTTCATATCTATACAGCAGATGTGGAATAAATGGAACAAATAGGCATGTGATACTATGGGCCATACCAAGTGTCTGAAGGGGCCACGGAAGGTCAAACCATGTAGGCGATGACGGGAATCCATTCACAAAGAATGTCAGATATTCTGAAACTATAACATTTGCCCTTTTCTGCACCACCACTAACTCAGATCAGTTCCAACTCAAGGAAAAAAATACTTTAGCTTTGACTAGCATGATGGGTATCATTATTTTTAATTTATATAGCACCATTAATGTCTATGGCCCTGTACAGAGTAACAGAACAAACATAAGTATATAAAAGAGTACAAATTTTATATATATATATATATATATATATATATATATATATATATATATATATATATATATATACATATATATATATATATATACATATAATTACAGAGGGGCTGCAGCACACAACAGGAAAACACTGACAGGGGCTCTTGGTTATGCTTTAACGCGCTTAAGCTCACCAACTGCGCCAAAGTGTCCCCAATCTGTTGAGTCCTACTCTAACCAGGCAAAATGCCAGTTTTTATCAGCAGTCTAGTGGGAACTAAACCAAAAACCCAAGAGTCAACTAAATGGGAAAAAAGGAAATTAAAAACACCTTACCTTTCACTAGCTACTAGTGTTGGGCCGAACCTCCGATTTTCGGTTCGCGAACCGGGTTCGCGAACTTTCGCGAAAGGTTCGGTTCGCGTTAAAGTTCGCGAACCGCAATAGACTTCAATGGGGATGCGAACTTTGAAAAAAAAAAAATTATGCTGGCCACAAAAGTGATGGAAAAGATGTTTCAAGGGGTCTAACACCTGGAGGGGGGGATGGCGGAGTGGGATACATGCCAAAAGTCCCCGGGAAAAATCTGGATTTGACGCAAAGCAGCGTTTTAAGGGCAGAAATCACATTGAATGCTAAATGACAGGCCTAAAGTGCTTTCAAACATCTTGCATGTGTATACATCAATCAGGTAGTGTAATTAAGGTACTGCTTCACACTGACACACCAAACTCATCGTGTAACGCACCGCAAACAGCTGTTTGTGTAGTGACGGCCGTGCTTTACTGGTGCGCACCATGGCGAGAGTGCAGGTTTTGGTGGCTTTACAGCCCATATGGTCACCTGGCTGATGTAGCTGAATGACAGAACAGTGACTGTCCAGCTGATCAAATTTGGTCTGACCACAATGAGGCAACGACCTTATTATCGTGGGTGTGCCCCCCGAGACACTCATCTAGGCGCCGGTCATTGCTCCATTGTGATACGCAAGCCCCTTCACCACGGCAAGGTAATGATCACGAAGGGGAATGGGCGCATGTACATGCCTTTTCTGTTGTTGTTGCAGCTGCCCGCAGTGCAGCCAGAAAAATTAGGCAGTCATGTACACGCACCCGAAAAATTATTACAGCGGCCGCTGCTAGCAGCGGCCTAAAAAATTCAGCAATCCGCCTGGAGTCCCGGACCCTGTTGGTGGTGGCGGAGAAGGTAGTCAAGCGGCCTGCAGGCAGACATGCTGTGTGGAGGGACTGGGAGCAACTTAGTCTTCTTGGGGCAGGCCAGGCAGCCAGTCACACGGCGTGCAGGCAGAGATGCTGTATGTGCGGGGACTGACTTAGTCTTGGGGCGGGCAGCAGCCCTCCGGGATCCATGCCTCATTCATTTTGATAAAGGTGAGGTACTTAACACTTTTGTGACTTAGGCGACTTCTCTTCTCTGTGACAATGCCTCCAGCTGCGCTGAAGGTCCTTTCTGAGAGGACGCTTGCGGCAGGGCAGGAGAGAAGTTGGATGGCAAATTGGGACAGCTCTGGCCACAGGTCAAGCCTGCGCACCCAGTAGTTCAAGGGTTCCTCATCGCTGTTCACAGCAGTGTCTACATCCACACTTAAGGCCAGGTAGTCGGCTACCTGCCGTTCCAGGCGTTGGTGGAGGGTGGATCCGGAAGGGCTACGGCGAGGCGTTGGACTAAAGAACGTCCGCATGTCCGACATCACCATGAGATCGCTGGAGCGTCCTGTCTTTGACTGCGTGGACACGGGAGGAGGATTAGTGGCAGTGGTACCTTGCTGGCGTTGTGCCGTCACATCACCCTTAAAGGCATTGTAAAGCATAGTTGACAGCTGGTTCTGCATGTGCTGCATCCTTTCCACCTTCCGGTGAGTTGGTAACAGGTCCGCCACTTTGTGCCTGTACCGAGGGTCTAGTAGTGTGGCCACCCAGTACAGCTCATTCCCCTTGAGGTTTTTTATACGGGGGTCCCTCAACAGGCAGGACAGCATAAAAGACGACATCTGCACAAAGTCGGATCCAGTACCCTCCATCTCCTCTTGCTCTTCCTCAGTGACGTCAGGTAAGTCAACCTCCTCCCCCCAGCCGCGAACAATACCACGGGAAGGTTGAGCAGCACAAGCCCCTTGCGATGCCTGCTGAGGTTGTTCTCCTGCCGCTGTCCCCTCCTCCTCCTCCTCCTCCTCCCCCAAAGAAACACCTTGCTCATCATCCTCTGAGTCTGATTCGTCTTCTGAACACGACTTCTCTTCTTCCTCCTCCTCCCCCCTCTGTGCTGCCGCAGGTGTTGAGGAAACAGCTGGGTCTGATGAAAATTGGTCCCATGCCTGTTCCTGCCGTAACGGTTCCTGGTCACGCTCATTCACAGCTTCATCCGCCACTCTACGCACAGCACGCTCCAAGAAGTAAGCGTAGGGAATTAAGTCGCTGATGGTGCCCTCACTGCGGCTCACCAGGTTGGTCACCTCCTCAAACGGCCGCATGAGCCTGCATGCATTCTCCATCAGTGTCCAGTTGTCGGGCCAGAACATCCCCATCTTCCCAGACTGTTTCATTCTACTGTAGTTGTAGAGGTAGTGGGTCACGGCTTTCTTCTGTTCTAGCAGGCGGGAGAACATGAGCAGGGTCGAGTTCCAGCGAGTCGGGCTATCGCAAATGAGGCGTCTCACCGGCATGTTGTTTTTGCGCTGAATTTCCGCAAAGCGTGCCATGGCTGTGTAAGACCGCCTCAAATGCCCACAGAACTTCCTGGCCTGCTTCAGGACATTCGCTAAGCCAGGGTACTTTGCCACAAATCTTTGAACCACTAGATTCATGACATGTGCCATGCAGGGTATGTGTGTCAGCTTCCCCATATGCAAAGCGGCAAGCAGATTGCTGCCGTTGTCGCACACCACGTTGCCTATCTCCAGGTGGTGCGGGGTCAGCCACTCATCCACCTGTTTCTTAAGAGCAGCCAGGAGAGCTGCTCCAGTGTGACTCTCCGCTTTGAGACAAGCCATGTCTAAGATGGCGTGACACCGTCGTACCTGGCATGCAGCATAGGCCCTGCGGAGCTGGGGCTGTGTAGCTGGAGAGGAGAACTGCCACTCAGCCAAGGAGGAGGACGACAGCGAAGAGCATGTAGCAGGAGGAGAGGAGGTGGCAGGAGGCCTGCCTGCAAGCCGTGGAGGTGTCACAATTTGGTCCGCTGCGCCCTGCTTGCCATCGTTCACCACCAGGTTCACCCAATGGGCTGTGTAGGTAATGTAGCGGCCCTGCCCGTGCTTGGCAGACCAGGCATCCGTGGTCAGGTGTACCCTTGACCCAACGCTCTTCGCAAGAGATGACACCACTTGCCTCTCAACTTCACGGTGCAGTTGGGGTATGGCCTTTCTCGAAAAATAAGTGCGGCCTGGCATCTTCCACTGCGGTGTTCCGATGGCCACAAATTTACGGAAGGCCTCAGAGTCCACCAGCCGGTATGGTAACAGCTGCCGAGCTAACAGTTCCGCCACGCCAGCTGTCAGACGCCGGGCAAGGGGGTGACTGGCCGAAATTGGCTTCTTCCGCTCAAACATTTCCTTCACGGACACCTGACTGCTGCTGTGGGCAGAGGAGCAGGAACCGCTCAAGGGCAGAGGCGGAGTGGAGTAGGGTGCCTGTGAAGGTGGAAGGGAGAAAGCGGCAGAAGCAGATAATGCACCTGATGGAGGAGGAAGAGGAGAAGGAGGGTGGCTTTGCTTTTGTGTGCTGCTGCTGCTTTTGCTCAGGTGGCCATCCCATTGCTGTTTGTGCCTTTTCTCCAGGTGCCTTCGTAAGGCACTTGTCCCTACGTGAGTGTTGGCCTTTCCACGGCTCAATTTTTGTTGGCAGAGCGAACAGATGGCTTTGGTCCGATCTGAGGCACACACATTAAAAAATTTCCACACCGCTGAGCCACCCTGGGATGTGGGCACTATGGGGACCTCAGCAGCTGATGCTGAAGGGCAAGTTGGCTGGCTGTACATAGGTGGCAATACATGGTGCCGGACACTGCCACCAGCTGTTTCTGACGAAGAGCTGCCCCAGCTTCTTTCAGCAACTTCTCTCCTCCTCCTACTCTCTGACTCCCCCTCTGAACTGTCCCCCTCTTCATCTCCTCTATTGGGTACATACAGAGGATCCCTATCATCGTCATCATCGTAATCATCCTGCCCAGCTTCGCTTGCCTCAGACAAATCCAAACATGCACCAACATCAGTAGGTCCTTCATCCTCCTTACACGTTACATCCATAATGTTGCCGCGTAACTCAGACATATGAGCTGGTGAAAATTCATCTGGCTGTAACAACAATGGCTGTGCATCAGTGATTTCACCACTAAATAATTCTTGCGAAGTGTCAAATGCAGCGGAAGTGGTGCTAGTAGTAGCACTGGTGGCTGAGCAAGATGAGGTGTTCTGTGTCGCTAAATACTCAACCACGTCCTGACAATCTTGGGAGGTGATGGGACGTGCCTTCTTCCGAGCACTGTACTGTGGACCAGGTCCACACGAAATTACATTTACACGACCTCGCGCAGACCTGCCGGGTGGCCTTCCTCTGGCTCTGCCACTACCTCTTCCTCTACCTGTTTTGTCCATATCGGGTATGCACGGAGTGGTATATCACACTGCGTGCACTCACGTAGGTAGGTGGGTTCACTTAACTGCACAGGTATGCGCACTGATGCGGTGGGTTCACTGAACAGAACAGGTATACAGTGGCGGGTTCACAGAACAGGTATGCAGAGGCGGGTCCACTGAACAGAACAGGTATGCAGTGGCGGGTTCACTAAACAGAACAGGTATACAGTGGCGGTTTACTAAACAGAACAGGTATGCAGTGGCGGGTCCACTGAACAGAACAGGTATGCAGTGGCGGGTTCACTAAACAGAACAGGTATACAGTGGCGGTTCACTAAACAGAACAGGTATGCAGTGGCGGGTCCACTGAACAGAACAGGTATGCAGTGGCGGGTTCACTTAACTGCACAGGTATGCGCACTGATGCGGTGGGTTCACTGAACAGAACAGGTATGCAGTGGCGGGTTCACTAAACAGAACAGGTATGCAGTGGCGGGTCCACTGAACAGAACAGGTATGCAGTGGCGGGTTCACTTAACTGCACAGGTATGCGCACTGATGCGGTGGGTCCACTGAACAGAACAGGTATGCAGTGGCGGGTTCACTAAACAGAACAGGTATACAGTGGCGGTTCACTAAACAGAACAGGTATGCAGTGGCGGGTTCACTAAACAGAACAGGTATACAGTGGCGGTTCACTAAACAGAACAGGTATGCAGTGGCGGGTCCACTGAACAGAACAGGTATGCAGTGGCGGGTTCACTTAACTGCACAGGTATGCGCACTGATGCGGTGGGTTCACTGAACAGAACAGGTATGCAGTGGCGGGTTCACTAAACAGAACAGGTATGCAGTGGCGGATCACTAAACAGAACAGGTATGCAGTGGCGGTTCACTGAACAGAACAGGTATGCAGTGGCGGGTTCACTTAACTGCACAGGTATGCGCACTGATGCGGTGGGTTCACTGAACAGAACAGGTATGCAGTGGCGGGTCCACTGAACAGAACAGGTATGCAGTGGCGGGTTCACTAAACAGAACAGGTATACAGTGGCGGTTCACTGAACAGAACAGGTATGCAGTGGCGGGTTCACTTAACTGCACAGGTATGCGCACTGATGCGGTGGGTTCACTGAACAGAACAGGTATGCAGTGGCAGGTTCACTAAACAGAACAGGTATACAGTGGCGGTTCACTAAACAGAACAGGTATGCAGTGGCGGGTCCACTGAACAGAACAGGTATGCAGTGGTGGGTTCACAGCACAGGTATGCAGTGGTGGGTTCACAGCACAGGTATGCAGTGGTGGGTTCACAGCACAGGTATGCAGTGGTGGGTTCAATGAACAGGTATACAGTGGCGGGTCCACTGAACAGAACAGGTATGCAGTGGTGGGTTCACAGCACAGGTATGCAGTGGTGGGTTCACAGCACAGGTATGCAGTGGTGGGTTCACAGAACAGGTATGCAGCCAGACAGGAACAAGCTAAGCCTAACTAATCTTTCCCTGAGACACAGTCTGCAGCAGCTCGCCCTACTCTGACTAATGCAGGCACACGAGTGGCCGTAATGGCCGCCGCTGCCTGCCTTATATAAGGGGGGGTGGGGCTCCAGGGGCTAGTGTAGCCTAATTGGCTACACTGGGCCTGCTGACTGTGATGTAGAGGGTCAAAGTTGACCCTCCATGTGCATTATGGGGCGAACCGAACTTCCGCAAAGGTTCGCCTGCGGGACGCGAACGCGAACTACTGAAGTTCGCATGGAACCGTTCGCAGGCGAACCGTTCGGCCCAACTCTACTAGCTACCAAATGAACTCTCTGAACATGTGCAATGCACTCATTTATATGCTTAACTGTGCTAGAGGTGGGCGTGGTTATGCAAGCTTACAGGGGAAAATTATAAATAATTATAAATAATTATATACATATATATAAGTACATAATGGGGTTGAGTCACTATAACAAATAGTGTGGCTTATCAGAGTTAACATGCCTTATCAGAGTTAGCGTGCGTTATCGGAGTTAGCGTGACTTATCAGAATATCATAGCGAGTGCTACGAACTTATGCCTGCTAACTGGCAATGACGAGAGCTCCACTCGTCCTGCCCTGAGCCCCTGCGGGGCCAATCACTTTAAAAGACATTATCCCCGCACTTTGATTGGCCCAATAGGCTGCCTGTCAAGTTTCCTGTCAAGTGACAGGCAGCCTATTGGGCCAATCAAAGTTTGGGGATAATGTACTTAAAGGACAACTGTAGTGAGAAGAATATGGAGGCAGTGCTGCTGAGCTATTCAGCTGCAGCAGTGTCTGAATAGCACCAGAAACAAGCATGCAGCTAATCTTGTCAGCTCTGACAATAATGTCAGAAACACCTGATCTGCTGCATGCTTGTTCAGGGGCTTTGGATAAAAGGATTAGAGGCAGAGGATAAGAAGAATAGCCAGGCAACTGGTATTGCTTAAAGTTGTCCTTTAAGGGCCCGTTTCCACTAGACACGTCGTAATGCGGAAACCGCTCTGCATCACAACGCAAGAAAACTACAACCAATTCACGTCAATGGAGTAGTTTCCATTGACGTTAATTTACCAACGCGATCCTGCGCAATGCGGCGCAGGGGGAAATTATGGATAACATGCTGCAGATTTCCGCAGCATGCATCCGAGTCCCCATAGCCGCCGACGGGAAGCCGCATGACGCCGCATCCGGTTGTATGGAAGACAACCGGAAGTACTTGCAGAGGGAATGCGAAGCGTTGCGGCGATCGCCTCGCATTCAAAACCCCAGTGGAAACGGGCCCCATAAAGTGATTGGACCTGCAGGGTCTCAGGGCAGGACGAGCGGAGCTCTCGTCATTGCCAATTAGCAGGCATAATTTCGTAGTGCTCGCTATGCTACTATGATAAGGCATGTTAACTCTGATAAGGCATGTTAACTCTGATGAGGTGTGTTAACTCTGATGAGGCATGCTATTTGTTATAGTGAATCAACCCCAATATAACATTAGTAGACCACAAGAATATCACAGGAACTAATACATTGTGACCAAAATGTAAAACTAGTTACAAGAAACAAAGGGGGGGAGAACCCTGCCCTTTCAAGTTGACAGTGTAAAGAACTAGGCAGCTGAACTTCCAAACAAGAGTGGTTCAGCCTCTCCGGTATTCACTGGCTATTGGCTACCAAATAACCAGAAGATCCTTCTAAAATTCTAGCCAGGCTGGCAGAGGAGAGAGAAGGGGCATAGCTTGCAGATAGGAGGGATACACACACAATGGCAACCAGCATAACCCCCATTGCTGCATCACAGCCAGACCTGCCGCAGCTCAGTACTGACATGGAGCCCGGAGGTGCCCCATATAGCCGAGGACCCTAGCAAGCCCCTGGAGGGGAGTGAGGGTGCCCAGCAGGTTTGCCCAGTATGGGTCCTAGAAATGTTTATGTCAATTTTTGATGCCAACCTTGGCCGTCTGGCACATGGAATGGTTCATGTAGACATGAGAAAACACGATTACCTGTCAATGCAAAATAAAGGATCAGATTTTGTGTCTTGGGCCCAATAGATTATGTCCTATGTTTCCCCTAGATATTGTGTAGACCATACATGTCAAACTCCGGCCCGCAGGCCAAATCTGGCCCTCAAAGCAATTAAATTTGGCCCCTTAATGGTTACCCACTTTGCATTATGTTTGACCCACTCTGGACCACCAGGAAAGCTATACTGGAGGTGAAGCCTTAGAACACCAGGGAAACCATATGGGGAGGTAGGGGGGAGAGCACTAGACACTAGGGAACTGTGTAGGGGGGGGGGGCATTAGACACCAGGGAACTATACAAGGGAGGGAGGGAGGACAACTAGACACCAGGGAACTGTATGGGGAGGGAGAATGTCCACTAGACACCGGGGAACTGTTTAGAGGTCGGAGGGAAGCAATTAGACACCAGGGAACTTCATAAGGGAGGAAGGTGGCCAGTAGACATTGAAGTTGGCCCTCGACTAGGTCCCCGTGTTCAATTTCGGCCAACTTTGTATTTGAGCTTGTCACCCTTGTGTAGATTATATTTTGTCCTAGAGCAGAATACACTATTACGTTGGAATGATGGGCTGCAGTGAAGTGTTTTAGCCATAGGCAAGGCACATACTGTACTTTACATGATCTATAAGTCTGTGTATGTTTCTTGTGTATCACCATGGTAACTGTTCCTGTAAAACCAGCTGTGAAGGCAGAATTATGCTGCAAACTGCAGTCTGTATATCATACTGTATGTTTACAAATCCAGCTCATGAAATGCAGGATTAAAAAAACAAGATAACATATCAACCACCAAGCAGCTGAGAATTATATCAACAATATTAACTAGTTTACATTCCAGGACCTCGATTCTACGTCCTAATTAGTGCTGCTGTAGGTTTTCGGAAGTAGAATCTATGTCCTACATTAAAAAAAGCCGCCGCCTGCCATCGCTCATGCATGTACAGTAATTGTTGCTAGCTAATAGCAACTATCATTCAATAAAGTTAGGGGGAAAAAAGTTTAAACATTTTTTTTAAAGTGACTTGGTCCCACTAAAAGAAAGTTTGTTTTTTTATTTTAATCCCCAGTTAATTTTTAACCCCAGCCTATCCTATTAACCCATTATAAACCCCTGCAATACCTATACCGGTTTATAAACTATTAATGACTGCCGCCTGTAGTGATCAGATGTGATCGCTAGGGCGGAAGTTCAGGGGCCCCAATGCTCTACAGATGTAACGCTCTGCCGTTGCCTAGCAATACATTTGTACAGCAGAGCGATGGATCTGTACAGCACTATGGCCCCCCGAACTGTCGCCTTAGCAAATGTATCCCATTGCCACAGACGCGCAGACTGGGGATAAAGGTCCATCATTTTAAATGGGAAGGGCCAAACAATTCATTTTTTGTGTTTTAGAACTGTGGGACATGTCATCTGAAAATAAGGAAGAAAGAAAAATGAAGGGGTCTAGTCCTGAGAAAAGGGATTAGTGGACTCACCCTAAAACCCCTAAATGGGCGTGGTCACGCAGCAGAATGTGGGCATGGTCATGGGGCCAAACATACATGACCTTAGCAGTGGTGTAAAAGGTCTGCTGGGAAAATTTGACCTCTGCCGTAGTGTATCCCCCAAAAATAGATGTAATCTGACAGCATTTCACCAAAAATACACATAATCTGGCAGAGGTTTCTCAAAAATACAGATAATATGGCAGAAGTTCCCCCAAAATAGACATAATCTGGCAGCAGCAGTTCCCCCAACATTTACATAATCTGGAAGAAGTTCCCCAAAATACGCAAAACCTGGCAGCGGATCACCCAAAATACACGTATCACCCAAAATACATGTAATCTGGCAGCAGCGGTTCCCCAAAAATACAGATCTGATAGCAGTTCCCCCAAAATAGGTACCCCCAGTATAGCTAGCCAGGTCTATAGGTGTCTCCAGTATAAGCAGCCATGTGTATAGTTGACCCCAGAATAGGTAGCCAGGTGTATAGATGTCCCCAGAATAGGGGGAGAAAAGGTGGGGAATCACTTGTGTGCTGAGTTGTGCGGTCCTGCAGTGAGCCCTTAAAGCTGCAATGGCCGAATTGATGAAAATGGCCTGGTCTTTAGGGGGGTTTAACACCGCGGTCCTTAAGTGGTTAAAGTGTACCAGAGACGCTATAATATAAAAGTTTTATACATACCTGGGGCTTCCTCCAGCCCCATCCACACGGATCGTTCCCACGGCGCTTCCCTCAGTCTTCTGTATCACTGGTACCGGATCCCGTAACTTCAGCCAGTCGCGGCCAGTCTGTGCAAGAGGAGTACGCCCTCTAGGAATCTCTCCAGCGACTGTTTTGAACTAGTCCAACTCCTCGCGGGGGATTCTCAGGATTTTCATTATTTTCAAAAGCAGTTACCAACTGCAAGTGCTCAGTCCAGCTGCCAATAATAGTGTGCAAATGAGTAGGGGGGCTGTCTAGCATCCTTTATTTATTTATGTTATTATTATTATTATTTTTTTAACTAGCATGCTTATAAATATCCTTTCCAGGTAGTACTTTTCTAAAGAATAAAGGAAATACTGAGAATGCCCATGAGGAGATGGACTAGATCAAAATCTGTCTGACTTTTACTGCCTACTGTAATTGACAGCAACACAGGAGAAAATGAATTTCTGTTGCATTTTGCTCTGGGAGAAATGTGCTTCATATACATATGTATTTTATATTTAATAATATTTTGAGATAGTGGTCCTTTAACCTCCCTGGCGGTTAATTTTTTTTGCCACTTAGGCAAAAATCTTTTTTTTTTTTTATTTTTTTTTTGTTTCATGTAAAGCTACCAGAGTGGTAGCTACATGAAACACCACTAGAGGGCGCATGTGTCCCTCTAGTGCGATCGTCGCCGGCATCAATAGCAATCAGGGGAACGCATATATAACGCGCTCCCCTGTTTGGCTTCTCCTGTCGCCATGGCGACGATCGGAATGACGTCATGGGCCCCTCTTGCGCAGCTGCGTGTGGGCGATCGCCGCAGAGCGGCGGCGATCGAGCTGTACGCGCGGCTAGCAAAGTGCTAGCTGCGCGTACAGCATTTTAAACTGAGCAAATCGCCCCACTAGGGGCTAAGATATCTTCCTGCGCGGCATAGCCCGAGCTCAGCTCGGGCTTACCGCCAGGAAGGTTAACAAATGATTCCTTTACATCTCTCTCACACTCACTCAGTGATTGGCTAATCAAAGTGGAAGGTGTGTACCAGGCTTTAAGTACACACATCCAATTTTAATTGGCTACTGACTAATTGTATTGCCTCCATGTAGTACAAGGACCAACAGAGCAGGCGAGCTCTTATATTACATGGAAATGGTAAAATTAGCCAAAGATTGGCCAATAAAGATTGGATGTGTGTGTTAGGCAGGACAGCCAAGTAATGTTCATTGTTTAAAAGCAATAAATTTGCCAACCCCCATATTCCTCGCTGGTGTACTTTCACATCTCTGCACTAAAATTGAACATTTCACCCCTTGATTTTGCATCATATGAGAAATAATAGGGTACAAAGGGATTGATAAAGATAAAAATAAAGCTTTATACACACTTTCAATTATGATTGGGCAATCACTGACTAATTTTACCACCTCTATGTAGTATAAGGGTCATCAGATATTGAATGCTATGGACAGATTGGGTAGGTAAGCTCTCATACTGCATGAAGGTGGTATAATTGGTCAGTGGTTGGCCAATCATAATTGAAAGTGTGTACCAGGCTTTACTTTATGATTTGTTTCTCCTTATCTGTTTTATGTCAGGACTTAAAGGATACCCGAAGTGACATGTGACATGATGAGATAGACATGTGTATGTACAGTGCCTAGTACACAAATAACTATGCTGTGTTCCTTTTTTTTCTTTCTCTGACTGAAAGAGTTGAATATCAAGTATGTAAGTGGCTGACTCAGTCCTGACTCAGACAGGAAGTAACTACAGTGTGACCCTCACTGATAAGAAATTCCAACTATAAAACACTTTCCTAGCAGAAAATGGCTTCTGAGAGCAAGAAAGAGGTAAAAAGGGCCAATAGTTCATAGATTTTAGCTCTGGCATACTTCAATGGATGTGTCATTGAGCAAACCAATAAAACAGTTAAAACTTAAAAAGTAGATTTAAACATAAAATAAAACTATGGAATATCTTAAAAAGTCACTTTTAGGAGAAGAAAGATAGATACAGTCGTTTATTTCATTCGTTTATTTTCGCTTCAGGTGTCCTTTAAAGTAAATGGGACTCGATCAAAAAAAAAAAAAAAGAAAGAAAGCAGATACTTACCTAAGGTGAGGGAAGGGTTTGGGTCCTAATGAGCCTTTTCTCTCCTCTCCCGGTGACCTCGGTGCAGCGCTGGCTCCCGTGTTTGAATCCCTCATCACGGGGGACTTCGGAGGTCTTTAGGAGTCCGAGTGCTCCCGAAGACAGGCGGCTCTAAACTGCGCACGCGTGAGTGTGAGAGAGAGGGCGCTCGCACCTGTCGCAGTATAGAGCCGCCTGTCTTCGGCAGCACTCGGGCTCCTAAAGACTTTCCGAAGTCACCTTCGCCAGTGGAGCGAGCAGTATTTTACCAAATTGGTCAAATACTTCTCCCAGGACAGCGCAGCACCGAGGGCACCGGGAGAGGAGAAGGAAGGCTCTATAGGACCCAGAGCCTTCCCTCTCCTTAGGTAAGTATCTCGTTTCTTTTTTTTAACCTCTTGAGGACTGCAGTGCTAAACCTCCCTAAAGACCAGGCCATTTTTCTTTAATTGGGCCACTGCAGCTTTTAGGACTCGCTGCAAAGCCACACAACTCAGCACACAAGTGATTCCCCCCCCCCCCCCCCCATTTTCTCCCCACCTACAGAGCTCTCTGTTGGTGAGGTCTGATCACTCCCCCACTGTTTTTTTTTTTATATAAATATTTTTCTTATTTATTTTGTAATAAAAAATAAGAAACACGGTTTCTTTAATATTTTTTCCTCCCTCCCTCCCCCTGCCAGCCTATTACTGCGATCGGCTGTAAAAGGCTTCAGCTTATCACCGCTGATCGCTCTTGTGTCCCCCAGGGGGACAGCCGTGTTACGCGGCTGTCCCCAGTACAGCGCCTTAGATCGCTGCGCTGTACAGGTATATTAGACGGCGGTAACAGTCTCCGAGCGGTAGCTCCGCCTACCAAGTGGAGATGTGCGCGCAGCGGCACGCATGATCTCCTGCAAAAGCGAGCCCCAGGACTTTATGCCGATCGGCGTTAGGCGGTCCTGCCACCACGCCCATCGGCGTGACGCGGTCGGCAATAGGTTAAGAAGCGGTTCCCATTCACTTTAAGCTAAGTTCACCCTTTCAATAATAATTGGCCAATTACTAACCAATGTTACCACCTCCACGTAGTATGTGGGCCTGCAGATTTTGAATACTAAGGCTACGTACACACAAGATAAATGTCTGAAAAATGAAATATTAAAGTTATCCTGCAGATAATTTTTGTAAAACAAAGTTCACAAAAGACCTCCAAAGATAGCAACAAGAGATATTTGTATCTCACT
The DNA here is from genome assembly GCF_040937935.1 of Hyperolius riggenbachi. Classification (NCBI taxonomy): domain Eukaryota; kingdom Metazoa; phylum Chordata; class Amphibia; order Anura; family Hyperoliidae; genus Hyperolius; species Hyperolius riggenbachi. The sequence continues at coordinate 73,852,991 of NC_090649.1, read as the reverse complement.
TTTTCAGATCCATTCCAATGGACCTGATTTGCAGACGATTGTTCATTAAACAAGGTGTGTATGAGATCTGACGTCATTTCTTATCTTTTGTGTGCACACGCATGCGAAGGAAGTAAATAGACTAGAAAAGCATTTTGCAGGAACTTATCTTTTGTAGGAACTGATCTCGTGCATGTTTGTGTGCAGCATCTTTAGAAAGATCGGTGTTTCAAACTTCCTTGACTAACCTATGTGGCCTCCCTGACAAACATATGCGACAGATAAATTTCTTAGTTTGCAACAATTTTTATCTGGAGGGTGTACTCAGCTTAATAGACTGTGTAGAGTATGGCTCTCATACTACATGAAGGTGGCAAAATTGGTCTTAGATCTTTCATTTTCCAAAGACTTGTATCTCATGTGTGTACTTAGCATTAAGCCTGGTACACACACGCAGTTTTAATTGGCCAATGACTGGCCAATAGGAGACTGTTAGACAGCAAAACAGCCGTCTATTTACACTGCACAGCATTGCGATCCACAGCCGAGTGACATGGCTGTCCCCTAGAGAGACTCAAGAACGATCGGCTCTCATAGGCTGATGCCTATGACAGCCGATCGCTGTCATTGGCTGGTGGGGGGATGAAGGAAAACTAAATAAAAAAATAGGCATATTTAATTGATATATATATATATATATATATATATATATATATATATATATATATATATATATATTATATATATATATATATATATAAATAAATATTTTAAAAAAAATCAAACACTGCACGAGCGATCAGTGCCCATCAACAGAAATCGCTGTTGGTGGGCACTGGGCAGAGAAGGGGGGAATCACTTGTGTGCTGAGTTGTATGTACAGCCCTGCAGCGAGCTCTTAAAGTGGACCTGAACTCTTGCACAGAACAGAGGGAAAATATAGAGAAATGCACCCTATATGTATTTAGAGAGGTTAGCCTGTCTAATTCCCCCTCATCTGTGTCTAATCACAAATTGTAATCTGATCTCTCCCGTGTCACATGACTACCATGGCAGATACGCACACAAGGTTAACAATATGTTTGCTCCCATGAATCAGGAAGTAGAAACAGTGCAGATTTATTGCAGGATTTGTATCAGCTGTAACAAATACATGTTTTTTTCTTTAAAGGTTATTATGCTGTTGTGTATCTTTTAGAGCAAAGAGGACATTCTGAGTTTAGGTCCGCTTTAAAGCTGCAGTGATCTGAACTGTAAAAAATAACCTGGGCACTAGAGGGTGTAAGACTATGGTCCTGAAGTAGTTAAAAGAAAAGCAATGATGCATTGAGAAGGGTGAGTGTTATTTGAAAAAAAGAAAATATCTCTCTGCAAACTGTAACATCATACAATGAAATCCAATGAGGACTGGGAGTGATCCGCCCTCGGGGGGACCCCACTGCTATTTGAGGGAAAAAGCAGGGAGATTCATTTTAGGATATAATGGGCTGCAGATGCAGATTGAGTTAAAGTTGGTCTGGCTTCCCTGGAGACGGCCACAACATGTATCTGCTAATTCATGCACTTATTCATCAAAGAGAGGAACTATAGACTCTGTGTTCTGACTGCTCCGCCCCCTCCCCACTACCCCTCCCCCCCAGTCCTTTATTTCCCTATTCCTTCTATTCCTAACCCCCCCCCCCCCCCCCCCCCATCTGTGATTTTGAGGATTATTGTGTATATATTATATTTCTTTTTAGAGGATACAGTGGGATGCGAAAGTTTGGGCAACCTTGTTAATCGTCATGATTTTCCTGTATAAATCGTTGGTTGTTACAATAAAAAATGTCAGTTAAATATATCATATAGGAGACACACACAGTGATATTTGAGAAGTGAAATGAAGTTTATTTGATTTACAGAAAGTGCACAATAATTGTTTAAATAAAATTAGGCAGGTGCATAAATAAATGTGGGCACTGTTGTCATTTTATTGATTCCAAAACCTTTAGAACTAATTATTGGAGCTTAAATTGGCTTGGCAAGCTCAGCGACCCCCCTCCCCCCCCCCCCCCCCCCCCCCGACCTACATACACAGGTGAATCTAATTATTCTAATTATGAGAGAGTATTTAAGGGGGTCAATTGTAAGTTGACCTCTTCTTTTCATTTTCTCTGAAGAATAGCAACATGGGGGTTTCAAAACAACTCTCAGTCTCAAAGATTTCAGCTGTCTGTTTCCACAGTTATGAACATATTGAGGAAATGGAAGACCACAGGATCAGTTGAAGATAAGGTTCGAAGTGGCAGACCAAGAAAAATCTCGGAAAAACAGAAGTGACAAATGGTGAGAACAGTCAGAGTCAACCCACAGACCAGTACTAAAGACCTACAACATCATCTTGCTGTTGCTGCAGATTAAGTCACTGTGCATCGTTCAACCATTCTGCGCATTTTACACAAGGAGATGCTGTATGCGAGAGTGATGCAGAGGAAGCCTTTTCCCCGTCCACAGCACAAACAGAGCCGCTTGAGGTATGCTAAAGCACATTTGGACAAGCCAGCATTTTGGAATAAGGTGCTGTGGACTAATGAAACTAAAATTGAGTTATTTGGGCAGTAGCGTTCCTACAATAGGGCGCAGGGGGGCGTGGCGCACCGGGTGACAGCCAGCCAGGGGGGTGTCGCCACGACCCCCCATTGCAGACAGTGCAGGAGGGGAAGAGCAGCACTAGAAGGAGGGGTGACAGGGATAGCGGCGGGGAGGGGGGAAAGATCCCCCCCCTCCCTCACCTGGGTCCCCTCCTTCTGCCTCTCTCCCCCTCCAAATGACAGCGGGGGCAGCGGGCAACTTACAGGCAGGGCGGGCAGAGACTACTTACTTTACTTCTGCGTTCCAGCAGCTGGAACGCTGGGTCGCCGTCACGTGCCTCTTCTCCGCCTCCAATGCGTGTCACAGCATTGGAGGCGGAGAAGAGGCACGTGACGGCGACGGAGCGCTCCAGCTGCTGGAACGCAGAAGTAAAGTAAGTAGTCTCTGCCCGCCCGCCCTGCCTGTAAGTTGCCCGCTGCCCCCGCTGTCATTTGGAGGGGGAGAGAGGCAGAAGGAGGGGACCCAGGTGAGGGAGGGGGGGGGGATCTTTCCCCCCTCCCCGCCGCTGCCCCCACTGCCCCTCCTTCTAGCGCTGCTTTCCCCCTCCTGGAGCAGCTATACTGGGGGCAACTAAACTAGCTATACTGGGGGCAACTAAACTAGCTATACTGGGGGCAACTAAACTAGCTATACTGGGGACATCTATACTAGCTATACTGGGGCAACTATACTGGGGGCAACTAAACTAGCTATACTGGGGGCATCTATACTAGCTATACTGGGGCAACTATACTAGCTATACTGGGGCAGGTCTGGGGCAACTATACAATCTATACTGGGGGCAGCTATACTAGCTATACTGGGGGCAGCTATACTGGGGCAGCTCTGGGGGCAACTATACTATCTATACTGGGGGCAACTATACTAGCTATACTGGGGACAACTATACTGGGGGCAACTATACTAGCTATACTGGGGCAACTAAACTAGCTATACTGGGGGCAGCTATACTAGCTATACTGGGGGCAACTAAACTAGCTATACTGGGGGCAACTAAACTAGCTATACTGGGGGCAGCTATACTGGGGGCAACTATACTAGCTATACTGGGGGAAACTATACTAGCTATACTGGGGGCAGCTATACTGGGGCAGCTCTGGGGGCAACTATACTATCTATACTGGGGCAACTATACTAGCTATACTGGGGACAACTATACTGGGGGCAACTATACTAGCTATACTGGGGCAACTAAACTAGCTATACTGGGGGCAGCTATACTAGCTATACTGGGGGCAACTATACTAGCTATACTGGGGGAAACTATACTAGCTATACTGGGGGCAACTATACTGGGGCAGCTCTGGGGGCAACTATACTATCTATACTGGGGACAACTATACTAGCTATACTGGGGACAACTATACTGGGGGCAACTATACTAGCTATACTGGGGACAACTATACTAGCTATACTGGGGGCAACTATACTAGCTATACTGGGGGCAGCTATACTGGGGGCAACTATACTAGCTATACTGGGGGAAACTATACTAGCTATACTGGGGGCAACTATACTGGGGCAGCTCTGGGGGCAACTATACTATCTATACTGGGGGCAACTATACTAACTATACTGGGGGAAACTATACTAGCTATACTGGGGGCAACTATACTGGGGCAGCTCTGGGGGCAACTATACTATCTATACTGGGGGCAACTATACTAACTATACTGGGGACAACTATACTGGGGGCAACTATACTAGCTATACTGGGGGCAACTATACTAGCTATACTGGGGGCAACAATACTAGCTATACTGGGGGCAACTATACTATCTATACTGGGGCAGCTCTGGGGGCAACTATACTATCTATACTGGGGGCAACTATACTAGCTATACTGGGGACAACTATACTGGGGGCAACTATACTAGCTATACTGGGGGCAACTATACTAGCTATACTGGGGGCAACTAAACTAGCTATACTGGGGGCAACTAAACTAGCTATACTGGGGGCAGCTATACTGGGGGCAACTATACTAGCTATACTGGGGGAAACTATACTAGCTATACTGGGGGCAACTATACTATCTATACTGGGGGCAACTATACTAGCTATACTGGGGACAACTATACTGGGGGCAACTATACTAGCTATACTGGGGGCAACTATACTAGCTATACTGGGGGCAACTAAACTAGCTATACTGGGGGCAGCTATACTGGGGGCAACTATACTAGCTATACTGGGGGAAACTATAATAGCTATACTGGGGGCAACTATACTGGGGCAGCTCTGGGGGCAACTATACTATCTATACTGGGGGCAACTATACTAGCTATACTGGGGACAACTATACTGGGGGCAACTATACTAGCTATACTGGGGGCAACTATACTATTTATACTGGGGCAGCTCTGGGGGCAACTATACTATCTATACTGGGGGCAACTATACTAGCTATACTGGAGGCAACTATACTAGCTTCACTGGGGCAGCTATACTGGGGGCAACTGTACTAGCTATACTGGGGGCAACTATACTAGCTAATACTTTAAATTACAGTTAGCTCCGACCCTCATCCGGTCATGACCACGCCCAATTTTTTGCCGTTTGTGGCCACGCCCATTTTTTAATGGGGGGGGGGGTGTCTTTTAATACCCAGCACCGGGTGCCAAATGCCCTAGGTACGCCACTGTATTTGGGCATAACAAGGGGCGTTTGCATGGAGGAAAAGAAACACAGAATTCCAAGAAAAACACCTGCTGCCGACAGTAAAATATGGTGGTGATTCCATCATGCTGTGGGGCTGTGTGGCCAGTGCAGGGACTGGGAATCATGTCAAAGTTGAGGGACGCATGGATTCCACTCAGTATCAGCAGATTCTGGAGAGGAGACCAATGTCCAGGAACTAGTGACAAAATGAAGGTGCGCCGGGCTGGATCTTTCAACAAGACAACGACCCTAAACACTGCTCAAAATCCACTAAGGCATTCATGCAGAGGAACAAGTACAACTTTCTGGAATGGCCATCTAAATCCCCAGACCTGAATATAATTGAAAATCTGTGGTGTGAGTTAAAGAGAGCTGTCCATGCTCGGAAGCCATCAAACCTGAATGAACTAGAGATGTTTTGTAAAGAGGAATGGTCCAAAATACCTTCAAGCAGAATCCAGACTCTCATTGGAACCTACAGGAAGCGTTTAGAGGCTGTAATTTCTGCAAAAAAAGAGGATCTACTAAATATTGATTTCATTTATTTCTTGTGGTGCCCAAATTTATGCACCTGCCTAATTTTGTTTAAACAATTATTGCACACTTTCTGTAAATCCAATAAACTTCATTTCGCTTCTCAATTTTCACTGTGTGTGTCTCCTATATGACATTTTTAACTGACATTTTTATCATAACAACCAACCATAACGATTAATAAGACTGCTCAAACTTTCGCATCCCACTGTATGTGCAATGACTAGTAGTAATCCTTAACAAACTCTTCCATTACTCTGATTACACCTGCAGTTGTCCATGATAAGTGTTGAGGCTTCATAGGGTTCTTGGGGCCCCATGTAAAACTCACACTGGGACCCCAAGCTCCTTAGTTACACCACTGGCAGCCTCCATTTCCCTCTCATGTCAGGTGTCTGATAGAAGAGCCAAGAGCTGGTAGTCAGAAGAGGGGAGAGACAGCTGGAGTGAGAATAGCAGTGATGACATATGATGAAGGAAAGCCCCTTCAGCATTGCTGTCCCTCTACTGCTGTGACATCAGCCAGACCGTAGGCGGGTCATTCTCCTGTGACCTCAGGGGCCGTGGATTTCCTGCTCAGTAGACTTGATTCCAGGCCTGCATCGGCTTTGCAGATGGGTGCGCAGAGATAACTATTAAACGCACATGATAAATGCGTCCCCGGCACGTACAGAAAGCATTGACCTCGCTGGATAAACCAGCAGCAGGAAACAGCGGCCGATTATTGAGTTAGCGTCCTTGTGTTTTCTTTTCCTTTACTGCTAATGTGATTTTGTGTTATTATGTCTGCCAGCGATCCATCATACCTAAACTAGGCACCATAGCTGGCTAGTAGGTCAGAGGTAGGTTAAAGTGAGACTCCGCATTCATTCAAAATTGCTTCAAACATGTATCGGTGCTCCACATGGCTTTTTGAGGTTTAAAGTGAACCCGAGGTGAAAATAAACTGATGAGATAAACAATTATAGTTATCCTTCTACTCCTAAAAATGACTTTTGTAAGTATCCCAGGGTTTTCTTTTATGTTTAAAGCAGTAGGATTAGCCATACTATGCCAGGGGAAAAAACACATATATACAGTGGGCTGCAAAAGTATTCGGCCCCCTTGAAGTTTTCCACATTTTGTCACATTATTGCCACAAACATGAATCAATTTTATTGGAATTCCACGTGACAGACCAATACAAAGTGGTGTACACGTGAGAAGTGGAACGAAAATCATACATCATTCCAAACATTTTTTTTACAAATAAATATCTGCAAAGTGGTGTGTGCATAATTATTCGGCCCCCTTTGATCTGAGTGCAGTCAGTTGCCTATAGACATTGCCTGATGAGTGCTAATGACTAAATAGAGTGCACCTGTGTGTCATCTAATGTCAGTACAAATACAGCTGCTCTGTGACGGCCTCAGAGGTTGTCTAAGAGAATATTGGGAGCAACAACACAGTGAAGTCCAAAGAACACACCAGACAGGTCAGGGATAACGTTATTGAGAAATTTAAAGCAGGCTTAGGCTACAAAAAGATTTCCAAAGCCTTGAACATCCCAAGGAGCACTGTTCAAGTGATCATTCAGAAATGGAAGGAGTATGGCACAACTGTAAGCCTACCAAGACAAGGCCGTCCACCTAAACTCACAGGCCGAATGCTGATCAGAAATGCAGTCAAGAGGCCCATGGTGACTCTGGACGAGCTGCAGAGATCTACAGCTCAGGTGGGGGAATCTGTCCATAGGACAACTATTAGTCATGCACTGTACAAAGTTGGCCTTTAAGGAAGAGCGGCAAGAAGAAAGGCATTGTTAACAGAAAGCATAAGAAGTCCCGTTTGCAGTTTGCCACGTGCCATGTGGGGGACGCGGCAAACATGTGGAAGAAGGTGCTCTAGTCAGATGTGACCAAAACGGACCTTTTTGGACAAAATGCAAAACGCTATGTGTGGCAGAAAACTAACACTGCACATCACTCTGAACACACCATCCCCACTGTCAAATATGGTGGTGGCAGCATCATGCTCGGGGGGTGCATCTCTTCAGCAGGGACAGGGAAGCTGGTCAGAGTTGATGGGAAGATGGATGGAGCCAAATACAGGGCAAACTTGGAAGAAAACCTCTTGGAGTCTGCAAAAGACTTGAGACTGGGGCGGAGGTTCACCTTCCAGCAGGACAATGACCCTAAACATAAAGCCAGGGCAACAATGGAATGGTTTAAAACAAAACATATCTATGTGTTAGAATGGCCCAGTCAAAGTCCAGATCTAAATCCAATCGAAAATCTGTGGCAAGATCTGAAAACCGCTGTTCACAAACGCTGTCCATCTAATCTGACTGAGCTGGAGCTGTTTTGCAAAGAAGAATGGGCAAGGATTTCAGTCTCTAGATGTGCAAAGCTGGTAGAGACATACCCTAAAAGACTGGCAGCTGTAATTGCAGCAAAAGGTGGTTCTACAAAGTATTGACTCAGGGGGCCGAATAATTACGCACACCCCACTTTGCAGTTATTTATTTGTATAAAATGTTTGGAATGATGTATGATTTTCGATCCACTTCTCACATGTACACCACTTTGTATTGGTCTTTCACGTGGAATTCCAATAAAATTGATGCATGTTTGTGGCAGTAATGTGACAAAATGTTGAAAACTTCAAGGGGGCCGAATACTTTTGCAACCCACTGTAAGTAGATAAATACTTGATCTACTTACATAACATAAGTATTGCACTGTCCACGTTTTGATTTCAGTGAATCTTAAAGAGAATCTGTAACGGCAAAACGTCCCCTGGGGGGTACTCACCTCGGATGGGGGAAGCCTCAGGATCCTAATGAGGCTTCCCACGCCGTCTGCCGTCCCTCGGGGGTCTCGCTGTAGCCCTCCGTACAGCGGTGACGTAATATTTACCTTCCTGGCTCCTGCGCAGGCGCTCTGGCGGCTGTCGGCTCCGAAGGAGGCGGAAATACCCGATCGCCGTCGGGTCCGCTCTACTGCGCAGGCGCAAGTCTCCGGCGCCTGCGCAGTAGAGCGGACCCGACTGAGATCGGGTATTTCCGCCTCCTTCGGAGCGAAAGCAGCCACAGCACCCCCGCTGGAGCCTGCAAAGGTAAATATTGTGTTCACAGTCGGGCCTGTCGCCGGCTGTTCGGAGGGCTGCAGCGAGACCCCCGTGGGACAGAGGACGGCGTGGGAAGCCTCATTAGGATCCTGAGGCTTCCCCCACCCGAGGTGAGTACCCCCCAGGGGACGTTTTTGATGTTACAGAGTCTCTTTAAATAGTAAATGAAGAGAATTCTGTTCCTGGTGGGAACCATGTCTTTTGCCCACAGTTTTAGGCTAAATACTGATGTAATTTCTTTCCTTAAAGAGAACCCGAGGTGGGATTTAATTATGTTAGTGGGGCACAGAGGCTGGTTGTGCACACTAACACCAGCCTCTGTTGCCCCATGGTGTGCCTCCAGGACCCCCCTGCATGCTGCTATACCCCCCCGCAGTGCTAGCGACACACAGCGTGTCGCCAGCACAATGTTTACCTATGCCGTGTCTGTTAGCACCGCTCCCCCGCCTCCTCTGTATCGGCGCTACCCGCTTGTGTCCCTTCCCTCCCGCTGATTGGAGGGAAGGGACGCGGGCGGGTAGCGCAGAGGAGAGGCGGGGGAGCGGCGTTGACTGACACGGCATAGGTAAACATTGTGCTGGCAACACGCTGTGTGTCGCTAGCACTGCGGAAGAAAGGGTTGTTTGACCTCTGTACTCGACAGAGGGAGCGATCAGGGGCGTAGCAATAGGGGGTGCAGCGGTAGCGACCGCATCGGGGCCCTTGGGCCAGAGGGGCCCCAAAGGGCCCTTCCTCAACTACAGTATTAGCTCTCTATTGGTCCTGTGCTCATAATAATCACTTCTATATATACATTGAGTAGTAGTAAACATTAACAAGCTCTTCCCCATCCCCTTCTTGCACCTCTGACACTGTAGTTGCCATTGTCAGGTTTTGGTGCGCCGTATCAATTGTTATGTGTAGAGTGCCTGGGGGGCCCCATTGTAAAACTTTCATCGGGGCCCACAGCTCCTTAGCTACGCCACTGGGAGCGATCTTGGCAATACCGATGTAAAGTATAGACAAAGTATGTTAGTTGGTGCTGCTCCTTTAAAAGCCACTCTGGGTGGTGAAGATATCTGTAAAGTACAAGGGGGGAAAAGGAGGGGGAGAGCGCACTCAATAGACAATTTGAGAAAACCGGTTAGCCAACCGTGGAATAATCTCACCTGAGATTCTTGCCGATTAGCCCATATGGGTTGGTCGGCTGAAGAGCTTTTGTCCCACTCAGAACCGGGGACCAGGTCTTTCCAGCGATCTTCCTCCACAAGATGTACTGGCACATATGCTCCTCTGTCCACTGAACTTCAGTCCTGGATCAGATGTATTTCCACTCCTCGCAAATGCTACCTACTGCTATAGGCTGCCGCATTTATGCATAGGAGTGTCTGCACAGAGGTGTCTTGGATGTGCAGGAGGGATCACGTTTGTGCCTATAATACTCCACACAGCTCTGTATGCTTTAAACTTGTAAGCCAGCCACAGGCTGCAGGAGCTCTTGGAGCCAGGACCTGGCTGTTTGTGTGAGGAGTAATGGCTGAGAGAAACTCCACTCTGCGTGTCTTGCACAAGCAAGCAGCAGGCACCTGGAGGTAAGTTTGTGAGCTGACAAGCAAGTGCGTGGTAGAAAGGATAAAAGGCGGCTGCCGTGTAGTGTAGTTAAAAGTATTTATTCTAATAAACAGCAATGCGTTTCCGAGAGCTCAACTCTCTTTCATCAGGCTAAAATATTGGGTACAAAGTAACAAGTTTTAAGTATTTAAAACTTGTTACTTTGTACCTAATATTTTAGCCTGATGAAAGAGAGTTGGGCTCTCAGAAACGCGTTGCTGTTTATTAGAATAAATACTTTTAACTACAATACACTAAACAAAGATACTGTTATCTCCAGTTTGGATGCGGATTGGAATCTGAATAGCAGGAGAAAGTGCTTTGTCTAACCATTTCCGTGATGTTCTGCAAAAAAAAAATCTGGGATAGTAGCTTTTAAGCTGTGAGGGATCTTTTAGAGCAAAGTAGAAATGCTGTCTTTCACACCACTTTTTTTTTCTTTTCTCCTTCAATCGCTGAGTAACCTCAGCCTTGCTTGTAAACACAAGTGAGCAGAGGATCATGTCTCAACTAACTTGGCAGGGAAATTAAGGGAAGAGGAGGAATATATTATAGATAAAAAGAACCCCCAGCATGCAACTGAATGGCAATGGCTATTAAATGGCAAGTCCTCATAAGGTATGTGATAACTCCAAACCATAACAGCATAAAACATTTTGAATGTTTTGAATGCAGGATTAGCATCTTTATCACTTAATGCGCTCAGACCAGTTGCTGTTGACATTTAATTTTTATGGTGACACTCCTGCTTCAAAACATATACAAAGTAGGTTAAATAGAAGGGAAGCTTGAACTGAGGCGCCAGAATAGAGTAAAAACGTTTAAAAACCGGTTACAAAGGGCGGCAGTGGTGGGCTTACCTCCCCAACAAGTTAAACACAGACTGTGTTGATTAAAGTTCAACAACGATACTGTTTATTTAAGTACTGCACAATGCAATGCATTTTGCAGGTTCAGTCCCGCTTCATCAGGTAATAAAAAAAACTAGTACAAGTCTGGGTCAAAGCCAAACAGTTTTAAATATTTACAAAGTAGGTTAAATGTTTTACTGTCTCTAATCAGTGGCAACCTATGAAGTGTCCCAGAGTTAGAAAAAGGTCTAAAGTTCATGAATTTTAACTCTCCCCTGTCCTTAGAAGTTGTATTCTGCCAGGAAAACTTTTATGGCTATAATTTGCTTATCAGTGATGTTTACTATATTTCCACCAAGGTACCGACAAGACAGAAGCTGTCACTTCCATGCCTAGAAATTAACTGTTTCAGGCAGCAAAATAAAACAAGTAAACAGCCTGGTTATGAATATGTTTTGCACTGTACATACACATGCTTATCTCATCATGTCACATGTCGCCTCGGGTACACTTTAATGAACTCAAACTGATCTTTCCTTTCAAATTGCAGCAGGATGTGAATTTCCAAGACCAAATGAAGAATTTGAAGCAAACCTGAAGTGAAAATAAACTGATGAAATACTGTAATTAACAGCACATTTTGCCAATGGTAAACAGAATATTAGGAACATAGAACTGAGTTTCATTATTTTACTTTCAGTTTAAGATCTACATTTTTATATATATATACGCTATAGCAGCATAGAGGGTGATATAGCAGCTGGGAACGCGGAGAATCAGCCGCGTTCCCAGCCTGTCGGTGGCTGTGGCCGAACCCGGAAGTAGCCGCCGGCGGGGACAGGACGATCGGCAGGGCCGGGCCGAGGCATAGGCTGGAGAGGCTCCAGCCTCAGGGCGCAGTGTAGTAGGGGGCGCACAATTCATTCAGCTGTCATTCCTAATTGTGTTTGAAGCAGAAAGAAATAAGAAAAGGGGATACATGGCAGTGACTGCAAGCCAGATAACTAGATATTAAGGTGTTGGGGAGGTTGTGGGCCCTGTGGCGCCTCTTAGTCTAATAGCAATCAGTGTGTGACGGCTGGGGAGGCAGGGATGGAGGGGCGCACTTTGGTGTCTCAGCCTTGGGTGCTGGAGGACCTTGTCCCGGCTCTGACGATCGGAGTGGGGCTGCGAGGGCACCATACAGCTTCAGGGGGCTGAGGGATGCCCCGGGTGAGTAAATATCTTTTTTTTTTTTCTTGCCTTAAGTATTCCTTTAAAGATAAACCGTAACCAAGAATTGAACTTCATCCCAATCAGTAGCTGGTACCCCCTTTTACATGAGAAATCTATTCATCAGGGGGCGCTGTATGGCTGATATTGTGGTGAAATCCCTCCCACAGTGCGATGTCAGGACCATGGTCCTGAGAGTTTCCTGTCTGTGAACCTGATTGTATTGTGGGAAATAACTGTTTACAGCTGTTTCCAACTGCCAAAAAAGCAATCAGCATCTCCTTCCACCAACATTACCTGCCAGCATGTCACAATGTAATACATGTCAGAATGTAAATCAGGCAGAGGAAAGATTTTACAATGGGCAAACACTGACTAAATCATTTATACATAATTATTGTAAAAATGAAGCACTTTTTATTACATTATTATCACTGGAGTTCCTCTTTAAGATGGAGTTCTAAATAGCTGCCATGACAGACAGATTTAAAATCTGTTTCATTCAGCTGCAAAACAAACTGAAGTATTCACCCTTTGAACTTTCCAGCACCAAAACCTTATCAGCAGTGTTTTCTCAACCACATAAAAGTGGCTTCTATTTACTTTTTAGGACATCAGGCTGAATTCCACTTCCTGTCTGACTGTCTCAGTTGTACAGATAGATTTTTTTTTCTTTTTTGCCTTTCACCTGGGTGCTACTGGAAAGTTGGGAGTAGATATGAGAGACCCCACAATCTGAGGGGAGGAGTACAAGAACATATGTAGGTCGTCTGAGTGTGAAGATGTGCGCATGGACAGAGTGGTAAGTGTTACATTTCTGTGTCAACTACACCCAATATAACTGTATACATAAAAAAAAGCAAAATAGATATTAAAAAGAAAACAATGTATAGTTAGCAAACGGTGATCTGAACCCATCCCAAAATAAGAGCGCTTCAATGAAAAACCAAATCTGAAGCAAAAATAAACTTGAGAGATAATTAATTGTATGTGTAGTACAGATAGAACATTAGTAGCAAAGAAAAAAGTCTCATGTTGTTTTCCAGTGCAGAAAGAGTTAAAACACTTGAGTTGTTATCTATGCAAAAGAGCTTCTCTGATCTATTTGACCATCTTGGTTGAACTCAGTCCTGTTTTCTAAATAGCTTTACCTCTTGAGACCCAGAGGTTTATACTCCTCTAATGACCAGGCCATTTTTTACAATTCGGCAACTTCAATGGTTTATGTGATACAACTTAGCACCCAAATCAATTGTATGTTCCTTTTCTTCTCACAAATAGAGCTTTCTTTTGGTTGTATGTGATTGCTGCTGCTATTTTTAGTTTTTTTATTAATTAAAAATTACTGAAATGTTTGCAAAAAATTTTTTTAATCTCCCCCCCCCCCCCCTCTCCAAATTGTTCCTAGACTAAGATACATTTACTACACTATACATGCATAGACATATGCCTATGGTTGGGATTAGATTGTGAGCCCCTCTAAGGGACAGTTAAGTGACAAGACTATACTCTGTACAATGCTATGTAAGATGTCAGCGCTATGTAAATACTTAAACGATAATTGCAAAAAAAAAAAAAAAAACAGCCTGCCAGCACTGATCAGTTGTTGGCAGGCTGATCGCTGGGGCCTGCTGCATAGACTGATGGGAGCTCGCACTCGCGCGAGCTCCCATCAAATCTCGTTCATCACGAGATGAGGCATGTATGCGTCACGGAGGAACGAGAGAGCCGATGTCCCGCTGCCATTCAGCGTTAGGCGGTCAGGAAGCGGTTAAACAGCCAAGAAACAATGAGAGACAGCTTGAGATAAGGTTTTACTGACTGTAGGAAAGTTCTAGGGGTCATTATTAGCCCTACTTTGTTTTATTGCTTAAAATACAGAGTGGGGTTTCTAAACTGCAAATATGACAGCATGATGCAATGTTACAAATAAAGCCATATAGCTGAAAATAAAATATGAGACTCTTTTCATTGCTACTAATGTTCTATTAATTATCCATACTACACATACAATTCATTATATCAGGCGTTTATTTTCGCTCCGGTGTCACTTTCAGTGCAGTACAAAACAATGTGGGACTAGAAGAAGAGAAAGTGAAAGCAAGAAATTTGTACCAGAGTATGTAGCAATCTGTGGTGTTTCCGACGAGGAGCCGCAAGTAAACAGAAGTAAACAATTTCCAAATCCCCATCATCATGTTCTTGAACTGAAAAATTTCTCAAGTGGAATTTCCACATACTGTTGCTATTATCTAGATGATAAATACCCTTCCTGATATTACATCAACTATCCTACTTAATAAACCCCCAGGAACCTGCATACATGGGCTGCAGCTTTTCTCAAACGGGCCTAATTAACCACCCTGGCGTTCTGATTAAATCGCCAGGGTGGCTGCGGGAGGGTTTTTTTTAAATAAAAAAAAAACTATTTCATGCAGCCAACTGAAAGTTGGCTGCATGAAAGCCCACTAGAGGGCGCTCCGGAGGCGATCTTCCGATCGCCTCCGGCGCCCAGAATAAACAAGGAAGGCCGCAATGAGCGGCCTTCCTTGTTTTGCTTATATCGTCGCCATAGCGACGAGCGGAGTGACGTCATCGACGTCAGCCGACGTCGTGACGTCAGCCGCCTCCGATCCAGCCCTTAGCGCTGGCCGGAACTTTTTGTTCCGGCTGCGCAGGGCTCAGGCGGCTAGGGGGGCCCTCTTTCGCCGCTGCTCGCGGCGAATCGCCGCAGAGCGGCGGCGATCAGGCAGCACACGCGGCTGGCAAAGTGCCGGCTGCGTGTGCTGCTTTTTATTTCATCAAAATCGGCCCAGCAGGGCCTGAGCGGCAGCCGCTGGCGGTGTTGGACGAGCTGAGCTCGTCCAGACCGCTCAGCTGGTTAACCTCTTAAACCCCAGAGGTTTATACCCCCCTAGTGACCAGGCCATTTTTTACAGTTCAGCACTTCACAACTTCAACAGTTTATTGCTCGGTCATACAACTAACTTACCACCAAATGAATTTTACCTCCTTTTCTTCCCACTAATAGAGCTTACTTTTGCTGGTCTCTGATTGCTGCTGCAAATTTTTTTTTTTAAAAGAGCGCTAATCTCACTTCCGCATAGCTGCAGTATCATTGTGCGCGACCGCACACACAACACAGTCACGTTCGTCGTTCGAACATGACTGCTGTGCGGTAGTAAGATTAGCATCATTAGATCACCGCTGGTGAGTGGATATAGGATTAGTGTAGGTGGGGATTTGACTTACTTAAGAGGGAACGGTTCTTTCCTTAATTCACCTTCTGTAGAAGTGACAGGTTGTCGCAAACGCGTAAAGGGACATAGGAGGACAGCGTGTACCCCCCCCCCCCCCCCACACACACACACACACACACACACACAAAGGAGATTGCAGGATTGGGTAAGAGATTTTTATGTACTGCTTATTGGCTAGTTTGTCTCATTGCATTGGAGTATTCAATTCCCTATATGTTATATGGTTTCATATCTATATATATAATAGACTAAGTGCCTCAACCTTCAAACAAGAAGAAGAAGTACTTTGCATGAGAAAATGTATGCGTGCTCAAACACCAAGTTTAAGGCCTCTTTTCCACGGACTGTTGAGCTGTGTGCTCAGCAAGCAGTTACCAGGCAGCAGTGAGCAGATACCAGGCAGCAACAAGCAGTTACCAGGCAGCAGCAAGCAGTTATCAGTCAGCAGTGAGCAGACACCAGGCAGCAACAAGCAGTTTGTATTAACTTGATGGTCTTCCAGTGACATCACATCCTACAATCTTTCTGCTGCACATGTAGACCACCTCCTGTGCGCAGAAGTATCAGGTGTTTGTGGGCCTTAAACTCAGACTACTAGATCTGCAAAAAACCTCCAAAAAGAGCTCTACAAACCAGGCCTCACTGTGTCACATATCAAAAAACTTTATTGAAAAACTTACAGCAATCAAAACTTATATCAAGAAAATTCAGATAAAACTCTAAAAACACTTAAAGCATAAGGATAAACCTGACAGCCCCTGCATCCCACGCACGCTTCACATACATCCATTCATGTCATGCAGCACATGGGAAGGCCTGCGCATGTTGAAAAATGACCACAGAGCTCTGGGTAGAAAAAAGACCAGTTTTCCCCAAGTGTTCAAAAAAGAAATGCACCAGCTTCAGCAGAGCAATTTAGAGCCTACTTCAACTACATCACCTCAACTGAGCATGTAGTCTCCAATTTAGAATAATGCTTAGCTTGTTCAAGCTTTAAACAGAACCTGTCCGTTATAAGTATTGATCCAGGACTTCCTCAGATCAAGCAGTCAGAGCTACGGCAGTCCTTTAAGCACACATAGCAAAGCAGTTTCCGCCACATGAGGTTAAATGTGCAGTTCAGCAAGCTGTTATAGCATTAGCGTTAGCATGACATTATTGCAATAGCACTTTGAGACAACACACTGACAGCGCTGTCTTGATCACAGAAGCACACATAGCCTTGTGTCTTACGTCTCCCAGAGAGGCTGTGTTGGTCATCTCAGCAGAGGGTGTGCACTCAGGCTATCCCATCGGCAGGCAGGATGATGTGCCAGAGTTCCGCTGGATCAGCACGTCCAGACAGCGGCAACAATGGCGGCGACAGAACGCTCCCAGAGCGGCATGGGTTGAAAGCAGTGGGCGAGGCCGGCCTCCTATAGCTCCTCCCACCTACATGTTTCGCCCAATGGGCTTCATCAGGGTGTGGCTTGTAAGGGGAAGGGGATGGTCAGTCTTTTTATATTCAGACAGCAGTCACCTGACGTATCCACAGGCGCCATCTTTGTTATTGGCAAGGTTGCCCATATCTTTAAACGTATGTTTTTCTCAAGGTACTACAGATTTTTCCGGATTTTAAAGCAACAAGTATATCAGGAAAGAGGGGATAGACATTCTCACACATGCAGGAACTTCAAGTAATACTTTTTATTCTTACATATTTCGCTGCGGGGACAGATACTAGTACTACAGTAACTTCATACATATCACGCTGCACTATCCATGCACGGTACCTCCCATATCTTATTCTTCACACAGTTTTTCTTGTCATTTGTATTTGCTCTGGCCTCTTTTTTGTATGTATGTATATGTGTATCAGAATGATTCCTTTTTTCACTTCAATTTGAACACATATCATATATCAGATGGCGCATTAATATGTACGAGAACATCATCCTAAGCTCTATAGGCTATACACTATACTACTCATGGCTACTAATGAGATAGATACAATAGTCACAGAGGAATTACAGACATATATGGGGCCGTGAGTGGATAGCATAATATTCCATGGGGCTCATTAGCATAATCTAATATGGATCCAAATAAACTGAAAAATTAATCTCAGAGTTAAGACCATCAGGGGACAATGTACCTAGTTTATATATCCACATTGTTTCCTTGCGGAGAAGTTCTCTCTCCACACTTATCTTTCTTGCCCCTTTGGTTATAGAAGTTAGAACCTTTACTAAACTACCTTTAAAGCTCCCCCCATGATATTGTTGGTAGTGTTCCCTCAGAGGTCCATTATTTTCCTCATTTTTATTTTTCACGTTTGACATGTGTTCCAATATTCTAACTTTGAACATTCTAGTGGTCATCCCAATGTAGTGTAGACCACAGGGGCAGGTCACCATGTACACCACCCCCGTGGTCTCACAGTTCATAAAAGACTCAATTTTAAATTTCCTCTCACATTTTGTGTCCCAGAAAGAGTCTGTCTTATGTACATAGGGGCACACCTTGCATCTCCCGCACCGATGCATACCTTTTGGGGGGGGCACAGATCCTAGCCAAGTTTTCCTTTCTTCGAATTGTTTCTTGCTTTTGAATTCAGAGACCACCAACTGGTCCTTTAGATTTTTTGCCCGTCTGGCTGTTATCATGGGGACATGGCCCACAATTTGTGCTATGTCTGATGAAGCCATCAAAATAGGCCAGGCTTTCATCAGTACCGCTCTCAGAGACTCCCAGTGTGAGCCATATTGGGTTATAATTCTCTCTTTATTCAGGGCATTTGATCCATCTCTTCTCCCAGGTACAAGGAGGCTTTCACGATCACGGTCCCTAGCCTTTCTCAGGCATCTACGGAGTGTCCTATGTGGGTATCCGCGTTCCCTTAGACGTGAATATAATTCACGCGATTCTTTAGTGAATTCCTCCTCTGATGAACAGTTCCTTCTCAGACGAAGGAACTGTCCATAGGGTATGTTCCTTACCAGGTGGCTGGGATGATGGCTGGTGGCGTGGAGTATGGTGTTGCCAGCTGTTGGTTTCCTGTACGTAGAGCTACTGAGAACTCCACCCCTGACCGCAATCTTTAGGTCCAGGAATGGGATCTCATGCTCATCAGCCGTATACGTCAACCTGATATTTCTGTTATTATTATTCAATTTTTGTATAAACCCTTCAAGTTCTTTTTCATCTCCATTCCACACCACCAAGATATCATCAATGAATCTAATCCACAGAGCGACGTGGCGCCGGAACGCATCCAATATATATACATCTCTCCTCTCCCAAAATCCCAGATGGAGACATGCATATGCCGGCGCACACGCCGCTCCCATTGACGTCCCAGCCACCTGGCAGTAGAACACTCCCCCAAAGAGGAAGTAGTTTTCTGTCAGTACCAGATGTAGCATGTCCATCACGAACAGATTGTGGTCAGTCTGAGTCGGGTAGGCCTCGTCAAGAAAAAAGGACACAGCCTCGAGGCCCACCCGGTGGGGAATCGACGTGTACAAGGACTCCACGTCAATCCCCACCAGGAGAGCCCCCGGGGGCACCCGCAAGTCAGAAATGACTTTTAGCACATCTCTTGTGTCCTGGACATATGACGGAAGGCTTCGCACTAGCGTTTTTAATTTTTGATCTACAAACTGTCCAATTCTCTCTGTTGGTCCTCCATTCCCTGATAATATCGGCCGTCCAGGGGGCTTCTCTCTATTTTTATGGAGTTTAGGGATTAGGTATAGAGTGGGTCTGACATATTCATCAATTTTCAGAAATTCAAGTTCTGCCTTGGACAGAAGACCTTCTCTGAAGGCCCCCTCCATTTTGTCATTGATTTTGTCAACTAGAGGGGGAAATGGGTCCCGGTCAAGTTGTTGATATATCAACCGATCATCAAGATGGCGATGCATCTCCTTCAGATAATCATCTTCTCCCCAGAGGACCACATTTCCCCCCTTGTCACTCGGCTTTATTACAAACCCTTTTGCATTTTTCTTTTTTTTCACATTAGAAATTTTTATTGATTTTTGAGATAAAGGTGGTACACTTATATCAAAACATTTGAAATATAAACCAACATTCTGTACATATATAAAAGATACGTGGATAGTGACAGTCATATGAACCAAATTTGGTTATCCTCATTGCACAAAAAACCTAAATGTACTTTTCAGAGGACAGGTAGATCCATAAAAAAGGTTCGAGCTGACTACTCGCATATCCATCGTTTTCAGAAAGAGAATAGGAGAGAAATTGAGAAAGGAGAGGAGTGAAGCAAGTCATCAACATAGAGATAAAAGAACAGTAAGAGCAGTATTAAAGTCACTAATCTTATGGTCTAAGCTTGCCAATCACCTGTTTGTAATCATCCGAATCTTTAAATAGGAACCAGCAAGCCCAGGTATGAACAAATTGGTCAGCTTTGTCTTGTGAAGACAGAATAATTTCTTCCATCTGGGCAATGCCATCCACCCTCGCCCACCACTGGGCTACAGAGGGGGCTGTAGGATCTTTCCAAAGTAAGGGAATTAATGCTCTGGCAGCATTGAGAAGATGGGGTACAATCGTTTTTTTGTACGACCTATGTGGAGTTGGACAGCAGTGGAGCAATAAGGCTTCAGGAGAGAAGGGCAGTTCTATTGAAGAGATTGCCACTGTCCATTTGTGGACCTTTTTCCAGTAGGAGGAAAGGTGAGGACAAGACCAAAAAATGTGCAGTAAGTTTGCTTTGGGGGCATTACACCTCCAGCATGTGTCTGGAATCTCTGGAGCAAATTTACTGAGAAGAGCAGGCGTTCTATACCAAAAAGTAAGGATTTTAAACCCTTGTTCTTGGGTTGATACATTGAGAGTGGACTTGTGGGTCAGTAAGATGATGGAATTCCATTGCTCCTCTGACAGGGGTTTCCCCAAAGCCTCCTCCCATTTTGCCTGGTAGGGGAGGGTGGACGGCATGCCCATAGTGACCAACAAATCATATAGTAGTGAAATGGTGTGTCTGTGGGGTCCAGGTTGCATCAAAGATTGCTCAAGGGGAGTTAACGGTCTGCTTGCCCCACATTTGTGTTTTGGATCTCTCAAAAAGCTACTAATTTGAAGGTAAGCCCAAAAGGGGAATTTGCCTGAGGTCATTGCTTGACTGACAGTGGATATGTCCTTGATTTCCTTGTTATGTACAAAATCTCTAAGTCTGGGGATGTTAGATGAAGCCCAGTTGTGGGCAAAAGACGAGAACTGCCCTGGTGGGAATGCTGGGTTGTCTCTGACTGGTGTTAAAGGGCCAATGAGGGAAGATCCCTCCTCTTTAGAAAACAGGTTTCTAAAGACCCTAGTGGAGGCTAGGATAAAGGGGTGGGATTGTTCACATATTTTAACCCTTGGGCCATTGATCCATGGCAGGGCCTGCAAAGAGACTGGGGAGAATGTTCTTTCAATGGCGACCCATTGTTTAGTCGAGTTGGGGTTGCACCATTCGAAAAGTCTGCTGAGGACAGCTGCCTGGTGGTACGTCATCAAATCTGGGAGCCCCGCTCCCCCCTGAATTTTAGGGAGCTTAAGGATGCTATGGCGTAGTCGTGGGGTTTTATTGCCCCAGATAAATGCCGAAATCTTAGCTTGAAGAGATTTCAAAAATGGTTTGGTAAGAGCAATAGGAAGAACTTGGCAGACATATAAAAATTTTGGGAGTAGAGTCATCTTTACTGATGCTATCCGTCCAAACCATGACAGGTATGGTTTGTTCCCCCACGCAGCGATCTCAGCAGACAGTTTGGAGTGCAGGGGTTCAAAGTTTAATTTGAAAATAAGGTTAAGATCTCTAGGGATGTAAACCCCAAGGTATTTAATGGCCTGGCTGGCCCAGCGAAAAGGGAAGGCATTTTTACATTGGCCAAAAGAGTTTGGGGGCAGAGAGATATTCATTGCTTCTGATTTTTGAAAATTTATTTTGAAGTTGGATAGGATTTGGAATTCTTTAAAACGGTTCATAAGGGTGGGCAGAGAGATTGCTGGATTGGTTATGAAAAATAAAAGGTCGTCCGCAAAGGCTGCAACCTTGAACTCCCCCTGAGCAACCCTAACACCACCAATATCCGGGTCTTGCCTAATCATGTTCAGGAAGGGTTCCAGGGTGATTATGAAGAGGAGGGGGGATAGGGGGCACCCCTGCCTTGTGCCATTGGCAATCTCAAATGGGTCTGAGAGGAAGCCGTTAACCTTTACCCTTGCAGAGGGTTTGAAATAGAGAGAATGAAGCCAGTGTAGGAATTGAGGGCGAATCCCCAGGCCCCTAAGTACCGAAAACATGTAATCCCAGGCAATCCGATCAAAAGCTTTTTCCGCGTCTGTTGAAAGCAACATGCCTGGGATTCCATGTCTTCTGAGGTAGGCTATGAGCCCCACCGCTTTCATAGTGTTGTCTTTTCCTTCTCTGTCTGGAACAAAACCTGACTGATCTAGGTGTATTAGACTTGGAATGAATTCAATGAGACGGTTAGCTAAAATTTTTGCAAAAAGCTTTGCGTCCACATTGAGCAGTGATATGGGGCGGTAACTTGAACATTGCCCAGGATCCTTCCCCTCTTTAGGAATGACGGCTATGTGGGCACTCAGAAAGTGAATAGAAGGGTTAGTGTCTTGGTCTATGTCATTGAATGCATCAACAAAGCGTCTAGCTAGTATTCGTTTAAAGAGTTTGTAGTAGGCGACCGTGAAGCCGTCAGGGCCTGGGGATTTGCCTGGTTGCATAGTTTTTAGAGCACCCCAGAATTCCTCTTTAGTGATAGGGGCTTCCAGGCTGACTGCGTCTTCCTCAGAGAGCTTCTTTAAGCCAAACTTAGTAACAAAATCAGATAATATGGATTCCCTGTGAGGTGTGGTAAGAGAAGGGTTATAGGCAGGAGGGAGATTGTAAAGATCTTTGTAGTATTTACGAAATTCCTCTGCAATCTTGTCAGTTGAGTGAAGCTTACTTTGAGGCGTTGGGCAAATAACTTTAACTCGTGTCTGGGCTGACTGCTTACGAAGGGCCCTTGCAAGCAATCTCCCACATTTGTTGCCTGCTTCATAAAACACCTTTCTCGTCATCAAGAACTTACGTTTAGCAATAATATTAAGCTCGGAAAGTAATGAAGATCTGACTTGGGTAAGCTCTTGAAGGGTTTGGGCCGCTAACGTCTGCTTGTGGGCTGCCTCCAACTTCTTGATTTGAGACATAAATCCCTCTATTCTGGCATTTCGCTCCTTTTTAAGTCTGGAGCCTAGACTGATAAGGTGACCCCTCAGCACTGGTTTGTGGGCTTCCCATAAGACCATTTTGCTGGGTGCAGTGGCAGCGTTTAGATTAAAGTATGATTTGATTTCTTGCGCTATACCTGGCTGGTGTTCCAGATTAGTAAGGAGGTATGGGTTTAGACGCCAGTTCCACGAATTGTGAATTGTGTCTGGTAGTTGCAGAGTTAGGAAAATCGGATTGTGGTCAGTGAAAGTTTTGACTCCTATCTCAGCAGATTTCAAGAGAGGAAGATCCCTTTGTTGCAAAAAGAAGTAGTCAATACGGGTGTGTTTATTATGTAAACCCGAGAAAAACGTGTAGTCTTTGACTGTGGGATGGGATAGCCTCCAGACATCTAACAGTGTCAGGTCATCCAACTTGTTTCTAATAAAACGCAAGTGTTTGTAAGGGACGGATGATGAGCCATTAGAAGTGTCAAGTAATGGCTCCAAAGAAATATTGAGGTCACCACCAACAATTAGAATGCCTTCCTGAAATTGTTGTAGATCGTTGAGTACTTTAGCAAGGAAGGAAGGTTGTTTCTGGTTGGGCGCATACAAGTTGGCTAAGGTGACACTTCTATTCCCAGCCTTCCCTTTAAGAAAAAGGAATCTTCCCTCTGAGTCTGCCTTGGTTTCACTGACCTCCAATTCCAGAGACTTGTGGACTATAATAGCCACTCCTTTCTTTTTGCCCTCAGGGGCTGTAGCATGGAAGATTTGTGTGTATCTATGATTCTTAATTGCGGGTATATAGTTTTGCTTAAGGTGGGTTTCCTGAAGGAAACCTATCTGCACCTTTTCTTTTTGGAGGAAGCCCAACAAGTGTGACCTCTTCTCAGGGGTATTCAGCCCATTTACATTGATAGACACAAATCTCCATTCCAGGGGGATTGGACGTGTAGCATCTATGTGGATTGGCATATGCTCAGACATATTCAATATCTCTTTTAAGGACCTAAGGCCTCTACAGAGAGAAGTAAGAGGGAGGGGAGAGAGAAACAAAGAAGGAAAAATAAAAGAGTGAGAGGAGAGAGTAGCTAAGCTAGAGAGCTCAAGAAACGAGAAAAAGCCACCACACAGGGAAGTCCTAGAAGAAGATCCCTGTGGAGAATCTATGGAGGTATTTAGTGGTGTTGATCAATGTCAACTTGGGGGGAATTGAGGTCAGCAGAGGAGATTAAATGGGTCACAACAGGTTTGTACTCACTCCCCCCCGGCCACCTATATCACGAACTATAACAAAAGATTAATCAGACCAGGTTCCTCGTCCCAAGCCACCCCCAAGGACGGCAGGAACCCCTAAACAGGATCAACTTTTTAAACATATTAAACACATTATTTAGTAACCAACTTCGCTTTCAACAAAGTACACTCAGGGGAAATTAAGGCACTTGCATGAAGAGCATGAAGAACATATCAGCCTTTAACAGAATCCGCCCCAGGAGAACGACCAGGGGGGGAGACGTCCCGCCATGTCCGACCCATAAAACTGGGCCAAGGACAATTGGCGTGACATCCCCCCAGCCGTCGATCCCCTAACTTCCAACCCTCCTCCCCCACAACTCCAGGTGCTTTTTTTGTGATCCCAAGGGACGTAGAGTAAATGTTAAACTAAAACTTAAATATAACATTTGTGTGCTGACATATAATGATAATAACAAGCAAGGCCTGGCGTTTCTGCATACTACAGGCTGTCTTTTAGCCACATTACACTTAGAGAGGGTGAGGCTAGGGGGTCACATCAGAATCCCGTTCTGTGGCACTGACTTTCAACGGGGGGGTCAATATGTGGGCGAGTGAGGGAGAGGGGGGCCCCCAAGGGGAGTCTTCTGCAAGAAAAAGAGGGGTAATTCAGGTATCTTAGGCAAGTCTAAGTTCACTTATCCATCTTGTGTCTTCTGCGAGTAGAACGGCATCGGGAGTCTTCAGAGGAGGAGGAGGAATTAGATTTAGATCTCTTGGGTGCCTGTGGGCTCACATTAGTACTTGCGAAGAAAGAGTCTCTTTCCTTGTAAATCTCTTCTGGCAGAAGGAAGTCTGCGTACCATTCTGGCACCTCCGGGCACTGGATTCCAAGAACCTGGCAGAAAGCATAGAGTTCATCCGGGAATCTAAGAGTTGCCGCTTTGTTGCCCACCGATGCCACAAGCGCAAAGGGGAACTTCCAGCGATATTGAATTTTCTTGTCCTGAAGGATCTTCAGCAGTGGTTTTAGTGCCCGTCTATTAGTTAAGGTAATCGGGGATAGGTCTTGATAAATCCCAACAGATGTTTCATTGAAGATTATGTCCTCTTGATTTCTCGCAGCTCGCATTATGGATTCTTTGAGGGGGAAAGATTGCAGACAACAAATAACATCTCTGGGTGCGTCATTATCACTTCCCCTCGGTTTCAGGGCTCTGTGCGCTCTCACAAAATCTATGTGTTCCTCTTTAGGTTTCTCCAAGACCCCATTAAAGATGGCCGTCAGGGCTGGGACGATGTCGTTAGGTGAAACCGACTCAGGCAGGCCTTTCACCCTAATGTTGCATCTCCTCCCCCTGTTGTCCAAGTCCTCAATCTGCCGGTTAGCTTCTATGAGTTTGGCGTTGTGCATGCAAATAGCTCTGGCTGCTGCGTTTGAGGTTCGGGCCTGGTATCTGCTCTCTCTTTCCAGCCCGTCCACACGTCCTGCAATGGCCGCCATCTCCTCCCTGATTTCTAGAGTGGCCGCAGCTAGCGCGGACTTAATCTCCGTTGCTAAGTCTCTCATGTCCCTTACCGTGAGGGAGCGGTTGAGAAGATCCTCTGTGGGGGGGTCCTCTGCTCGGGAGCTGGACTCGGAGCCTGGTCCCGGAGCGGGCGCCATCTTGGGTGTAGGCCGCGGTGCGCAGTGGACAGTCGGATCAGTTCCAGGTCAGCGTTCGGGTGGTCCGATGTGGGTAAAGCCAGCTCCAGGGGCTGTCCGGGGTGGCTAGAATTGCAAGTGTCTAGTCCGGTTGGTCTGTAGAGGCAGCGAAGGTGACCGTTTGGGGAGAGTCAGAGCGGAGCTCTAGCAATGTGCGTCCATTCTTCTCCGGCGCTAAGCCACGCCCCCCTTTTGCATTTTTCAACTCCTGTAGAGCTAGTTTTTCATCTTTGGTTAAATTTTGCTTGACTTTAGGATTCAATTCCATAATTTTTAGGTCATTGGCTAGGGTTTCCAAAAAAACCGAGAGGTATTTATTTGAATTAAGAGAGGGCATGAACTTGGATTTTTTCTTTAATTTCGTCCGTGGTGTATCAGTCATTGTCATAGTTGTGTCGTCCATTTCTTCATCTACATGGCCTTCATCCCATAAACTCTGTAATGCTACTAAAGCTTCTCGTTCATCTAAATTTAGACACTCATATTGTTGTTCATCTATATTGTCCTTTTCCTGCTCTTTATCCTTAAACATTAATTTTAGTTGTACTCTCCTTAAAAACAGGAGAATATCCTTATAAACAGTGAATTCATCTCCCTTCTGAACGGGGGCAAAAGTGAGTCCCTTGGAGAGCAGCGACACGTGTCGATCTTCTAATGGAAAGTTGGATAGATTAACTACATTAACACCTAGTTGTTTTTGTTCTATTTGTTCTGACTCCTCCCTCTCCTCGGCATTTCTCTCCCTGCAGCTCCCTTTACTCCTCCCTCTCCCCGACCGGCCACCCTGTTCTCTCTTATTGTACCTTTGTCTCTGTCCTGGTCGTCGCTGTCCTCGTCCTCGTCCTCCATTTCGTCCTGATCTAAAAAAGTTTCTTGTTTATCACTGTCTTCATCACTACTCTGCATGTTCTTTCCATTTCTACCCTCATTTTGTTTTTTTGGAGGTGGGGCGGGCCGTCTTGGTCGACTGCCACTACCTCTCCTTCTTGACTTAGATCTACCTCGTTTAGGCCTAAGAGACGGATCAAATACTGTTGACAGATCCCATTCTGCAATATCTTTCTGAAATTTGGATAATTTCATTTTCTTAATTGTGAATTGAGTTTTTTCTATATGGGTTTTTAAGTTGTTATTCAATTTCTCAAACTCTGGGTCATCTTTATATCTATCCAGTTGTTCACCACTTTTTTCAACCACCTCTGACAGCTCCTCCAATTGCACCTTTTCCTCTTCTATGAAGAGTTTTAAGATGTGAAGACCCCTCTGCAGGCAATCCTCAGACCAAACTTTCTTAAATCTTTCCGACATTAGGTTATCAGCCGGTACTATTCTCTCACGGATACCATGAGGGATAACTTTAGCTTTATAGTAAGACTGTAAAAACGAGACATTCCACCTCCGTTTTAATTGTTTCTCTACTAGATAACGGTGCCCTTTGAAAAGCTGCCAGAGTGGTTCTTTATCCTTCACTATCTTTTTTCCATCAGTGACATCTTTCTTTGAGAAAGCACTTTCAATCTCCTCCTGTAATACGTCAGATATTCTATATGCCATCTTTATTTTAGCTGCCTTCACTCCTCCCCACAGATGTAAATTAAAAAAACGATCACTTGACCAAGTCGAGATTGCTGTTTGTATGTTTAAAAGGTCCCAAATATTTGGGATACCAGAGAGAGGGGGAGACCTCTTTTTTGGGTTTCTAAAACCCCGCCTTAGTAATATTTGTATTAACTTGATGGTCTTCCAGTGACATCACATCCTACAATCTTTCTGCTGCACATGTAGACCACCTCCTGTGGTCTAACAAGCAGTTACCAGGCCGCAGCAAGCAGTTACCAGGCAGCAGTGAGCAGATACCAGGCAGCAACAAGCAGTTACCAGGCAGCAACAAGCAGTTACCAGGCAGCAACAAGCAGTTACCAGGCAGCAGTGAGCAGATACCAGGCAGCAGCAAGCAGTTACCAGGCAGCAGTGAGCAGTTACCAGGCAGCAGTGAGCAGTTGTGAGAGTTTGAGAGCCATTTCACTGCCTATTCACAGTCCATGGAAAAGAGGCCTTACCCTAGCAAGTCTGACATTGCAAATCTGGCCTAATTGGCTATTCATGAGGCAATGCTCATGCAAATGCATGCACAAACCAATACCACAAAGCAGTCACCCTGCTACATGCTACATTAGCACTATCCGGCTTAGTGCACACCAGAGCGGTTCGGCAGCGTTTTGCGATCCACTTGCGGCTGCGGATACGCTTGGGTAATGTATTTCAATGGGCTGGTGCACACCAGAGCGGGAGGCGTTTTGCTGAAACGCATACTCCCGAGGTGAGGCATTTTTTGGATTGCGGAGGCGTTTCTGCCCCCAATGTAAAGTATAGGAAAAACGCAAACCGCTCTGAAAAACGGCAGTTCAGAGCGGTTTTGCAGGCGTTTTTGTTACAGAAGCTGTTCAGTAACAGCTTTACTGTAACAATATATGAAATCTACTACACCAAAAACGCTTTACAAAACCACAAAATGCTAGGTGAAATGCTACAGAAAAATAAGAAAAAGCGTTTCAAAATCTGCTAGCATTTTGCGGATCTGCTAGCAGTTTTTGGTGTGCTCCAGGCCTCCAGGAGTGCCACGGGGAGGATTCCCAATGCCCCCTTTTTTATACAACTGGGGGGACCGCAGGGTCCCAGGCTCTCTCACTGCCTGGAAACCACAGCGGCACCCCGGAGGGGGAGGCTGGGTGGCGTGGACGACCCCCCCCCCAAGTGTGGCCAGCGCCGGGGAGAGCCGTCTGCACCCACCTCCCAATATTAAAAAAAGGCACTTACCTTAACGTCCATTGCGTTCTGCTACATGCGCATTAATTTGGGGGCACCACATGAGAAAGGAGAGAAGCATGGGTCACCCCGAGCTTTAGAGCTCAGGGCTGGCTCACATACAGCACTCCAGAGGGGGGGGGGGGGGAGGACAGGTGCACTCACTCCAGGGTTCACACCACCGGAGCAAGCCATCCACCACCTGCCTCCAAAGGATACAAACTGCACAAAATGCTTTCCATGAGAAAATTAATGCGCATGTAGCAGAACCCAATGGACGTTAAGGTAAGTGGCTGTTTTTAATATTAGGAGGTGGGTGCGGACGGCTCTCCCCAGCGCTGGCCACGCTTGGGGGGGGGGGGCGCTGCGCCACCCAGCCTCCCACTCCGGCGTACCGCTGTGATTCCCAGGCAGCGAGAGAGCACTTTGCAGTATTGGTTTTTTGACCCTGCATAGTTTGGCATGCGAAAGCAAATGCATATTTGCATGAGCATTGCCTCATGAATAGCCAATTAGGCTGGATTTGCAAAGCCAGACTTGCTAGGGTTAAACTTGGTGTTTGAGCACGCATACATTTTCTCATGGAAAGCCTACTTCTTCTTGCTTCAAGGTTGAGGCACGTACTCTATTAGATAGATAGATGCGGCGTATGCTACGACGCGGGTTGGCTAGTACTATATATTAGAGGTAATGTCATTTATTGAATGATAACCATGCATTTCGGGATATTACCCATATAGTCTCTCTCCCTTATTTATTCATTATAGTTGTGGATTATAGACAGATTGTGGCGATACCTGTCCTTCTATGATTTTTATGGTTTTCAATTGTTTTTATGGCTTGTACAGGGATACATTCTTTAATAAATGTATAACTTTGTTTGCAGTTCAGGCCTACGGTGATATTTTTCTTATTACCTTTAATTTGTCTACATGGATACTTTCTCTTGTGTTTATACTCCGTTTGGATGTCGGCCAGAACTTGCGGATTACCACATATTAACATGGTATTTCCTGAAGGCCTGTGTTTGGGCCCCCTGGCCGCACCACACCGCTGCTGCCAATCTGTAGTCTGAAATCGGCCAAAGTACTGTTTTTAGAATTCCCATTGACTGTAATGAATATTTTTTCTCCCCTAAAGGTTATCATGCTGTAGCTGATCTTTAAGAGCAGAGTTTAGTTCCACTTCAAGGCCAGTTTTAGGTAACCACATTAATTTATTTATTCACAAAATGTATATTTTTATGATGTGAAAAGCTTGTTGCTACCCACCCACTCAATGAAGAATTCATGACTCTATAATGCTCAGGTATGATGGAACTGTAGCCCATAAATAGGTTCACAGTGGCATAGCTGAGCCCCAATGCTAGTCTTTTACTGGACCCCTTCAAATATATATATATATATATATATATATATATATATATATATATATATATATATAAAACAACAATACTTGGCAAGGAAATCTGCAGAGAAGTATAAGCAGAGCGAGGGTAACGGTTTATTAATGTTCACCAATATCCTAAGCTCATGTAGAAGTGACCAGTTGCC
Source organism: Hyperolius riggenbachi (assembly GCF_040937935.1). Taxonomy (NCBI): domain Eukaryota; kingdom Metazoa; phylum Chordata; class Amphibia; order Anura; family Hyperoliidae; genus Hyperolius; species Hyperolius riggenbachi. The sequence continues at coordinate 73,822,651 of NC_090649.1, read as the reverse complement.
AACATATCTCTAACAAAGCCCAAATACAGTGGCTGCAGTAGGATACCTGGTGGGTCCCTCTGGTCCACAGGCTCTGTTGCAATCACAACTTGAGTATTCCCTATTGCCACAGCACTGTATGTGCACCATGTAGGGTTCAATTAACATCCCCCAAGGTGGAACCCGGGTTCTGAATGTAAAACGCTAGTCAGAGGCGTAGCTAGGGTTTTCAGTGCCCAGCAACAAAGACAACTTTTGCGCCCTCCTCTGGACAAAATGGGCATGGCCACGCATCAGAATGTGGTAGTGGTCAAGGGTGGAGTCAAATACTTTTTAGATAGCCAGATGTGCCCCCTTCCCCCCTATAGATAACCATATTTGCCTCCTTCTCCCCCGTTTAGATAGCCAGATGTGCCCCCTTTAAATGGCCAAATGTGACCCCCTTTAGATAGCCAGATGTGCCTCCCTTCCCCCGTTTAGATAGCCAGATGTACCACTGTTTAGGTAGCCAGATGTGCCCGGCTTTTTCTGCTGCTGTTAACGCTTCTGCTCTACTCTGCAGAGAGAGGGAGAGAAGCAGGAGCACTTCGGGGCAGCCAGCAAGCCACCCTCACACATGGGGGTGCAGCGTCCACGCTGAGCGTCCTCACAGTGCTGCACCCGCGACATATGCCACCTGCCCCCCATAGCTATGCCTTTGGTGCTAGTGGTAAGAGTAATACTGCATAAGGGCAGCACGGTGGCGTAGTGGTTAGCTCTCTCGTCTTGCAGCGCTGGGTCCCTGGTTCAAATCCCAGCTAGGGCACTATCTGCAAAGAGTTTGTATGTTCTCTCCGTGTCTGTGTGGGTTTCCTCCGGGCACTCCGGTTTCCTCCCACACTCCAAAAACATCCAGATAAGTTAATTGGCTCCCCCTAAAAAATTGGCCCTAGACTACAGTACTTACACTACATAATATAGACATATGGCAATGGTAGGGATTAGATTGTGAGCTCCTTTGAGGGACAGTTAGTGACAAGATATATATATATATATATATACATTGTACAGCGCTGCGTAATATGTTGGCGCTATATAAATACTAAATAATAATAATAAGTGTACCCCAGATTTGAGCAATATATAGAAACTGTTTAATGTCATAATCATTAATCAATGCATTCATAAAACCAGGGGGTAGTGTAAGATTATTGATCTAACCACTTATCCCTGATACTTCAGAGGCCTACAGCCATGTGATGTGATGTCTGCCACTGTGTCCACATTGACTTTCTGCACTTCAGAGCTTTAGATATGAGATAATTTCAGAGACACAACAAGCGCCCAACAATGAGCTCACGGTATACGAGCCTCTGGGTTCCTCCTCCATTATGACCTCATAGTCCTGACACATTACTGTTATTAGCAGCCTGACCGCTGAGCCTCACCATGTAATGGACCCTAACGGAGAGAATAAATGGCATCATTGCAGCGTTTGGACTGGCTGCCAGTTTATTGAAATGTAATAACATCCAAACTCTATCTAAGTAATATGATTATTAGCTACTGCAGATTTGATTAGCCCCTGGCGGTTCTCGAGGATGAGGATCATTAACATAATGAATTTGTTTTTCTATAGTGTCTATATAATCCGCTTCTCCGGATGACATTGTGCAGATCAGAGAAAAACAGGAACTCTGCTAACAAAATAGATTCCACACTTCTATTAGATAGGAATAAATAGGCATTTTTTTATTAGTAGTCAGAACAAATGTTTATAATGGAGCTCAGAAGAAATGATCAGACATTCGTTTTCTATGAATCTGGCTTTAGGAACTTCCAAACAGTTCTGAGTACTGGCAGCGCTTATCAGAAAGTAAACAAGCTGTGTGCTCAGTTAATGCTGTCAGGTCGGGACTGGCCATATTTTTATGACTGGTTTAGACTTACTGTGGGAATGTTAAACATTCTTAAAGAAGCACCTCAACCACATATAGAAGGCTGTACTAAATTGTTCAGGATACCCAATTTTACATACATTTCCTGGTATAAGCATCAGAAACACTTCCTATATCTATATATTGATGTATATTGGTATGTAGCCTTTTCCTACCAGTGATGCTTAAAGAGAACCCGAGGTGGGTACTAAGAATCTTATTAGCTGCTACAGTGACCAGATTTTTCTTGGCTCAACCTGGGACGGGAAGAGGGTGCTAGTGTGGTGAGCAAAGTGCAGTACTCCGAAAAATGGGCATGTCCATGATATGGTGTGGGTGGAGCAAATTAATGTAACTTTGAGGCAGTGAGCCAGAGTCTCCTCCCAAAACAAAGATAGGCAAAGTAACCCTAAAGTTAATTGGGCAATGTTCCCCTGATGCTACATTATTAGCATATCATTTAATATTCATGGCCCCTAATATGCCAAATGCTGCAACAATAAACCCAAAGTAGCAAATGTAGTCTCTTTGACCATCAAATAATAACTACAGCAACCGTTACCTCTGACACATGAATGGCAATAACTGTTACCTCCGACAAATGAAATGCAACTACCGTTACCTCTGACACATGAAATGCAGCAGAAAATGGCTCAGACTCCGCAAATGGTAAATGAGGCAAACATTACCTCATGCGGCCACAGAGTCCCACGGCTGGGACACCCGGCGGCCAAAAGTGGGACATAACCTGGGACACATTGCAGCCCGGGACAGGGGACCCTGAACTTGGGACATGTCCCAGGTAAAACAGGACATCTGGTCAGGGTATATTAGCACACAGAGGCTGGGTCAGTGGATCTGCATATAATGCCCAACCTCTGTTGCTATACTGTTTCCCTCCTGGACCCTCCTGAGCTCTGCTGTCCCCCATAAATCACACAGCTGGCTAGCAACATCTCTAGCAGGCTGTTTACATCTGCACTGCCATTCAGCACCGCTCCCCCGCCTCCTGTATTTCTCCGCTCCCCGCCTGCATCCCTTCCCTCCAGATTGGAGGGAGGGGACACAGATGGGGAGCAGCGATATGGAGGAGGTGGGGGAGCGGCAAGAGTGACAGTGCAGATGTAAACAGCTGGCTAGCAATGTCGATGTCGCTAGCCGACTGTGTGATTTATGGGGGACAGCAGAGCGCAGGGGGTACGGGGGGGGGGCTGGGGGGAGACAGTAGAGCAACAGAGGCTGGGCATTATATGCAGACCCCGCCTCTGTGTGCTAATAGGATTCTTAGAACCCACCTCGAGTTCTCTTTAAGAGAATCTGTACTCTCAAATCCTATATAATAATAGTCAAGTGTCCCTGGGTCATCATGTCCGTGTGTCCCTGCTTCCAAACTTGACAGTTTGCTGTCTGAGAACCTCATTGCATTGTGGTCAATAACAGCTTTTTCCAACTGCCAAGCAAGCAACATCTCCCTGTGTGTATATACTTCGGACAGTGGTGGTAGACAGGTGAGCAGGACGCATCGGTATGCACGTTGCCGGCTTTAGCGGCCATGGCCTAGCGCCGTTTTTTAACGAGCGGGCTTTTTTATTAGTTCTTACAATAAAAAGCATACCATTCTTTTCATTATGTTCTCCTGGGCCCCTCTTTGCCGTTTCCGCTGCTCCCCGCCACGATCCTGGCTTTTAATTAGCCAGTTTTAGGCAGTGTTTAAAAACAAAATACATGGCCGCTATATATATATATATATATATATATATATATACATATATATATATATATACATATATATATATATATATATATATATATATATATTTATCATGGTACAGTATACTACAAGTTTTTGTTACATAGACAATTATCTGCACTCCAGTCTGGATTTCTCACAGTTTCTTAGCATGTGTCAGGCAGCTCCCTTCTCCCTCGGAGAGCTCTGTCTGTGAGGAGTACACAAAGCACACAGAGCCTGTAGGGGGCTGCATAACTTCTCCCTATCACAGCAGAGGCAGCACATTCCTCCCTGGCTCGACAAGGCTTGACAAAGAAAAGAAGATTAGATATATTACAGAGACAGAGCAACTAGAAAAGGCTGCAGTAATCCAGACCGCATTAGAACAGGTATAGGAACTTACAGGATACAAGAAATAAAGCTGAAAATTGTGTTACAGAGTCTCTTTAGCCCCCCTAAGCTGTTTAGTTATGTGGGATTCTCCTCCTAGAGCACTTCCTGAATAAAACAAAAGAAAACAAAACAATTGCATAAAACAAAATGATTGCATAAAAAAATGGAGGCAACTAAAGCATTTTTTAACCAATCCCTTCATTTCAGGGGCTCAAAAGTAACTGGATAATTAACTCAAAGGCTATTTCATGGACAGGCAGGTCCGTCCTAATATAATTATTAATTACATTAGCAAGAGCTTTTCCAATCATAAGTGCTCAGTGAGGCTAGGTGCACACATAGCAGAAACGCTAGCGTTGCGGAAAACGCTGCATTTTTGCCGCTAATGGAAGTCTATGGACTGCAGAAAAAAACACATATCAAAAACAGATATGCGTTTTTGATGCGTGCGTTTTAAAAAACGCTTGTTTTGTTGCATGATCTTCAAAAACGCAGCAAAAACGCAAAAGTCAATGGAAACGCAATGGCATGTGTTTTACAATGCGTTTTTGGGGAAAAAAATGTTTTATGATGCATTTCCGCTTCCTGTTGTCTTCCTAGTGATTTGCATAAAACACAAAGGAAAAACGCTTACAGAACGCGTATGCGTTTTGTATATGCGAACCCCAAACTCATTAAAATGCATGCAAATTGCTTGTAAACCACATATGCGGTAAAAAAACGCAAAAGTACCAAAAATGCAGCAAAAACGCACAAAAACGCACACAACATAAAATGAAACATGACATAAAACGCAGCATTTCATGTTATGTTATGTGTCCACTCAGCCAAAACCTATTTTCTGTATTCAGTATCAGGCTATAGTGGAAAATGGGTGGATGGATGCATCAGTTGGAGACCCACGAGCCATGGGTGGGCTGGCAGCTCACTATCTGAATGCTACACTGAGCCCCGGCCGGGCACAGGGCCGCCATCAGAAATTTTGGGGCCCCTCACAAATCATCAGTCCGGGCCCCCCCCCCCCCCACAAACTGAGAAATGTGTGTAGCCATTACATGTTGGCAGAGCTAGTTGGAGGCTTGCTGTCCACAAATTAATCACGAATAACCACGGTGGATACTCGTGATTCAAGTTAGCTCTAATTGCCACAGCTGAGCGGCTAGATGCGGCGGGGTTAATTACCCAGAACGCCGATCTTCACCCAGCGTTTCAACGAGGTGCAAGTGTCTGAATGGACGCGTTGCAAGCCTCGATATCGAGCACTTCCTCCTTCAAGCCGGAAGGAGGAAGTGCTCCATCATTTTTTTAGAACCTCCCAGTTTTATTTTCTGTTTAAAAAAGCTAAAAAAGTAGGTTTAATGCTATTGTCTCATATGGTAATGATTCAGATTTTCCCATAGTCTCGCAGTTAGCAATCATGAGGCCCCCAACAAACCATGAGGCCCCCAACAAGACAAATTCAGCAATCATGAGGCCCCCAACAAGACAAATTCAGCAATCATGAAGCCCCCAACAAGACAAATTCAGCAATCATGAGGCCCCCAACAAGACAAATTCAGCATTCGTGAGACCCCCAACAAGACAAATTCAGCAATCATGAGGCCCACAACAAGACAAATTCAGCAATCTTGAGGCTCCCAACAAATCATGAGGCCCCCAACAAGTAAAAATTCAATCATTAGGCCCCCAACAAGACAAATTCAGCAGTCATGAGGCACATAAATAGACAGCATTTCACATAAATAGGCAGAATGCCCCCTTATTATGGTAGACACCTCTCACCTGGATTCTGACAGGGACCCCCAGGTTAGGTAGTGAGTGACATGGAGCCCTTTAGGCAGTGAGTGACAGGGAGCCCTTTTAGGTAGTGAGTGAGTGACAGGGAGCCCCTTTAGGTAGTGAGTGAGTGACAGGGAGCCCCTTTAGCTAGTGAGTGAGTGACAGGGAGCCCCTTTAGCTAGTGAGTGAGTGACAGGGAGGCCCTTTAGCTAGTGAGTGAGTGACAGGGAGGCCCTTTAGCTAGTGAGTGAGTGACAGGGAGGCCCTTTAGCTAGTGAGTGAGTGACAGGGAGGCCCTTTAGCTAGTGAGTGAGTGACAGGGAGGCCCTTTAGGGAGTGAGTGAGTGACAGGGAGGCCCTTTAGGGAGTGAGTGAGTGACAGGGAGGCCCTTTAGGGAGTGAGTGAGTGACAGGGAGGCCCTTTAGGGAGTGAGTGACAGGGAGGCCCTTTAGGTAGTGAGTGAGTGACAGGGAGGCCCTTCAAGTAGTGAGTGAGTGACAGGGAGGCCCTTTAAGTAGTGAGTGAGTGACAGGGAGGCCCTTTAGCTAGTGAGTGAGTGACAGGGAGGCCCTTTAGGGAGTGAGTGAGTGAGTGACAGGGAGGCCCTTTAGGGAGTGATTGAGTGACAGGGAGGCCCTTTAGGGAGTGAGTGAGTGACAGGGAGGCCCTTTAAGTAGTGAGTGAGTGACAGGGAGGCCCTTTAGCTAGTGAGTGAGTGACAGGGAGGCCCTTTAGGGAGTGAGTGACAGGGAGGCCCTTTAGGGAGTGAGTGAGTGACAGGGAGGCCCTTTAGGGAGTGAGTGAGTGACAGGGAGGCCCTTTAGGGAGTGAGTGAGTGACAGGGAGGCCCTTTAGGGAGTGAGTGACAGGGAGGCCCTTTAGGGAGTGAGTGACAGGGAGGCCCTTTAGGGAGTGAGTGACAGGGAGGCCCTTTAGGTAGTGAGTGAGTGACAGGGAGGCCCTTTAGGGAGTGAGTGAGTGACAGGGAGGCCCTTTAGGTAGTGAGTGACAGGGAGGCCCTTTAGGTAGTGAGTGAGTGACAGGGAGGCCCTTCAAGTAGTGAGTGAGTGACAGGGAGGCCCTTTAAGTAGTGAGTGAGTGACAGGGAGGCCCTTTAGCTAGTGAGTGAGTGACAGGGAGGCCCTTTAGGAAGTGAGTGACAGGGAGGCCCTTTAGGGAGTGAGTGAGTGACAGGGAGGCCCTTTAGGGAGTGAGTGAGTGACAGGGAGGCCCTTTAGGTAGTGAGTGAGTGACAGGGAGGCCCTTTAGGTAGTGAGTGAGTGACAGGGAGGCCCTTCAAGTAGTGAGTGAGTGACAAGGAGGCCCTTTAAGTAGTGAGCGAGTGGCAGGGAGGCCCTTTAGGGAGTGAGTGACAGGGAGGCCCTTTAAGTAGTGGGTGAGTGACAGGGAGGCCCTTTAGGGAGTGAGTGACAGGGAGGCCCTTTAGGGAGTGAGTGACAGGGAGGCCCTTTAGGGAGTGAGTGACAGGGAGGCCCTTTAGCTAGTGAGCGAGTGACAGGGAGCCGCCGCCGCCGTCGTCGTCGCTGCCGCCGCTGCCTCCCCTACCTTGCCAGTGAGTGCTGCCCAGCGTCAGACCTCAAGATCAGCGGCGACCCGACCAGAGCGGGCGCTGGACGCACCCGCTCTATATGCGGAAGTGACGTCACTTCCGCATATCAGTGCGGGCGCTGGGTCCTAGCGCCCGCACTATTGTCGCCGCCTGATCGGGGTCTGACTAGGCGGAGGCGGCGGAGGCGGCGGCGGCGGCTAGAGGGATGGAGGGAGAGGGAGGGAGAAGCGGTCAGGGGGGGTTGAGCGGCGGCCGGGCGGCACCCGGCAGGGCCGCGGCGGGGATGGGGCCCCCCTGCAGGGCCGGGGCCCGTGACGGGAGTCACGGATGTCCCCCCCTGATGGCGGGCCTGGCCGGGCATAGGCTATATATACCACAAGCTGCATCTACTGGTAAAACCTATGCTTCCTTTGTATGCTGCTGCCTGATTACTCAAGGGATTGCTTATCTTCTGTGACTTGCTTGTGCATGGCTGCAACATTAGGCTACAAGCTGCACAGCAATGTGGACAGAGGAGCACACTATCAGTACTGTACCTGCATTACCTGGTGAGACCTGTGCTTCGTGTGCAAGCTGTTGCGTGATTATTGCATGCAAATCCGTGCATATTGATCACTGTGCATTGTGGTCTAGCTCAGATGCTGTCTGTGCTTGCTGGCTGAAGCATTGAAAAAGATAAAATGATTCACAATTATTGACTGAATAAGGAGACGGTACTAGGGTATAATTTGTGTGCTTAAGTATTTCTGTTATAGTAAACTTCTAACGAAAAAATAAATACTTGGCCCGATCCCTTGGAGTTTACTATAAAGGGATTCTACTGTATATAGAGCATCAGGCCTGTTAACAAACCAGGAGGGGAAATATGCTGAAATAAAACAGTTTATTAAAAAATCTCTAAAAATAACTGCTCAAGGTCCTCAGACAATACTGAGCACATGGTAACATCAAAACACAAGGATAAAACACGTACCACACTCCAAAAATATGCAGAATCACAGAGAAATATGTACACAGCGCTAACATTCAGTGATTGTAAGTGTGAGAAGGGGGGGGGGGGGGGAGTTGGGCATCCAAATGAAAATACTGAGCAATCCTGGCTCATGGAACCTCAACACGTGCATACAGGGCTGGTTTAAATGGCATGGGGGCCCCGGGGCAAAGGTAACTTGGGGGCTCTCTACCCCCCCCTCCCCAGAAAAGTCAGCTCCAGGTGGTCTCCATCCACTTGCTCTCCTAGGACCCTTGTACGATGTTTGGCTGCATTGCAATAACTCACCTGTCCTGGCAACTGCTCTGCTTGTGCGTGGACAGAACAGCTGTCGAGACCGGTGAGTTATTACAATGCAACCAAACATTGTGCGGTAGCTCCTTGGGGACTCAGGAGCAATCGATAGGAGACCACTTGGCGAGCCCAATAGAGCGGGGGATGGGAGGGTACACCTTGGCAGGGGTGGGAGGCCCTGGGGCAATTGCCCCCTTTCCCTCAATGGGAGCACCAGCCCAATGTGCATACACTTTTTATGGGTAGGGTTGAGGGCTTGAGATTGCCAAATTTGAATTTTCAGCAAGTCGGCCCCAATCTCACTAAAGCTGGCCACTAACGGTCCAATTTCTAGCGAAAAATCGTTCGAGCGATCAGAAATTCTGATCGGATTGGTTGTAAATAATCTCCATTGGTGGACACAATCGATTGTGAACGAGTGAAAAAAAATGTCGCCCGAATGAATTTTCGTCGAACGAAAATTTGGATTTTCTTGGTGGTCGTGATAGATCGGAAGCAATGATTGGTTAGTTGATGGTGTAGTGAACGATTTTTCGTCCGATCAGAATTTCTGATCGCTCGAACGATTTTTAGCTAGAAATTGGACCGTTAGTGGCCACCTTTAGAGTCTTTCACAAAATTGGCAACCATGGTCACCATCTGGCTGAATTTGGTGAGAACGAGGATTTTCCATGTAAACAATAGTACATTTTATATTATTTTCATTAGCATAATCTTTCGATCAATTTTATGCCTTAACCGCTCCCAGACTTTGATAATTGAAATCTACGCCTTGTTTGGAAGCTGTTATCCCTGCCAGCACGTCGATTTTAATCATTGGCACGTGCATAGCTCGCTCTCGCCATCACTGTAACCCGCTTGCTCTGGTGTCATACTGACAACAGAGCTTCCGTACATCGGACAGGAGCCAATTTCATTGGTTCCTAACCCTGTGATTGCTGTGAGCCAATCACATCAATCACTGCACTTAAAAGGGCATGAACGGCTCTGAACTCAAAGCGGCCATAGCTGCCTGGTCCAGAAAAGGTTAATATCATTTGAATGATGTGATTCATCAATTGTTTCACTTCCATTCACTATCGATTTGTCTACTCGAGTCTGATGGTCTCATTGCCTAATTTTAGAATTCGCCAGCGCTTATTGCTGGCGACTTAGGGAATTGCATAGGGCCCTTTCTCTGTAGCATAATCCTCACAGACAACTAGTTAGACGTTCTGAAACTGTGCATTGTTGAGAAATGCATATCTGAGTGCAGGAAACAGATAACAAGTTCAATAGTTCAAGATTTGTCTTTAGAGAAACTGAACTATAAAAAAATCTTTGTTCACCTGATACAGTCAAAAGTTTACAGGTAGATTTTAACCTTTAACTGCTTTCGGACAGCCGTAGTTGAAATCTATGCCCTGCTTATGTCCCCTTACCCCTGCCAAGGCGTAGATTTCAACTTCCATGTTCTGCGATCCCACCATTCCTCACCCTTGCACCTGCTCGCTCTGCTGTCACAGTGACATCAGAGCTCTGTTTCACGGTCAGGAGAATTTCATTCACTGCATTACTGTGAGCCAATCAATCACTGTGCACTAAAGGGACATTTCGATAGAATCATTTATACTTACCTGGGGCTCCCTCCAGCACATTGTAGGCCATGGGCTCCCTCGCTTCCTCCCAGGACACTATGTTCTTCCATTGGCCAGCCTAGTAAGTTCTAGCTGCGCAGGCGCAGAACGCTCCTGGCCACAAGAGCATGATAGGAACGCACAAGCAGCCAGGCCGTGCATGTGCAATAGAGTGTTACTGGGGAATTTCCAGGGCTGGCCAGCAGAGTAATGGAGTGGCCTGAGAAGGTCTACATGGGGCTGAAGGAAACCACAGGTAAGTATAAATGCTTCTACTGAAAACGTCTCAGGTTTCCTTTAAGGGGCAAGAACCGACCAATCTCAAAAGGGTTAAATGTAAAATAGGACAATGGGATTTCGGGGAAGTCCAATGGTTAGAATTGGCTATCTCATCAGTTTATTTTCACTTCAGGTTGGCTTTGAACCCTGTCCATGCTTGCTGAATCACTAATTTTCCCCAGTATTCTCCAGCCTCAGGAAACCAACCCTAGAGAGTGATTCATCTATTGTCCTGGTAAATAAACCCAAGCCCAGCTACAATGGAGAGGAAGAGGCGTCGGTTGTCACTTCTGGTGCTGGAGGCAAAGCAGGTCCCTGTGATGTCACAGTCACATGATGCACTGAATGGAGCACATCTGGGCGCCTGCAGGGGGAACAGAAGCCAGTGTCAGTTTCTCTACTCCTGCAGCTCCGCCAATTCCAATTGCTATTGACCTGTTATTCTGCATTTGTGTAACAATAGGGCCATTGTGTTGGCATAATGAAATGTTAATGAGCTAAGTAATATCCCCTGATTGCCAGACATTTATCTACAGTTCAATGGAACAGCTTGTAAATCATTTCGATTGCACAACATGATTGATGCAGATCCACTAAACCTGGAACAGTAGTAATGTTATTTGATGGATGGGGTTAATCATTTGGAAGATTCTATTCCTCCTTCTGGACGCCTGATTTCTTCAGCTTCTTATCGTGTGGCTTTTCCCACTGGTACTGCAGCAAAACACGGAGATTGGACACTTGTGCTTTTTATAGCGTATGGACACTGGACAGTTTCCGACTTTTTTTCTGTCTTTTCCCTCCCCTGCTGTATAAGGTAAATACAGCATATTTTAAGTGAACGTGTGTTTCTGGAGTCAGACTGAGGTCAGAGTTGTAAAAACTGTGCCGTCCTGTTCCTTCCTCACTAAAGGCTCATACCCACTAAGGGTTTTTTCCTTATGGTTTTCCGCAACAAACTTTTTTTTCACAAAATCGCACAACCTCACTTAATGAAAATTCGCTAAACGATGCTTCACAAGGCACACCACCTGCGATGATCGTTCATTTTTGTAACGACTGACATGTCTGATTAAGTTGCAGAGGATCGTTCCGATCCTCATTGACTTTCGCAGGTTTTGCTGCGATTATGTAAACAATCGTTTACCGGATTGTGTTTTTCCAACTCCAAAAACAACGCTTGCAGATTGAGCCAGAGGGATTGGGGATCGATCGTGTGTTAGTGAACTGTGGTGTAGCAATAGGGGATGCAAAGGTTGCAACTGCACCAGGGCCAGTAGGGGCCCTCCTTCATTAGCTTTCCATTGGTGCTATGCTGATAATGAACACCTCTATTTGTGCATTGCATAGTGGCAATCCTTAAGAGCTGTCAGCCACACTATCTCAGAAAAAAACCCACATAAATAAGTAGATAAATACTTGCTCCACTTACATAACATATGTATTGCACTGTCCACGTTTTAATTTTAGTGATTTTTCTACAGTAAAAAAAGAGAAAATCCTCCTTAGCATTTCCCATTTTAAGTGTGGCCATTTTGAAGCCAATCCTGATGTCATTTCCTCCCTTACTCTCCTCTGCCTGATTTGCTAGCCCTTCACAATAGAAAGTGCGTTGTCTCAGCATGAGAAATATTGGCCAATCAGAGAGGAACAGAGGTGTGGGAGGGGAAAACAGGAGGGAAAGAGGCCTCCGCCAATCAGGCTGCATTAGTTAAGTCTGAGGGGAAGTAAAAAACAAAAAAGGACAACCCAGCATGCCCTGCAACTTCCTTTTTGTGTACCAAATATTGTGTGTACCAAATAAGAGTCAGGTAAACTGAGGAATGATCATTTATCAACAATAAAAGTAATAGTGATTTTAACTTTTGGATTGTCTGGTTAGCATCCTTATTACTTGTTTACCAGATAAAAATAAAGAATTGATTTTCTGCGAGATAGTTGCTCTTTAAACAAGCTGTTTCCTTACCCTGATTACACCTCTGACACAACAGATGTCCTTGGTAGATTTTGGGGCTCCATAACCATAGAGTGCTTGGGACTCCAATGTAAAACTTGCATGGGGCCCCAAGTTACTTAGTTACACCACTGGATAGGATTGACCTTGAAATTTCTCCAAATTCATTTTAGCGCAGCAAAATTTACATTTTCACCTGACGTGAAATTCTCCCAAAAATATTATGGATTTTTAAAAGAAATACATTTTTGCAAAAAAAAATTTGCCTATTGACTTTAATTCCTTTTTTGTGTGTTTTCACATACCCATATTTTTGCAGATATATTTTCATTTCTGTAAAAAAAATGACCTTTTTCTGACATCAATGCAGTTGTGGCAGCTTGTATTCTACAGGATCCAGAGGCCTCTCTCTTCTGAAGGTACCCATACACGGTACAATGAAAAACGTTAGATTTTCCAGTTTTTTCGACCAAAAGGATTGTTTCAAATGAAAGTTGAAAAGAATCTTTTTTTTTTTTTCGATCAAGAAAAACGAACGATTATCCTGTTTTTTCGATAACAATCCGATCGGACATATTGGAAAAATCTTTATATTCGATCTAACGAAATAATTGAACTAAATTATCTAATCGAAAAAAAAAAAATGAAAAATTGTATCATGTATGGGCACCTTTAGGTAAGCATTTATTTTTGGTATTTTTGGGTACACATTAAATGCAGTTATTTGACAGTTCATGTATCTGCCCATCGGTACTGGAAACGTACCTATATACATTGAATTTCCTGTCGGGGTTTCCAGTAGTAGCGGGGGGGGGGGGGGGGGTTAAATACAAACCATGCTCCCCCCGCCCAGAAACTTTGATGGGGGTCCCTAATTTTCATACCTTGCCTCCCCCTGGTGACCCTCACAGCCTGGAGGGGGGGGGGGGGCATCTTGCAAGAGTCATGAAACAAGTGTGGCCATTATGATCTTCACTCCCACAACATGTGTAGCCACAAAACCACCTGATCTGAAGGATGGAGCCCATTATCAGAGGAAGGGAAGGTTAGCAGTAGGGGACCCCTCACAGCTCTGGGCCCCCTGCAGTTGCAGGTGCTGCTCCCCTCTAGTTACGGTCCTGTGTAGAAAGCAAGCATAGCCGTTACCTTCCTCCATGCAGTACAGCCCTGGTGCAAGAGGTGTGGCTCTCCCCTTATGTGGCTCTCCCTCCACTAATGTACAACACAGATCAATAGCTACGGTCTCTCTCTCTCTAGGTCTCTCTTGTCAGGTGACTTGTATGCGATTTGTTGGTGAATAAAAGCAGATCACCAAGAGCCAATGCTGGCCAGAACAGATAGCGATATCAGTGTGCTGCCCCCCTACTCAACTCTGCGTATGGGAAGAGGAAGCGGGAGAACTCCACTAGTTGGAGTTCACAGATACCGGAGCAGGAGCACAATGGACCATGGACAGTGCAGTAGCCATTGTGCGTCTACAGAGGCTGCGCCAGTCCAACCTTGTGTCTTGATCTACTCAAAGTGTAGTGGCTGGATAGTGTAATGGTTAAGGGCTCTGCCTCTGACACAGGAGACCAGGGTTCAAATCTCGGCTCTGCCTGTTCAGTAAGCCAGCACCTATTCAGTAGGAGACCTTGGGCCAGTCTCCCTAACACTGCTACTGCCTATAGAGCGCGTCCTAGTGGCTGCAGCTCTGGTGCTTTGAGTCCGCCAGGAGAAAAGTGCGATATAAGTGTTCTTTGTTTGAAAGATCAAATCCTAAATGATAATTATTCTTCATCTAAACTCTTTTCTCTATTAAATCCTGTTTTTTTAATCGGTATCTCCCAACATGATCTGCTTCAGGATGTCACAGTACATGTTGACATTTATGGTTCCCTCCAGGGATGTAACAACAAATCATGGGTGCCCCCCAACAAAACTTTGAAGCCCCACTCCCCCAATAAATATTTACACCCTTTCCCTTGCCTACCCCTGGTGACCCTCACAGCCTGGGTGCCCATTACGCAAGGGTCATAAAATAAGTGTGGGCATCATAATCTTTAAACCTATAACCATTATGGCCACCAAAACACCTAATTTGAAGGATGGCGCCCTTTATCAGAGGGAGTGAAGTAGAAGTTGGGGCCCCCTTACAGCTCTGGTTCCCTAGATGAACTGTAGCTCTCCAGTGAACTCATGCAGCCCCAAGTCATGACAATCCCACCATCATGTTTTACTGTAGGCAAGACACTTTGTCTTTGTACTCCTCACCTAGTTGACGCCACACACGCTTGACATCATGACTCCCGGGAAGGAAGATGTCTAATTGGGCAAAATGTTGCCATTCTTCACTTAGGGGTGTACTCACTTTTAATGCCAGCAATTTATGCATTAATGGTGGTGTGTTGAGTGTTTTTGATGGGACAGAAAATGTACGCCTTATGCAAGCTGTACACTGACTGCGCTACATTGTATCAAACCGTCATATCTTCAGTGTTGTCCCAGATATTGACCAAAATGTGAAAGGTGTACTCACCTTTGTGAGATACTGTATATGAGGCAAACACTTGGCATTTCAGGGTTCCCTTCCTTCTTATTTTTATTCTGTATTTTCCTGAGGACCTTTTTTTCACAATTTTTTGGCGGCCAGGCTGAAAACTGAATTCCCTAAGGTACTTTATTGACCTGGGGAAGCAGACAGAGACCCGAGAAACGCGTTGTCTTTTTTTAATTGTGCTCGAATAAACCTTACCTGATCTAAATCTTGTTTTTCTGGGTTGGTTCATCGGGAGATACCTCATGTATTTATTTATGTCCTTATAACGTATACTCTGAGATACATTTATTTTTGGGGGCCTCCACCCTTCTTCATTGCCCACTACACCTCCTTTGGAGGTAGTCTTCCCACTAGTGTGGTGCCATCCACAGCTAGTAAGGACCCCAGGAGAGCGACCACCTGCTTCCGGCAGTAATTGGTGTACCGAGTGGGGATGGTGTTTTCCCTGTAGGCGATATACGGTGGTTGCAGGCCTGCAACCCACCTTTGTGAGTATAACTACTCTTGTACTATCGAGCTACACCATTTAGCTCCTGATCTCATCTTTGCCGCACAGGCTACCGTGGCTCCCCTACAGTGACCATCCCTACTTCTAAGTTTATTTCCCTGTGCTTGCACAGCAATAATCCCATGTACAGTAACCTGCCGTTATAAGATCTTACAGTATGTTTTATGCTTGATCAGCATCTGACCTCTTTCATGGTGCTATTGACAAATTAGAGTGAAGACAGCTTCATGAGTTGTGATAATTACCACGTATATGATGACCTTAGCGATTATGATAATAATGGCCTGCTAATTGAGCGAACAAAAAAGGCCAATCTACCTGCTTAACAGCTGCTCACATTGCATACAGTTCCATTAAACTGCCAACGAATCAGGTGTTAATTAGTAATACGGCACAGAAGATAACAACCCTTTGTCCCTTCTGCAAGATAAGGAATATTGATCCCTCCGAGCTTAATGTAACGGCAAAGTCCAGCGCTGCTCTCCTAACCACTGAGGGACTCGTTAAGGAGACAGCAGAACGTTACCTGGAGTCATAGGATCAATACACTGACACAATCTCAGATGGACAGTTTGAGTGATCATCGATCGGCAGAGGCAACTTTTCCAGTCCATCTGCCTGCCGTGTGCATTGATTACTTCCAGAGTTAAATATTAAAAGGAGTAATTTCTCTAAACAGTTTAAGAAATGTCAGTAGAGTAGGGCTGGAGCATAATAAATGTAGGATCTATTTAATTAAAATGAATCTGCTGCCCAGTGCCCAGATTTCTCTACCTTTGCGAAACCTCACCAATTGCTATTCCGTACACTGCTCTCGGTATGCTTCAAAAAGATAAGCTCTGCTTTATCTGGGCCAAAGGAAAACCCAGGGTTTCACATAGGGTTCTAGAATCCAATAGATTTAGGGGAGGCTTGTTGGTACCCCAGTTTAAACTATATTATGTGCAGGGTCGGACTGGGACACCAAGGGCCCACCAAGGAAGTTTCAGCCTGGGGCCCACCCCCCTCTCCTCCTCCCTCCCCCCTCTCCTCCTCCCTCCCCCCCCCCCCATTTTGGGCTCACATACACATGTACTCTAGAAATTTTGCATGACTTTATGGTAGGGAATAGATTGTGAGCAATTCTGAGGACAGTCTCCAATAGGGATATGTGTAAATGCGGCGCATCAGGTTGGTGGCAGATACCCCCACATAATGCAATCAGGTTGACGGCAGATACCCCCACAAAATGCAATCAGGTTGACGGCAGATACCCCCACAAAATGCAATCAGTTTGGCTGCAGATACCCCCACACAATGCAATCAGGTTGGCTGCAGATACCCCCACACAATGCAATCAGGTTGGTGGCAGATACCCCCACACAATGCAATCAGGTTGGCTGCAGATACCCCCACAAAATGCAATCAGGTTGGCTGCAGATACCCCCACAAAATGCAATCAAGTTGGCTGCAGATACCCCCACAAAATGCAATCAGGTTGGCTGCAGATACCCCCACAAAATGCAATCAGGTTGGCTGCAGATACCCCCACAAAATGCAATCAGGTTGGCTGCAGATACCCCCACAAAATGCAATCAGGTTGGCTGCAGATACCAGGGCTGTGGAGTCGGTACAAAAATCTTCCGACTCCAACTCCGACTCCTCAGTTTCTGAAACCACGACTCCAACTCCGACTCCGGGTACCCAAAATTGCTCAGACTCCGACTCCTTAGTCTGATACTTAACAGGGCTGTGGATTTTGTACAAAAATCATGCGACTCCGACTCCTGACTCCGACTCCTCAGTTTCTGAAACCACGACTCTAACTCCGACTCCGGGTGCCCAAAATTGCCCCGACTCTGACTCCTCGACTCCGACTCCAACTCTACAGCCCTGGCAGATACCCCCACACAATGCAATCAGGTTGGCTGCAGATACCCCCACACAATGCAATCAGGTTGGCTGCAGATACCCCCACACAATGCAATCAGGTTGGCTGCAGATACCCCCACACAATGCAATCAGGTTGGCTGCAGATACCCCCACACAATGCAATCAGGTTGGCTGCAGATACCCCCACACAATGCAATCAGGTTGGTGGCAGAGATACCCCCACACAATGCAATCAGGTTGGCTGCAAATACCCCCACACAATGCAATCAGGTTGGTGGCAGAGATACCCCCACACAATGCAATCAGGTTGGCGGCAGATACCCCCACACAATGCAATCAGGTTGGTGGCAGAGATACCCCCACACAATGCAATCAGGTTGGTGGCAGAGATACCCCCACACAATGCAATCAGGTTGGTGGCAGAGATACCCCCACACAATGCAAGTCCCCCCCAGCTTGGAAGGGGGGGCAGAGGGCACAGATCAGCGGGGAAGCCTCCCCCCCTCCCTCACCTAGGGCCCCCCCCCTTCCGCGCACCCCCCTCCTCCTGGGGGCCCCAGAGCTAAGAGGGAGGGGGGCACAGCTTGGAAGGGGGGGAATTGGGCACAGAGCGGCGGGGAGGGGGGGGGGAAGCGTCCCCCCCTCCCTCACCTAGGGCCCCCCCCTTCCGCGCAACCCCCTCCTCGAGAAGTGCAGCCAGCAGCGAGCGGAGAATAGCTTACCAGCTTCAGATGATGCTATCTCTGCTCCGCTCCGCATGCCGCTGCTGCCCTGCTGGTCTCTGTCTCCTGTAGTGACGCTGTCCAATCACGCTCTCGCAGGAAGTACTGCGAGAGCGTGATTGGACAGCGTCACACACTACAGTCAGAGACCAGCAGGGCAGCGGCATGCGGACTCGGAGCGGAGCAGAGATAGCATCATCTCTGTAGCTATTCTCCGCTCGCTGCTGGCTCAGCCTGGCTGCACTTCTGGAGGAGGGGGGTGCGCGGAAGGGGGGGGCCCTAGGTGAGGGAGGGGGGGATGCTTCCCCCCCTCCCCGCCGCTCTGTGCCCAATTCCCCCCCTTCCAAGCTGTGCCCCCCTCCCTCTTAGCTCTGGGGCCCCCAGGAGGAGGGGCAGTCGGGGCCCACCGATGGGACCATTGGTGGTTCGGCGGCTCTGTCCGAGCCTGATTATGTGGCATCTCACCTACGCCAACTCTCTGAATGGCTGGCTACACCTCTTAGGACAAAGGGGGCTGCAATAGAGGAGGCATCCATCTCCTTGTACTCTATAGGGGCTCTGATGGGTTTACCAGATGGACCTCTCAAAAGTATCAAGATACAGTTAAATTCTATTAAGTTTACTTGAGATTTTTAGTGCACAATTCGCCTTAAATGTGGCCTTAGTACGGGCTACGGGGCAGACGAGGGCCCTTGGGCCGTTCTCTATGAAAGAGAGTGGAGTAGCAGTAGGGGACGCAGAGGTTGCAGCTGCATCAGGGCCCTTGGGCCAGAGGGACCCTCCCTCAACCACAGTATTATCATTCTTTTGGTCCTGTGCTGGTAATAATCACTTCTATAGATGCTCTAAGTAGTAGTAATCATTACCTAATCCACTTCTTGCACTTCTGGCATTGTGGTTGTCCTTGGCAGGTTTTGGTGCACCGTATCAATTGTTAAGTATAGAGTGCTTGGAGGGACCCAATGTAAAACTTGCACCAAGGCCCAGAGCTCCTTAGCTATGCCATTATTAAAAAATATGTATGAACTCTCATTGAGCAGGGTATTGACTTTCACCCAACTTCAGGAGAAGTATTCTATCCCTCACCAAAGGTTTTATGAATATCTCCATATTAGATTTTATTTATCTAAGTAATTTGGGCAGTGTGTGTACAGAGCATGGAGCAGCAGTGTTTGTACAGAGCATGGAGCAGCAGTGTGTGTACAGAGCATGGAGCAGCAGTGTGTGTACAGAGCATGGAGCAGCAGTGTGTGTACAGAGCATGGAGCAGCAGTGTTTGTACAGAGCATGGAGCAGCAGTGTGCGTACAGAGCATGGAGCAGCAGCCTGTGTACAGAGTATGGAGCAGCAGCGTGTGCACAGAGCATGGAGCAGCAGTGTGTGTACAGAGCATGGAGCAGCAGCGTGTGTACAGAGCATGGAGCAGCAGTGTGTGTACAGAGCATGGAGCAGCAGCGTGTGTACAGAGCATGGAGCAGCAGCGTGTGTACAGAGCATGGAGCAGCAGCGTGTGTACAGAGCATGGAGCAGCAGCGTGTGTACAGAGCATGGAGCAGCAGTGTGTGTACAGAGCATGGAGCAGCAGCCTGTGTACAGAGCATGGAGCAGCAGCGTGTGTACAGAGCATGGAGCAGCAGCGTGTGTACAGAGCATGGAGCAGCAACGTGTGTACAGAGCATGGAGCAGCAGCGTGTGTATAGAGCATGGAGCAGCAGTGTGTGTACAGAGCATGGAGCAGCAGTGTGTGTACAGAGCATGGAGCAGCAGCCTGTGTACAGAGCATGGAGCAGCAGCGTGTGTACAGAGCTTGGAGCAGCAGCGTGTGTACAGAGCATGGAGCAGCAGCGTGTGTACAGAGCATGGAGCAGCAGCGTGTGTACAGAGCATGGAGCAGCAGTGTGTGTACAGAGCATGGAGCAGCAGCCTGTGTACAGAGCATGGAGCATCAGCGTGTGTACAGAGCATGGAGCAGCAGCGTGTGTACAGAGCATGGAGCAGCAACGTGTGTACAGAGCATGGAGCAGCAGCATGTGTACAGAGCATGGAGCAGCAGTGTGTGTACAGAGCATGGAGCAGCAGCGTGTGTACAGAGCATGGAGCAGCAGTGTTTGTACAGAGCATGGAGCAGCAGCCTGTGTACAGAGCATGGAGCAGCAGCGTGTGTACAGAGCATGGAACAGCAGTGTTTGTACAGAGCATGGAGCAGCAGTGTGTGTACAGAGCATGGAGCAGCAGTGTGTGTACAGAGCATGGAGCAGCAGTGTGTGTACAGAGCATGGAGTAGCAGCCTGTGTACAGAGCATGGAGCAGCAGTGTTTGTACAGAGCATGGAGCAGCAGTGTGTGTACAGAGCATGCAGCAGCAGTGTGTGTACAGAGCATGGAGCAGCAGCCTGTGTACAGAACATGGAGCAGCAGCGTGTGTACAGAGCATGGAGCAGCAGCGTGTGTACAGAGCATGGAGCAGCAGAGTGTGTGCAGAGTATGGAGCAGCAGTGTGTGCACAGAGCATGGAGCAGCAGTGTGTGTACAGAGCATGGAGCAGCAGCGTGTGTACAGAGCATGGAGCAGCAGAGTGTGTGCAGAGCATGGAGCAGCAGTGTGTGTACAGAGCATGGAGCAGCAGTGTGTGTACAGAGCATGGAGCAGCAGAGTGTGTGCAGAGCATGGAGCAGCAGTGTGTGTACAGAGCATGGAGTAGCAGCGTGTGTACAGAGCATGGAGCAGCAGCGTGTGTACAGAGCATGGAGCAGCAGCGTGTGTACAGAGCATGGAGCAGCAGTATGTGTACAGAGCATGGAGCAGCAGCGTGTGTACAGAGCATGGAACAGCAGTGTTTGTACAGAGCATGCAGCAGCAGTGTTTGTACAGAGCATGGAGCAGCAGTATGTGTACAGAGCATGGATCAGCACTGTTTGTACAGAGCATGGAGCAGCTCTGGGGAACTTAACATAGTGAGGTATGAGCACAGCCCTGTGCCCTGCTGTGTGAATGCGACACTTTCCCCTTTATAACCAATGTCAGCTGTCCTCATTATTATCTGTATCCAAACTGCTTCTTATCGATCCTGAGAGGTTGGTCAGATGGGAAATTGCATTATGTGTGCCCAGCATGATGTCCTACCATATTATTATACTGTATTGTGCTTGGCTAAGGTAGACCTCTCAGGAATCCCCCCCTTAAATCCTGGGTTTGTCCCTGACTGTAATACGTCTTTACCCACAAATGCATGTCCTGTAGCGTGATGTGATTGTACACTGCATATGGCGAGATTGTGCACAACTGTTCCTATCACACTGTAACCTCATCCACGCAGGACAAGGTTTGGAGACTGTTCAGTTTACAGAATCTGTAAATCTGTCATCGAGGCACCAAATGGCCATGTAAGACGTGCGTATGAAACCACATGGGCACAAGGACACACTGCTGTCAGCCAGGTCAGGGACAGGGAGACACTGAGCTGTATTCTGTATCCGGGAGCAGGAGAGCGCAGTGTGCAGACAGAGAGAAGCGTGGCTCCCTTTGGGGACTGGGTGGAATTCTGAGGATAATCGCAGCTGTTGATGAGGCTGAGAGCACTGCAGACAGGAGGCCCGTTGTGCCCCTCCATAGAAGGCGATGGGTACGCTGATAGCAGCTGTCAGTGAGCTGGCACTGTTGTCATTCAGTCTGCCGGGCACTGTCCCGTCTGCTTAGGGGGATTAAGCTACAGCTAAGCCAAGCATGCAGGGCCAGGAAAATATTTACTCTGTGTGTTAAAGGAAACACAAGGTGAAAATAAACCGATGAGATGAACAATTGTATCTATCCTTCTTCTCCTAAAAAATGACTTTTTTTTAGATATCCCATTTTGTTTTTAAATCAACTTTTTAAGTTGATTTTTTTACTGTTTCATTGTCTCTGCTCAATGACACATGCATTGAAGTATGCCTGAGCCAAAATCTATGAACTATTGACCATTTTTATCTCTTTCCTGCACTCAGAAGCCATTTTCTGCCAGGAAAGAGTTTTATGGCTGTAATGCCTTATCAGTGAGGGTGCTATAGTCTGACCTGGTCCTGAGCTAGGGACAGAAACTTGCATACCTGATGTTTAACTCTTTCAGGCAAAGAAAGAAAAAAGGAACACAGCCAGGCCTGGATTTACCTTACAGGAGCCTATAGGCACAGATGTCCTGGCACCTTAGACTCCGCCCTCCATGAACCTACAAATTCCCAAAGTGTGCTGGCTGTCCCAGCTGTCACTTCTCCCTTACTTCCCTTGCCTGTCATATGTAGCTACAGGTGCCCCTTAGTATTAGGTAGCCAGAAGTATCCTCAATATTAAGTAGCTAAAGGTGCCCCCAAGTATTAGGTAGCCAGAAGTAACCTCAGTATTAAGTAGCTAGTGGTGCCCCTGACTGAAGGGAGATCTGGTCAGTGGAATGCCGAGACCCGGGTGAGTAACCTCTCATTTACACTCCGCTCGGGACTCTGCATAGGGAAGAAGGGAAAGAGGAACTCAGGGAGGGTAGTGAGCCGCCTTTCCGTCATGTACCTACAGTGCCATATGGTACAGGGCTGGGCCGAGGCAGAGGCAAGAGAGGCTCCAGCCTCAGGGCGCAGTGTAGGAGGGAGTGCACAACTTTCTCAGCTATCATTTCCCTATTGTGATTAAAACAGAAAGAAATAAGAAAAGGGGATACATGGCAGTGACTGCAAGCCAGATATTGGGGGGGATGTTGGGGGCCCTGGGGCACCTCTTAGTCTAATAGCAATCAGTGTGTGACGGCTGGGGTGGGGGGATGGAGGGGCGCACTTTGGTGTCTCAGCCTTGGGTGCTGGATGACCTTGTCCCGCTCTGTTATGGTAAATAAAGCCCTGAACACAGCATAGTTTTTTTGTGATCTTGACGCCGTACATACACGTCTACAGGGGCGTTGCTAGCCCCAAAGATCAGTGGCACGTGCCCCGGATCTATTCTGTGGTGCCCCGGAAGTCCACCAGGCAGAGTAGAGGCACCACAGCACCCAGCATGGCACCACAGCACATGGCAATGAGTGGTATGCTGGGTGCTATGTTGCCTCTATGGGGGCAAATTGGGTGCCGTGGTGCCATGCTGGGTGCTGTGATGCCTTTATGAGGGCATGCAGGAAGCTGTGGTTCTTCTGTGGGGGCATGCTAGGAGTTGTGGTGCCTCAATAGACTGCCCATGGGAGTATGGGGAGGGGGTCCACTAGAAGGCCAGGGAATGCTATGGGGGGGGGGGGGGGAGTAGGGCTGGCAGCAGGTCAGCCCGCCCAGCAGAATGCCAGACCAGCCAGCACAGAAGCCAGGTAACTCTCTCTATTTATATGATGTGCTGCATTAATGGAGAGAGGAGCTTCAGCCAACATTTTGCTGGGCAGGCCTACTTAGACCGCTTTTAAGTTCATGTAAATGTGGCCCCACCCATGGCCACACCCACATTCTGGTGCGTGGCCACATCCATTTTTTTAGCTGGAGTCCCCAAAAGTGCCCCAGATCTCTTAGGAACCTAGCAACGTCCCTGCACGTCTATCTCATCATGTCACGTCACCTTGTGTATCCTTCAATGATAACTAGGAGTGAAACAGGAGGGCTACTTGAATTCAGTTAAAGTGAAGTCCCACATAGCAAGAGGGTCCCGGTGTTCAGTTAAAGTAAAGTCCATTGCACCTAAAGGGCTACGGGCTACTACGTTCAGTTAAAGAGGAACTGTAGTGAAAATCATAAAAATAAATAAATAAATAATAAAATTGTTACTCTTCTAAAAAAATATACTTTTTTAAAATTATTTTGTCAGTATTTACCTACTGTAAAATGATTCCTCTCCCTCCCACCTGCATCAGATCTCACCCATTCACGTCAGTGGGAAAATGTAATAGGCTGCCATTCTCACAGCAACAAAGCCAGAGTCCCCAAACTTGGCACATTTGGTCACTTGATGACCGAGGGAAAAAATTCAGGAAAAGTGGGCGGAGCATAAAACAGCCAATCAAATTTCAGCAATACATTTTCAATGGGCAAATGTGAACTGCAACTGATACTTCTTACACTGCAGGGTTCCCAAACTTCGCACAGTTGGTCACTGGGTGACTGGGATTGATATTTAGGAAAATGGGTGGAACTTACAATAACCAGTCAAAATTCACCTATTGATTTTCAAGGGTAATATATAAATTGCTGCCATTCTTACACTGTTAATGGCAGAGGCCTCAAACCTGATACAATTGGTCATTGGGAGACTGAGGTTCAAATTTTGAAAAGGGGGCGGAACCAAAAGCAGCCAATCAGATTTGATTTCAATGGGAAAATTTCAACTGCTTCCATTCTCACATTCTCCAACCTCACATTATTGATGCCAAAGACCACTACACTCAAAAACTTGGTCACTTGGTCACTGAGTGTCTGTGTGTTAACCACCCTCTGGCGTTCAATTTACCCAGGATTTCCGTGCAAAAAGTGGTTCAATTAAATTTCATAACCATTTTTCCTGTAACTTACCAAAATGAGTCAAGCAAGAGTTTAGTATAAATTATGAGCGGGAGACGGACACAGCCCGCAGAGCCCCCACAAGCTGCTGGATGCAGCGGAGGCGCCGCCGATCACAGCGGTGAGTGCCAGGAACAACATGACGAGCTCAGCTCTTCATTACCGTTTTTTGCAACGGCGGTATGGACGAGATCAGCTCATCCATACCGCCAATGTGGTTAAGGTTAGAAAAAGCAGTGGGACCCAACAACAACCAAAAACATACCCGGGCAACGTTGGGTCTTCAGCTAGTATGACAATAAAATTGAACTCTTAAAAAAAAAAAAATACAGACCCATGCTAACCCAACTTGCAGGCTGAATTGGCCTTCATTAATATTGTATTTACCATATTTTTTGGCGTATAAAATGCTCTGGAATATAATACACACCAAGGTTTAGAGGGCAAAACTAGGGAAAATATATATATAGTAAATCTCTCCTGTCCCAAAGCGTGTCCCCTTCGGTCCCCAGTGTGTCCCCTTCTGTCCTCAGTGTGTCCCCTTCTGTCCACAGTTTGCCCCTCCTGTCCACAGTGTGTCCTCCTCTGTCCCCTGTTTGTCCTTCTCCGTCCTCCATGTATGCTCTTCTGCCGGTCGTGTCTCCCACTATCCCCCCAAGTATCACCCCGCGTGTCCCCCACTATCTCTCCATGTATTGGTAGTCCCAGCAATACAAGTAGGAGGTGGTTATAGGAAAGGAGCACACAATCCTGTAGACTACACTGGGGAAGGGAGGACCCTGCCAGAGGCTTACAATCTAATGCTGGGCATACACAGTCCTAGTCCTACCCGGCGGTGATCGGACATGTCAGAAATGATGAATCGAGCCATCAGCAGCTCGATTGATAAGAAGAATCTGGGCCGTGTATGCCCAGCATAAGGGAGGGGACAATTGGGAGCCTTTCTGTGTTTGTTCTCCTGGGGTGGTGACATACAAATGTAAAGCTGACCGCACTGTGAGCCTGCCCTGCT
Organism: Hyperolius riggenbachi; assembly: GCF_040937935.1. Lineage (NCBI taxonomy): Eukaryota > Metazoa > Chordata > Amphibia > Anura > Hyperoliidae > Hyperolius > Hyperolius riggenbachi. The sequence continues at coordinate 73,797,004 of NC_090649.1, read as the reverse complement.
CTTCCTAATATCATTGTGTACAGACAGCAGCTTGTGACTGCAGTGTAGTGGTCATTCTTTGCTCTAATGTGTATTTGCTCTGCTTGAGCTTGCAGCGAGAGCCTGGGAATGTACATAAGAGCAGCACCTGTGTGGCATGTGGCAGCCTCCTGTACTGGCCTCCTGTGTTTGCATGGGGCAGAGCTGGACACAGCAGCAGAGAAAGTGTGAAGCAGTCTCATTGTTGGGAATACAGAACAGTGTACAGCTGTACAGCCATGCTAATTAGTTGTGCTGTTCATAATTATTTACAGGAGAAGCCCCTGGCTGATTCACACTCTGAGACTATGCAGACCCAACTACACAGATACACAGACAGAGACAAAACAACACCTTCTCCAGCTGCAGTGTGAGTTTATATCTTATTTCACTAGACAAGACAAGACAAATAACATTTATATTGCGCTTTTCTCCTTGCGGACTCAAAGCGCCAGAGCAGAGCAGCAGCCACTAGGGCGCGCTCCATTGGCAGTAGCAGTGTAAGGGAGACTTGCCAAAGGTCTCCTATTGAATTAATGCTGGCTTACTGAACAGGCAGAGCCGGGGACCACTCCAGAGAAAAAAAGTTAGCAGTTAAAATGTAATATAACCGACAGGTTTCAGAGTAGTCCATCTCCTCATGGGAGATTCTCACGGTTTTCTTTTGTTTTCAAAAGCCTTTACTGAACAGCAGTATAGCTGCCAAAATTGTAAGAAACTAACTCAGCCTCGCTACTCACTTGCATACTATTTTGTGAGTCAGACCTAGTAACTGGCGTTCAGGGAATGCTTTTGAAAACAAAGAAGACCCTGAGAATCCCCCGTGAGGAGAGGGACTGTCGGTTCTGTCAAATTTGAACTGCTTACTTTATTCGCTGGAGTGGTAATTTAAAGGGACAGTATAGTATTTTTACCATATATGTTTCAGTGACTTGTGTTTAGCTCTAACAAACTTATAGAGAAGGGAGGTTTCAGTGAGTGAGGGGAAACGCTGCTGCTGATGGAACTGATCTATATCAGCACGCAGGAACAAAAAGTGCAGTGGGGCCCCAAAAAGCAAGTGGTGCTTCAGATACTCTGCTCAAAAATGGCCCTGCTTATAGGATACCTTAACCCTAGTTTAAATTTGAAAATGACGCCATGTGTGCTGAGGGGTGGGGGTGGGGGGGAGGTGCGCATATGCTTACCGCACCTCTTGTGGCCCAGCGTCTTCTACTGTTCGCCCGCTGTACCCCCTCTGTTCCTCATTTCCTGGTCGGCGCCCTTTGACCTGGACATACTGTGTTGCGCATGCACAGTGTGTCCTATAAGGCTCCCTGTGCCGGTGTCACGGGTGAAGCGGGAGCATGCTCCAGTGTGACGATGTGTGACCACCATCACTGGAAGACCAATAGGACATACTGCGCATGCGTGTGTTTTAACTAATTTTACTTGGTTCAGGTTCACTTGTTTAAAGAGAGTCTGAATAAAAAATAACTCTTTTTACTGGCTATTTATCTTCAACAATAAGATCATAGCTGAAACGCCGCATTCCCGCAGCAGAACAATGTTTTTATACCCCCCAAATACTGGGGCAAAACTCCACAACTTTCCAGGTCGTGGATTTTGCTGCCCGGGGGGAGGCAGAGCTTAGCGCTGCAGCTCTGCCTTCAGTCCACTCAATCTCCGCCGATCTCCGCTTCTCCCCCCCTCTCAGTGAAAGAAGACTGAGAGGGGTGGGGACTGACTTGAGCAGGGGCGGAGCTACTGCGCAAAGCTCTGCCTTTACCAGGAAGCGATTCCTGAATTTTGCCCCGGGGATTTGGGGGGTATAAAGTAGTGATGGGCGAACACCTGGATGTTCGGGTTCGGGCCGAACAGGCCGAACATGGGCCAGATGTTCGGCATGTTTGGCCCGAACCCCGAACTCAATGCAAGTCAATGGGGACCCGAACATGCCGCAATACGGCCCCCCTATGGGGTCGCAGGCATAAGGGGGGAGCATGCCCCGATCGCGGGGGGGGTCGGAAATTCCCCCCACCCCCTCCGCTAGCGCTCCCCCCTCTGCCCGCTTCCCCATAAAAAAGTTGGCGTAAAGTTAAATATTACCGGTGGTGGCTGCTGCAGTGGCTAGCTGGCAGTGGTGTGAGTGAGGACTAGGAGGAGGAGTCCGAGTATGACGCGTTGAGGCCAGGCAGCGGGCGGTTCAGCGGTAGTACCCTTGTGGTACTTCCGCCCTTTCTCTGACCTCACGTCCTCTACGTGATGACGCATACGATGGTACGCGTACCCTCGTATGCGTCATCACGTAGAGGACGTGAGGTCAGAGAAAGGGCGGAAGTATCACAAGGGTACTACCGCTGAACCGCCCGCTGCCTGGCCTCAACGCGTCATACTCGGACTCCTCCTCCTCATTCACACCACTGCCAGCCAGCCACTGCAGCAGCCACCACCGGTAATATTTAACTTTACGCCAACTTTTTTATGGGGAAGCGGGCAGAGGGGGGAGCGCTAGCGTGGGGGTGGGGGGAATTTCCAACCCCCCCCCCCCCGCGATCGGGGCATGCTCCCCCCTTATGCCTGCGACCCCATAGGGGGGCGGTATTCGGCCGAACAGGGCCCTGTTCGGCCGAACAGGGGCCCTGTTCGGCCGGGCATTTAGTAGTTCGGGCGAACCCGAACGGTTTGGCCGAACACCATCAGGTGTTCGGCCGAACTCGAACATCACCCGAACAGGGTGATGTTCTGCAGAACCCGAACAGTGGCGAACACTGTTCGCCCAACACTAGTATAAAGACATCATTCTGCCACAGGAATGTGGCGTTTCAGCAATGATGAAGATAAATGGCCAATAAAAAGAGTCATTTTTGGGAGGTTTCAGACTCGCTTGAAGTCCAGCAACTTGTATCCAAATGGGAAACTTTTGCTCAAACCACGTATGCACATAACGCTTTCTACCTATAACAAAGATAATATCCACATTCAATGACACGCTGAATTACAGCTCGCAATGATAGCAGCACTGTGGAGACTTACTAGTGACCTCATCATAGTGCATGCTGGGAGGTCATTGCTCAGAAAAAAATGTGCCCTTTTCAGTAGCGAAAGCTGCTGCTTCCAAAAAAGAATTAAGATTCCTTGCATTCTGCATTACACACAGCTGATGAGTATCTGCACAGCTTATCCTCTTCTTGGGTTATGAAAGCAAAATGTGTTTATGTAAGCGACTAAGCATACAGCTATGGGCAGCAGAGCCAATAACGCATATTTCAGCCTAAGATAGGAATCTTCACGATAAAGCCCTATTTCTGGAGGAAGTCAGTGGCTGATAATGCAAAAAATAGAATTTTACTGTTCCTTTACATAAAAAGTCTCTTGCCGGTACAGGGCCCAAAGGTTTAAAATGGTACTTCAAGTTTGAAAGTAAAATCGCCCACTGCAGTGCTTCCCAACAGGAGATTTGCTGTCGCCACTGTTACTTTGCTATAGCTGAGTAGCAATTGCTGTTCTGTTTAGAGGAAGGCTCAGTAGCAGTGTCAGGGAGTCTTGCCAAAGGTCTCCTTACTGAATAGGTGCTGGATTACTGAACAGTAAGATTCCAACCCTACAGCGCTGCTTAATATGTTGGCGCTTTATAAATACAATAAATAAATAAACTCTGATCTTATGTGTCAGAGACAGAGCCCTTAACCACCAAACCAGTACACTATACAGCCGCTACCCACTACTACTAAATAGGGCGGACCCGGAAGTACTTCCTGGGCCGCGGCTTAGCTTCCGATTAGAGGTTGCTTACAGAGGTGGGGAGGCGATGCAATGGAGGAGGCGGGGGGGGGGGGGTAATGAGAAGGGAGGCGGAGGTGCAGTGATTGACAAATGCCAGGTAAATAGCAGGCTAGTGACAAGCAGATTGTCGCTAGCCTGGCACTATTTTTCAGGGGGGACAGCAAAGCCAGGGGGGGGGGGGGGGGGACTGGCAGCGGCACCAGAAGGACACAGAGGCATGTCATTGTGCAGAGAACATGCCTCTTTGTCCTGTTATCTTTAGTAAAAACCACCTCAGGTTCTCTTTAAGATTTGAGTCTGCAGATTACATGCCAAAAAGTCACCTATAGCTTCCGTCTGCAGAGTCCGTACACATTGCATAGAATAGGCCCAGGTTCAGCTAAGAACCAGCCAATGAGGTGCTGATGCAAAGGTGAATTCCGTTTCCCTGTTCACTGTTAGATGAGTAGCCATAGCTATACATCGTTCCCTTAAAGGGGCACTATGGCGAAAAAATTGTAAAATTTAAAATATGTGCAAACATATACAAATAAGAAGTACGTTTTTTCAAGAGTAAAATGAGCCATAAATGACTTTTCTCCTATGTTGCTGTCACTTATAGTAGGTAGTAGAAATCTGACAGAAGTGACAGGTTTTGGACTAGTCCATCTCTTCATAGGGGATTCTCAGTGATTTATTTATTTTAGCACTTAGTGAATGGCAGTTGCTCTATCCAACTGCCAAAAAATTGTGTAGTGAGCAGGGAAGCTGGCCAGCATCATTGTTTAAATCCTTTTTAGGGAATATCTTTATAAAGAATAAAAATCTTGCTGAGAATTCCCTATGAAGAGATGGACTAGTCCAAACCTGTCACTTCTGTCAGATTTCTACTACCTACTATAAGTGACAGCAACATAGGAGAAAAGTCATTTATGGCTCATTTTACTCTGGAAAAAAACATACTTCTTATTTGTCTGTTTGCAGATATTTTACATTTTACAATTTTTCGCCATAGTGCCCCTTTAAAGCTCTGCTGAACAGAATCTGTCCTGTCTGGTTTTAGACAGAGAAAGATGTTTTGTTTTACTTGTAGCAAATGGACTCTGCTGCACATTTGGTCCCAGGGCCGGGTCGAGGCATAGGCTGGAGAGGCTCCAGCCTCAGGGCGCAGTGTAGGAGGGGGCGCAGAATTCATTCAGCTGTCATTCCTAATTGTGTTTGAAGCAGAAAGAAATAAGAAAAGGGGATACATGGCAGTGACTGCAAGCCAGATAACTAGAGATTAAGGTGTTGGGAGGTTGTGGGCCCTGTGGCGCCTCTTAGTCTAATAGCAATCAGTGTGTGACAGCTGGGGTGGGTGGGATGGAGGGGCGCACTTTGGTGTCTCAGCCTTGGGTGCTGGAGGACCTTGTCCCGGCTCTGTTTGGTCCACCTCTCCTCCCACTTTTCCAGCCCTATCCCCCTCTGCCAGTCCCTTCGCTGGCTGCCAGTTACACCTCATCATACATCGAATGTACATCAGTGGCATTGCATTAGACCCACGGTTTTCCATACTTTTCGTGCATTTTGTGTTTTTAAAGTAGATCCAAGGTGGGGATTGAAGCCTGCCAGAGGGCTGGCCGGATCAGGTAGCCATAATCCCAACCATTCTCCACTGTTCCTGTGGCAAGCAGTGGCTTGGTTTCGGTTCTATGACTCCTGAGGTCAGGACGCTGGAAGCTCCGCTCTGCGTGTCTCACACAGAGCGTAGTGCAGGGAGGCGGGGGAGCGGCCGTGGAGACACAGAGCTGACCAATGGCAGCTGGGGAAGGGCTTCAGGAATGCCCCCAGAGGGTGTTTAGCAGGGATTACCTCCCTTCCCCTCGAGCTTGTCGATATGCTGCATGTCAGTAATTTCGGGGGTTAACAGCGCAGTGGTGGGGGTGGCAGAGAGTGGCGCATGGGGGGGGGGGGCGGCGACACAGAGGCATATCATGCAGCGGGGAACATGCCTCTGTTTCCCATCTGCCCCTCCTGCACCTCATCGGGTACGCTTTAAATCAAGCGGCAGTGATGTTTTTTTTCCTTTTGGGTTTCGTAATTATAAATAATTATTAATTAATAAATAATACATGTATTAATAAATTAATGTCACTGGTATGCACAGAAGAATTGCAATGACCCTTGAGAGATGGGCCCCAAGGCCTTGAAGGGCACCAAGGGGAGGCAAGGGAAGGGATGTGATCATGGGAGGAGCCCCATCAAAGTTTCACTGGGGCGGGCACATGAATTGTAGTTACGCCCCTGGCACCGCCTCTTCCCCATTGCACCGTCTCTTCCCAAGTGCACCGGCCCTTCTCCACTGGGCCGCTGGAGACCATACTTCAGATTAGGTGTTTTTGTGGCTACACTTGTTATGGGTGTGAAGATCATGATGGCCAGTTGGCCACACTTGTTTTATGACTCTTGTGAGATAGGCCCCCAGGCTGTGAAGGGCACCAAGTGAAGGCAAGCAAGCATTGGAGGCCCTATCAAAGTATCACTGGGGGACCCCATGAATTGCAGTTACCCCCCTGGCGCTGCCTCTTCCTCACTGAACCATCTCTTCCCAAGTACACTGCCTCTTCCCCACTGCACCGCGTCTTCCCAAGTGCACCGCCTTTTCCCCACTGCACTGCCTCCTCCCAAGTGCACCGTTTCTTCCCCACTGCACTGCCTCTTCCCCACTGCACCGTATCTTCCCAAGTGCACCGCCTCTTCCCCACTGCACCGCCTCTTCCCCACTGCACCGTATCTTCCCAAGTGCACCGCCTCTTCCCCACTGCACCGCCTCTTCCCAAGTGCACCGCCTTTTCTCCACTGCACCGCCTGTTCCCAAGTGCACCGTTTCTTCCCCACTGCACTGCCTCTTACCCACTGCATCGCCTCTTCCCAAGTGCACCGCCTCTTCCCCACTGTTCCATGTTCAGTACTGTGGGGTGCTGCAATGCTGTGTAAAATGATCATGGCCGTATCATGGTGAGGTGAAAATGGCAGGCCCCAATCACCTGTACTCCATCATGGCCAGCAGCAAAAAGTTACCTCAGTACACCGCTTGGCAGAAAAGGATTAGGATAAAATGGGACCCAAGGCAAGATAGCAGTTCTTGGTGGGGGTTAGCATCCACCTGGCCCCTAGACTCTCTCCAGGCCATAGGCAACTGCTTAGATTTACCCTGTGGATGATCCTGCTCTGCCGCGTGGTACTACTGCTTATGTGAAAAGAGCCTCAGCGTTTGAGCAAGGTCATTGGAAGGACGTGGAGGGACTGACGAAGAACAACATTTTGGGGAAATATAGCACTTTCTCCAGTATTATGCTAAAATTGGCAAGCCTGGCCTTCATGGCTTCCGTACTACTTGCAATTTGATCTCCAGCAATAATATTGATCTATATGTCTGTATAAAAGAAGCTTGTGTTTGTACAATGATGTATTATCGCTAGACACAGAACAGCAGCCCAGCTCTGAGAGATCACTGCTGCAGGGATCAGCGACGTCAGTGGAACGCAGCGTCAGACAGGCGGATGGAGACGGCCAGGGTGGGTAACTGTCATCATTTTGTCAGGTCAACAGAATGTGGAACATGAAAGAAATGTTTTGAATTCCACAAAATAAATATGAGAAATTGACTTGAATACGGTTTAAACAGAATGTTTTACTTTTGTTTAACTTTTTTTTAGTTTTTACTTTTTAAACTATAATTTGATCTGCTTTTCTGGCAAGTAAGGTTCCGTGACATCAGCAGCTTTGTCACTGTGGCATGTAGCTAGCCACCATACATACAAGCTGCTCTTATGTGTCATACATGTTAGCAGCTGCACTGGATAACATTGATAGCAACTTCTTAGCAACTTGTCACAAATACTAAGCCTCTCTTGTGACATGACCTTAGATGCTAGATGAAACAAGCACCGTCACTGGGGGGGGGGGAGGGGGGTGTAAGGAGACGTACATCGAAAAAAGGTGCATGGAAATTTGGGCGTCCAGTAATCCCGATAGTAAAATATCGGTATTTAATACTGATATTTTACTATTGAACTGTAAAATATCGGTATTAAATATCGATATTTTACTATGGCTAAATCTAAACCCCACCGACGCCTAACCCTAACCCCCCCCCCCCCCCCCTGCACAAACTTCCTACCTGGCATCTAACCCTAACATCCTCCCCCTCCCCGCAAAACTTCCTACCTGACGCCTAACCCCCCCCCCCCCCCCCGCACAAACTTCCTACCTGGCATCCAACCCTAAGACCCCTCTCCCTCATACAAACTTCCTACCTGACGCCTAACCCTATCCCCCCGGCACAAACTTCGTCCAATCATCTCTTCACGCCTGAGCACAGCTATGCTGCACCTGCGCAAGCAAAGCCCCACCTGCATCCATAAGTGGCTCTGGTTTACTATGCAGGCACAGATAAGCACTGCCTTGAGAAAGCCTGTAGACGGTTAGGGCGAAACGTGTAGGTAGAGTTTCATGAATGCCTGATCACATGATGCAATAGGAGGCGGGGTTTGAAGCCAGCCGCAGCCACTGAGCCCATAGTCGTGGATGTCCCAGAAATGCCAATCCAACTTCTAAATGACTGGAGGCATTGTATTGAACTCCCAGTAATAATTATTACTTTATGGCTATGCATGTGGTTGGTTGGAAGAGTGAATGTGGGACTGGTCTCAGGTTTCTGCTTTTGAACAACTTTAGTTGCAAGCTCCTGCTCAGTGTTTTCATTCAGTGCAGGATGTTTTTAGTAGGATGCAATATCTGGGGAGGGTTAGGGGGGATTGCATCAGCATATGTATGCAGTATTGCATAGTGTACTGGTTACGGGCTCTGCCTTTGACATGGGAGGCCAGGGTTTGACTCCTGGCTAGGGTCTGTACCTATTCAGTAATAAGTCCTTGGGCAAGACTTCCTAACACTGCAGGGTGGTGCCTTAGTGGCTGCAGCTCTTGAGCGCTTTGAGTCCAACAGGAAAGCATTGCTATACAAATGTTAGGATTATTATTATAAAGTTTTGTATTTTCCAAACACTGATTGAACGCTTGTACTTTTAATTCAGTGTTTGTCTTTTGCCACAGCGAGCACCACTGTTCAGCACCAAACAAGCAGAATGGGTCAGAAGGAGTTCACTGCCATACGAGTCACATCGCGTATCACATGACTCCGATACTCCGATACATCCTCCTTCCGATTTGGAAGGATACCATTTGCCTGGCAGTCCAGTTGATCTTCTGGTACCAGTAGAGTCCCAACCCTGAAACAAGCATAGGGCTAATCCATTTAGACTTGAGTCAGAAACACCTGATCTGCACGCTTGTTCAGTGCTTGTTCAGGGTCTACGGCTAAAAGTATTAAGGCCCGATCCCACCACGTGATTTTCCCGATGACCCACGATATTTGGAGCGATGAGCGATCTTTTCTGCTATCTGGCAACGTGGGCACAGGCATGCGATCACACTAACGACGTTTAACCATTTGAGGACCACAGTGTTAAACCCCCCTAAAGACCAGGCCATATTTCTTAAATTGGGCCACTGCAGCTTTAAGGGCTCGCTGCAGGGCTGCACAACTCAGCACACAAGTGATTTACCCGCCCCCTTTCTCCCCACCAAGAGAGTTCTCTGTTTTTGGGGTCTGCTCGCTCCCCCAGTGTTTGGTTTTTTTTTTACAAATACCTTTCTTATTTATTTTTTAATAAAAATACATATTTCTTTAATCATTTTAAAGACCCTCCCTCCCTCAGTCAGCCTATTACTGTGATCGGCTGTGATAGGCTTCAGCCTATCATCGCCGATCGCTTCTGTGTCCCCCAGGGTCACACGGCTGTGCCTTAGATCGCAGCGCTGTACATGTATATTAGACGGTGGTTTCGCAGTCTAACAGTCCCTAGCGGTGATTGCAGCTGGGAAACTGAAGGCGGAGTGGAGATGCGCGCACATCGGCGTGCTCTCCTGCTAGCATAGGAAGCCGTTCACACCAATTGGCATGGAGCGGTCCTGGGGCTGCCGCCGCGTTCATGCCAATTGGAGCGGTCGTCAAGAAGTTAACGAGGCGCACTGTTTAACAACCATCATGGCTTCAAGATCCCTGATGACTCAGCACAAAGTACCACGATTGCTTGAAGTCTCACTCCTGCCTGTTGTGTAACGTTGCGTGACGTCATGCATACCCACTGGCCGGAACATGGATCGGGGGAGCGCTCATCGTCAGGGAGACGTCGCCGGATCCATCTTCCAGCAGCGCTGCAGTGAGTATGTAGTTTTAGAGATTCGGGATCGGGGGAGAGTCAGGCAACTTGCAAGGAAATAAATATGTCAGCCTCCATACTCCTCTCACTTCGGGTCCCCTTTAAGAAAGCAACTAGTCATTTATTAGATGGAATGCCTGCCACGTTTTTTCTCTTAACGAGTGATAAAACACAGATGATTTCTTTGAAAACATTTTCACTTCCAGCATAGCTCCTAACTGTCCCTCTTCAGGAGGAGGGACAGTCCCTCTTTGGGAGCCCTGTCCCTCTGTCCTTCTCATTTGTCCCTCTTTCAGGACTTTGTCCCTCTTTCTATGTAAATATATATATTTCTCTACTAAAAAATGTGTTTGATTGACTCTAGACTTTATTCCCATCCTTTAAAGTGATATAATACTAATTTTAAAATGTTACTATGAAGGAAAATGAACCAGTATTGAAAGGACCAGTGTGGTTTGACTTATAAAACAACATTTTTCTTTTGAAATCTTTATGGTATGCGTGATTAGGGATGTGACCAGGGCGTGGTCAGGGGTGTGGCAGGGCATGGCTTAAAGTGAACCTCCGGACTAAAAATCTACTCAGCAGAACTGAAAAGGCTTGGTGTGTCTTTAACAGTTTCACAGCATCAGAACTTTGTTTTTCTTACCAAAGCATCATTTTTAGCTGCATTTTTAGCTAAGCTCCACCTATCAAAGAAAACTGCCCAGGCTTTTTTCCCCTGATGCTGTGCAAAGCATGATGAGATTTCCTATGTTGTTATTCACGTTACCTAGCAACTGGGAGGGGTGATCAGCACACAGGACAGTTGGAACTGTGTCTCATGCTACCTGTCACCTCCTTTCAACCAAAAACATGGCTGCCATCATGAAATCAAACATTTGCCTGTTCTTTTAAAACAGGGTGGGTAAGAGATTATATTACCCATCTATTTTAATTAACATAACTAATGTAACTTAATCACAGTATGTTTGTTTAGGCTGAAGTTCCTCTTTAAGTGTCCCTCTTTCTCATCTCATTTCTCATTCCAGCCTTGTCATCGTACGCTAAATTCATAGAAGCTTAAAAAAAATATTCATTAAGGAACCCTTGGCAATTAATTCATCTCCGGATAAAATGATTATTTAACTGTACAGATCGTTACGCCTTGCAGTTAATTAACAAATTACAAGTGCGGTAATTAGTTTGCAATTATAGGAGCCGCAGCAGCTATTACGGTCTAGGAGGAAGAGCCTGCAGGAATCTGGCAGCGCTCATCCATGTGTTTCTGATCTTCTCTCTCTCTTCTTTTTCTTGCTGGTTATGAGGACCCCCAGGAGGTTCCTCAGTGAACGGAACTCCAGCGGAATGTTCAGCCGTCACATTCTATAGGGGATGATAAAGAGTCGCTACTGTGAGCATCAGCTCGCTGGAACCAGCTCTATCCAGAACCGGCTGAACTTTTTCCTCTTGCCTCCGAGACACATTCGTTGACTGTGATGGAGAGCAGCCAAAGAACGATGGGAAGAAGATGAGCAGGTTTATACAGAAGGGGTTGTCTTGGTGACCAAAAAGCTAAGGTGTATTAAAGAGAGCGAGGTGGTCTAAAAATTAAAAACAAAATGTAGGCTGCTTGATCCAAGGGCTGAGTGGATCAAGTAGCCTCAAAATCCGCTGCTCCTGAGGGCCACAATGGCCCACTTTCACTTTTGTGATCTCTGGGTCACGACGCTGGAAAGAGAGATTCATTCTCTCATCTAGCATGCAGGGTGGCGGGGGAGCAGCAGGAGGCCCGGCTAGGCACGGCTGCCCAATGGCAGCTCTGGAAACCCTGCAGGAACGCCACTGGTGGGCCTTTTGAACAGGGAATCCCTTTCCCATGTGTTTATCTCCGAGATGACGACAAATAATGTCGCCAATTTCGGGGGGCTATAGCGCAATGGAGGGGGGGGGGGCAGAGCGGCGGTTGGGGGACACAGAGGCATGTCAGGAGGCAGAGAACATGCCTCTCTGTCCTATCTGCCCTCCAAAGAATCACCTCGGGTTCTCTTTAACCACTTAAGTACCAGCAGTCTCTGCCACTTTAAGGACCAGAGACCGCTGGTACCAGAAACGGCGGAATAGCGACGAATACCGACGAATCGCTGCAATCTCTGCCACTGTCGCACGTCAGGAACCTGGGCCACCCACAGAGTTCCTGCGAGCCAGTCAGGAGCCACTTTCATTGGCTCCAGACCCTGCCTATCAGTGTAAGCCAATGGGAGCAGCTTACGTTGATAGACGATTTCATTGGCTCCTGACCCGCTCACAGGGCTCTGCCATTATAGAGGTGGCAGAGCGAGTGGGAAGACAGCGGCGAGATCGTCAGGAGCGACAAAAGCGGTGAGAACGGGGAGCGTTGGTTGATTGAAATCTACGCTCTGGCAGCCAGGTAGCCATCAAAACGGCGTAGATTTCATTCATCAAGGTCCTTAAAGAGGAACTCCAGTGAAAATAATGTAATAAAAAAAGTGCTTAATTTTTACTATAATTATGTATAAATGATTTAGTCAGTGTTTTGCCCATTTGTAAAATCTTTTAAATCCCTGATTTACATTCTGACATTTATCACATGGTGACAGTTTTACTGTTGGCAGGTGATGTAGCTGCTGCATTTTTTTTTGGCAGTTGGAAACAGCTGTAAACAGTTATTTCCCACAATGCAGCAAGGTTCACAGACAGGAAACTGCCAGGAGTACGTACTCAGAATTTCTTGTGGGAGGGGTTTCACCACAATATCAGCCCTACAGCGCCCCCTGATGGTCTGTTTGTGAAAAGAAATAGATTTCTCATGTAAAAGGGGGCATCAGCTACTGATTGGGATAAAGTTAAATTCTTGGTTGGAGTTTCTCTTTAAGTAGTTAAGGGATAAGTGCAATTATAACACATATGTATACTGGGATGGGTTGCGGCGGCCTTCCCCCTACCCGGTACCCAGTTGGGAGGAGAGGCCTGAACTTTTTTTGTTTCTCCACCTTGTCCCCCCTCCTGTGCTCCTCTGGCTCCAGACCTACAGATCAGCACAGCAGCGACGGGGCTTACCTCTCTCCCCCCGCTGGGTCTCTCCGGCCCTCCCGCTGCAGCCACTAGGTGTCACTGTCCTCTCTGCGTGGATGCGGAGATATTGGGCCTCAAATATCAAAAGCATAAGCTGATAAAAAACATGGCAAAACAGGAACTGCAATTACATGCAAGAAAACGCGATGATGTGGTAGGAAAACAGGATCGTAGTGAGATTACATGCCAGGAAACGCCACAATGTGGTAGGAAAACAGGATTGTACGGTGCATGTGCGCCAGAAAACGCCATGAGGTGGTAGGAAAATGTAGTGGGCAGCAGAGAGTGTCAATACACCGGCCTTTACAACCCCAGCCAGTTTCATTATTCCTGTTATCTCATTTTGGGCCTTATTCAGTTCACTTTATTCCATATCCTATGAGCTTTTCTCATGAGTTTTCTCCAAGTAGATATTTTAAACTTTACTAATAAAATACTTTTAAAGCTCACATCAAACAAAAATTACTCAAAATAAGCTTGATATGGCCTTTTTTACCTACCCTTTAGTACTTTTTGATTGCCAAATGCTAAAAAATCATTTTTCAGATGAGATGAAAAATGATCTCCTTGGAGAAAACTCAGGATAAAAGTTAGTTAGTAGATACTTTTTTTTTTACTTTTTAGAGCTATCCATAATTAAAATGTTTCTTCTTAGGCCCAATGCACACCGAGCGGTTTTTGATGCGATCCGCCGGCCGCATCCGCCTGTCAAACCGCTCAGTTAATGTATCTCAATGAGATGGTGCACACCGGCGGTTTGAGGATTGTAGCAAACTGCAAACACGCCTCCTGCTGCAAGTTTGCGGTTTGCAGAAGCGTTTCTGCCTCAATGTAAAGGATAGGAAAAACGCAAACCGCTCTGAAAAATGCTACATCAGAGCGGTTTGCCAGGCATTTGTGTTACAGAAGCTGTTCAGTAACAGCTTTTACTGTAACAATTTGTGTAATCTGCTACACAAAAATGCAGCCAAAACCGCTAGGTATGTTTAGAAATCCGCTGTAAACATGCCTAGAATCGCTCTGCAATCTGCTCCCAAAACTGCTAGCGTTTTGCAGATCTGCTAGCGGTTTTGGTGTGCACTGGGCCTGAGTTGTTTGCTTTAGAACACGGCTGCAGTGAAAATGCTGAGACTCTGCTATCTATTTATTCACAGAAAATCAGTAAAATACTCAGAAAAGCCACTTTTCAACATCTGACAGGTAAGCAGCTGTGTTCTGAGACACAATGGCAGTTTCAAATCTAGTCAGGTGGAAGAGACCAAGTGAAGAGGGGGATCCATTTCCAGATGAGTAGCTTTCATTCTGAGCAGTTTTATGACCCTCACTAATATTAAAGGGAACCTGAAGCTGACATTTATTTCCTTTTTAACAATACCAGTTGCCTGGCAGTCCTGTTGATCTATTTGGCTGCAGTAGTGTCTGAATCACACCAGTAACAAGCATGCAGCTAATCTTGTCAGATCTGACAATAATGTCAGAAACAACTGATCTGCTGCATGCTTGTTCAGGGGCTATGGCTAAAAGTATTAGAGGCAGTGGATCAGCAGGATAGCCAGGCAACTGATATTGCTTAACCTCCCTGGCGGTAACCCTGAGTCAGGCTCGGGGTGGAAAAAAGAAGCCAGGAGGGGTAAGTAGCGGGAATGGGGAGACAACGCAGTGCGTCAGTGTTTAGAACTCGCCTCCCTTGGAATCCAGACACTGGCAGCCATTCGTCTTCCGGTCCTCGGAGGCTCTCAATCCCTCTGGTGAAATCGCTGTTTATTGTCATGAAGACAGGCGCTCACTATAGGGCTACAGCGCCCCCCTCACCCCGGAGGATGGAGAGAGAATTACAGTGCTGGAGGTAAGTCTGTGCAAGGGTTGCCACTTGCCCTAGATCTCACTGTGGTATGATTTTTTTCCTGCTTATAGGGTCTAAAAGCTTGTGAAAAAATTGCACTACTTTTAGACCCTAAAATCCAGAAATGATCATACCGCCAGGGAGGTAAAAAGAAAATAAATATGGAAGGTTCCATATACCACTCGCTTCAGTTGTCCTTTAAAGTATATAGAAGATTTTATTGCGCTCTTGTTTCTTGAATGGCTGTAGAGAGGTTGCTGAATATTTGCTATTTTGTCCTCTAAACTTTTTGAAGAGTATTTTGAAATAAAGAATATCCCCTTGGAAAGTCCACCATAGTTCCCCCCTTCAGCAGCGCACACTTCTGTCACTGATTATTACTTATATTACACAACCGTTATTTACAAGAAAGTTGAGAAGGATCAGTAAACATGAACTGCCAGATAAACTGTGTGACTTGCTCTCCCAGGACTCTCCCATTCGCGGCTTCCTCTGTCTCAGAGTATTGATCCCAGGCCTGCTGCAGATCACTTAAGTCTGCCTGACTTCCATGCAGCAATTATTACCGGATGTCCTAATTAGCAGGAGAACAATTAAATTCCATCTCTCTGGCTGAGCTCCAGCAGAGGGTCAATGTCAAGGCAGAACCACTGTAAATAGCGATGCATCATTTAGGAGGGGGAGCCTCCAGTAATTAGGAGAGGGGCTTCATGTCTTCAGATGACTAGATCAGATAAAGGAGAACATTTCAGCTGTACACAGGAGGGGATCTGCAGGGCTTTAAAGGGTGCCTGAACTGAGTTAAAGGGAAGCTTAAGTAAAAAAAAATTTTTTACTTACCTGGGGCTTCTTCCTGTGCCCACTTTTACTGTGCCCACTACATCCTCCTGATCCCCTCCGCCAGCAGCTGTGACCCCCGCAAAGCTGGCCAGTCGCCAGCAGCTGCTGCACATGCCCGGCCCTGAGCCGCGCACACCCTAATTGTGCTCCCATCAGGGTGCGCAGTAGCCGTCGGCGACCGGCCAGCTTTCCGGGGGTCGCAGCTGTTGGCCGGAGGGAATCAGGAGGACGTAGTGGGTACAGTACGAACCCCCGGGGCTCAGGAAGAAGCCCCAAGTAAGTTAACATTTTTTCTTTTTGCCTTAAGCATCCCCTTAAAGTGAACTTTTGACGGAATAAAGGAAAGACTTGATACTTACCCAGGGCTTCCTCCAGCCACATGTGTGCAGACGCACTAGCGGCTCTCCGCTCGAGCTCCAGTGGAAATAAGGAAATATTGAGTCTGCTCTGCTGCACAGGCACAGACAGGTCATGCCTGTGCTGTAGAGCCAACCCGATCGGGCTTGCCTATTTCCACCGGAGCTCAAGCGGAGAGCCGTGCAGTAAGTGCACCTACACAAGGCTCCCAACAAGCAGCGACAAGGAGATTTTCGAGGGTCCCAGTGCTGGATCCACTCTGCTGAGGAAGAAGGAGGAAGCTGCTTTAGGATCCAGAGGCTTCCTCCTCCCAGCGGAGTCCTGTCCCCGCAGCGCAGCACAGCTCAGGCAGCTGCCTCCTTCCGTCCCTGCAGCCAGTCTGCCGGCTCCGCTGTCACTGCAGGCTGAGAGACAGGAAGAGGAGAGAGGAGGAGGCAGGGCCGGGTTTAGGCCAAGGCTGGATAGGCAATGGCCTAGGGCACCACAGGAGCAAGGGCACCAAAGCAGCAGGCTAAAATAGTGCAGCATTTGCAAGCTGCAATGCAGGGAGATCAGGCGAGCGCCTGATTGTGGTACTCTGCTGCTAGCCACCGTTGCAGCAGCCACCTTGCTCTCTGTGCACGTTTGCACTGTGGCCGGTGGCTATGGACTTGGGCAGCATTGGAGACGGAAAGGAAGAGGAAGCTTCTCCCCTGGAGATGAGCGGAGAAATGAGGTACACTGATGGCTGCTGCAGTGTGAAGGTGAGCTGGCTACCTATACTGAAAGGTGTTGGGGAAAGGATGGATTAAGAGGGAAAGGGGGAGGGTCATCAGGCTATTTATACCAGAGGGAAGGGGGGAGGGATCATCTCGCTACCTATACTGAAGGGGGGCGGCTGGTGACAGTGGCCTTGGGCGGTAAAGAGTACAAATCTGGCCCTGGGAGGAGGAGGGAGGATGAGACAGGCGGAGACCGCCTGTCTGCCGCTGCTGAACCTAACAGACAGAGATACGGATGGAGGCGGCTGCCTCAGCTCTGCTGCAGGGAGCTCACTGCACAGGGGGAGATGAGGCACCGACACAGGGGTAGAGGAGACACCGGAGTAGGGTTACATTTGTGCATAGCAAAATATTGGTATTTACTATCGATATTTTACATTTTATATTAAAATATTGGCATTTAATAACGAAATTTTACTAACAAGTTACTGTGCGCCCTTTTTTCCTGGCGCCTTTTTTTGTCGTATCCACCTGAAGCTGTTCAGGCAGTTTGAAGGCTAAGTATTTGCCTTCAACGGCCCACATACCTTCTTCCCCGGTCTGGACCGCACCATCCCCTGATGCCCCCGCAACATGTGTGAGGGGCAGACCTTCTTCCCTGCTCCCTCCTGCTCTCTGCCCACTCCCCACCCACTCCCTCCACCTTCCAGCCCACCTCTCTGTATCATTGAGGAGGGGAGAGCTGGAAAGAGGTGGAGAGTGGTCGGTGAGCGGGCGAAGAGCAGGGGAGAAGATCTGCCCCTTCCTGCTTCTCCATATTGACCAATATTGTTGAATTTTTTAAGATGGGCACCATGGGGCTGGGAAGCAGCGAATCGGATGCCGGCGCAGGTGAGGCAGCAAGTTATATCTTCAAATGTATCATTGTTTTCTAGTTCTAATACTCAAACATTCCTGGGAAAGGAATCATACTCACTTATGGGTCCCACCTTGTCATGAGGTGGCCAGAAGAGGGTGCCAAAAATGACTTATCCCGGGCACTGACAACCCTAGCTACTGTATGCCTCTGATAGTGTCTAGATAATGTGTGTTACCCAATTGGTGCAAGTGTCAATTGCCTTGTGCTCGGGTACACTTATCAAGCCCAAAGCGAGATAATCTATGATTTAAGTCAGATAAGGAGAGCTATAAACCCTTAGATGAACTTAAAGGATACCAGAGCCGAAGCACATATGAGAATCCCCCTACTCCATTTTGCACCTCCGCTGCTTCTAAATGCCCTCCGGCATGCTCTTCCAGTTCGGCAGAATTACATTTCCCTCCGAGTCGCGACAACTCGGAGGGGGAATAGTATTTAACGCCGCCTCAAAGTTTAGCGGCAGCAGGGAGAGCCGTCATTGGGCTCTGTCCGTGCCGAACTGAGCGGCGCTGATATGACATGCACCCGGTCAGACATGCTAATTTCTGATTCTGCGGAAAATCTGATTACCACAAATGGTCATTAACGATTCCGTGGATCTCTGCGAAAATCTGGATTTCCAATTCTGATTTCCACGGAAAGATTTTTTTTTGACATTTTTGTTAATAAAATTACGTAATTGTTTTTTTTTTAAAGTTGTTTTGCAGAATTGGTTATATATTGCAGCTGTCCCGCTATATGCGGACATCCTTGATACAATACCGGATTAACTGATTGGCCAAATACGAGTTGGAAGCCTTGTACCAATCCCAGGGGGAACATTTTTTTTATTCCAAGGTGCATTCTCTAATTGGTCCAATACTATTGAGTATTTCCAGGTCCTGTGATTGGGCTAAAATTTCCAAGTTGCGGCAATGTGGGGATGCTCATTTAGATTCTGCAAAGATGCATTTTCTGCATTTCTGATCAGAAATCCACATTTCCACATCGGAATGCAGAAATACTAATGCGGTAAGCGGATTTCGGCGGAAACTGAGGTAATTTTGCTTAACAATGTGCGGTAATTTAGGCGGAAATCAGAGAATGCTGATTTAGGTGGAAATTTGGCGGAGAATCTGCATTAATGATATTCTGTAATTTTAAGCCAATCAGAAGACTTAGAAAGTCGGAATGAATAAGTCATTCAGAGAATGCGTTTTTTTGTAGAACTCCGCTTGCCATTATTCTGTAATTTTAAGACAATCAGAAGACTTAGAATAAATAAGACAATTGGAGAATGCGGAAATTTTGGCGGAAAATTTCACGGAAGGCAGAAAGCAGTAGCGGTAAGTGAAATTGGCGGACAGTGGAATTTCCACTGAATCAAAAATCGGCATTCCGCCTATCCCTATGGTAATGCAGTATTTTTGCAGAATACTGATTTCTGAGACCGATTTTGATAACTGCTGCGGTAAACCCTTTTCCGATCATAAACTCGGAAATCGCCATCCCGCAGACTATTCCGATCATCCTACAGGCTGTGTTATCTCTGCTTGGAACAAGAGTAAACCGGTAATATCTGAAGATGTGAATTATGAGTGCGGTTCAATAACCCCTCAGAGATTCCTGCAGGCCGAGGCTTCTTACAGGACATGCTCATAAGCCTGTCCTCACTCTACATTGGGAGAAGCTGTAAATTCAAATAACCAGCCAGCCAGCGGCAGACACCACCAACATATGATTTATAAATGAGCTATTTGTCCAGTGAAAGCCAAGCTAATGGCAGCTTACCATGGCCTCCCAAGTGCCCAGTAAATCCCCGCGTTGTGAAATGTATACAGTGTAAGAACAGCTGGGACCGATCTGGAGGAACTCACAAGGGGGTCGAGATCTTTCAGAAGTCTGGCACAAGTTATGGAGATCTGCAGACGATGCTGGGAGGCCCATGTATGCTGGACCGGTGCCGGGCTAAAACAGTGCCCCCCCCTATCAAAGTCATGATGAAAAGTTACAGGGCCCTGTCCAAAATTTATATGGTGTAATAGTGTTTGTGTGTTACATGTAGATAGTTTGTAGAACGTCAACTAATGTTCAATAAAGGTCTAGAAAACACTGGTGGGGGCGCCACCAATGCTATAAATGAAATGCTATAAGCTATAACATAGGTAAGAGATGTGTTGTCTTACCTTTTTAAAGGACAAACAAAGTTAATAGAAGAAGTAATTATTCATGGACATTTCAAGGGTTTTGGCTGCCTCAGGTCAATAAAAAGTGCCATACAGCATCTGGTCACGAGCATGAGCACCTATTGAGCCTATAGGTGGGGACATCTTTAGTTTTGCCAGGTGATCTGTGTAGAAACTTCATTTAGGCCTTGTTCACATTATAAAACACCAGCGCAATCCCAAGCGCTGAGCGCTTTTGTGAGCTCTTTTTAAAGCGCTTCTCCCTGCATGTATTTATTTTAAAAAGCGCTGGGCAAAGCGCTTTTCAAAGCGCTTTTTTAAGCGCTTTTCAAAGTGCTTTTTTAAGCGCTTTGCGATTTCCCTATACTTTGTTTTGAAGTGCAAACGCTCAGAGAATGGTGCAGGAGGTGCGTTTGCGATTGGAAAGAAATCTCATTGCTTATGTGAGAACACTCACACAGAGCTACATTGCTCAAGTGCTTTCAAAGCGATTTTAAAAATCGCCATCGCTTTAAAAAAAATCTAAAACGCTCTTAGTGTAAACAAGTCCTTACTGAGAGTTCTATGCACAGAGGGAGATGCTGCTTGCTTGCAGTTGGAAAAAGCCATTATCTCCCACAATGCAATGAGGTATACAGATAGGAAACTTTCAGGGCCATGGTCATGACATCACATTGTGGGAGTGGTTTCAATATCAGCAACACAGACCTCTGCGCCCCCCCCCCCCCCCCCCCCCTTCCCCGATGATCTATTCGAGATAAGGTAAAAAAAATATCTTGTGGGAAAGGGGGTAACAGCTGCTGATTATGAGGAAGTTCAATCCTGGGTTGAGCTGTGTACCCACATAGCAATTTTCCCAACTATTTTTCCAACGACCAGCGATTTTTTTTAAAGTGGTCTGAAAGTCAGCATTTCTATTTTGCTCAAAAAGATTCCTTTCAGCTTTAAAGCTACTATCCCAGGAAAAAACTGTAGCAGAACATCATTGAAACGGTTAAACACAGCACTTTGTCCTGCTATGGAAACAGCTCACTACAAGATTTTAATATATAATAAAAAGCAGATGGAATAAAATGCAATGCCAGCTTTCAGGACAAGATAAACTACACTTTGGCAACTTGTAATTTGTAGACAGGCAATAAAAAGCAAATATGATAACTGTATGAGTAATGAAAAGTAGGAAAACACATTTTTATTGAATGTTATGTCAGAGTGTCAGACCACTTTAAGCGGCAAGCGGTTGTTAACATGACGTCGCGGTGTTGGTACTGGCGCACGATTACGCGAACGCCATGTTAAAAGACAGTCACTGCGGATCTTTAAGATCCCTGATGACACTGTGGAATGTACCCCTATCGTTGGAAGTCTCGTTTGTGAGCGCCGTGTAATGTCGCGTGACCCGCCGGCAGGAAGATGATTCGTGCACGCTTGTCGTCGCTGGATTCATCTTCCTGGGTCGTTGCGGTGAATATGAGGCTTAAAAATTCCTCTTTAAAGAGGCGCTGTAGTGACATATAGTAGAATGCAGTAAATTATTGAGGATACCCACTTTGAGGTAATTTTCCTGGTTGTATTATTAGTATGTAGTCCCGCCCTCCCAGTAATTGTTAGCCTAGGCTATTTAGCTATGTTGAATTTTCCTAAAGGTGGCCATACACTGGTCGATTTGCCATCAGATTCGACCAACAGATAGATCCCTCTCTGATCGAATCTGATCAGAGAGGGATCGTATGGCCACCCACCTTACTGCAAACAGATTGTGAATCGACTTCAGCCTGAAACCGATCACAATCTGTGGAGCTGCCGCTGCTGATCCCCCCCCCCCCCCCGCATACATTACCTGATCCGGCCGGCGCAAGCAGAGCTGGGACAAAGTCCTCCAGCACCCGAGGCTGAGACACCAAAGTGCGCCCCTCCACCCCTCCCACCCCAGCCGTCACACACTGATTGCTATTAGACTAAGAGGTGCCCCAGGGCCCCCAACATCCCCCACCCCCCCAATATCTGGCTTGCAGTCACTGCCATGTATCCCCTTTTCTTATTTCTTTCTGCTTCATACACAATTAGGAATGACAGCTAAGTGAGTTGTGCGCCCCCTCCTACACTGCGCCCTGAGGCTGGAGCCTCTCCAGCCTATGCCTCGGCCTGGCCCTGGGCGCAAGTCCCCTGGTCCCAGCTGTCTTCTTCTCCGCTCCGGGCTCCAGACCGTTCCTGCAGCTACTGAAATTCCTGTCCAAGGGAAGTTTAAACAGTAGAGGGCGCTCTACTGTTTAAACTTCCTGCCCGGGACAGGAAGTTCTGTGTAGCAGCAGCCGGTCCGGAACCAGCGCGGAAAGAAGACAGCGGTGACAGCGGGGACTCGTGGCGGCCGGAACAGGTAATGTTTACCCGCTGTATTGCGTCGGTCGTCGGGCATTTGAACGCCGCTATCGACGCACTCCCGACCCGCCGGCGATCGAGAGAAATCTTCCGCACGGGCGGATCGACGGGAATCGACAAGAATGATCGATTTCGGATGGAAATCGATCGTTCTGTCAGCGGTGTGCGCGGCGATTTCACAGCCGATTCGATCACTGTGATCGAATCGGCCATATATAGGCGGGAAAATCGTTAGGTGTATGGGCCCCTTAACAGAGCATTTGGGGACACCAGGTATATTTTCTACTGGCTTTAGAATTCTCAGTAAACAAACATTCCACAGAGATCACCTGACAAGATGTGTCACCTGTGATAAATTTCAGAATATAAATTAGGGAGAGGAAACATTTTACAATTGGCAAACCCTGACTAAATAATTTATAAATGAATATTGTTTTAAAAAAAGGAGCAATTAATTATAATTATTAATAATAAAAAAGCAAGTAATTAAATGATGATTGCATTATTTTCACTACAGTTCCTGTTTAAGGAAAGTGATCCATCTGAAAATAGCGCCTGCGAATAATGGCGCACGGTGTTGCCGCTAATCTGTTTGTCGCTTATCGCTATTTAACGTTAAAGCCTTATCGTTATTTAGCGTTAACACACAGACCCTCTCTGTACCTATCCCTAATCCCCCGCCCTGGTGGTGCCTAACCCTAACCACCCCCCTGGTGGTGCCTAACCCCAACCACCCCCCTGGTGGTGCCTAACCCTAACCACTTCCCTGGTGGTGCCTAACCCTAACCACCCCCCTGGAGGTGCCTAACCCTAAGCACCCCCCTGGTGGTGCCAAACCCTAACCACTCCCCTCGAGGTGCCTAACCCTAAGCACCCCCCTTGTGGTGCCTAACCACCCCCCTCGAGGTGCCTAACCCTAACCACCCCCCTGGTGGTGCCTAACCCTAAATCTCCCCTGGTGGTGCCTAACCCTAACCTTGACAGTGTTACATTAAATCCATTCACCGTTTTGCAGTTAAATAACTTCTGCAGTTTGGCTTATGTAGGTTAGCTATTGATAAATAACGTTACTGTGCGCAATAACGTCTGCTGTTTGGCATATGAACGGCGCCATTGATAAATAACGTTACTGTGTGCCGTTTTTCTTCTCTTTTTCCCTGTGCACCATTATTATGCAGTACTAATGATAAATAGCGATTAGCGTATCTTTTTAATGCGGCGCCATTTTTATGCATAGGTGCTGTGCGCCATTATTCACTGATTGGTTCCTCTTTAAAGAGAACCAGAGATGAAGCACCCTCTTGTATTTTACCTTATAAATCAGTGGGAACATGACAGTAAACACCTAATCTGCCCTTTGTTTCATTGTTCTCTGTGTAATCTGACTGTTATCACGTCTGATAAGAATCCCCGACTGACTGCTCCGTCTAGCTTTGCTACAGAAAGATTATAGCTAAGTCTGTCTTCTGTGGTGTTATTTCAAGCCCAAGCCTGCCCCCTTGTGGCTTTGCTATAATGACTCAGCAATAATCATTCCCAGCAAAGCCAGATTTAATTGCTCAGTCTGGGATTCTTGTGACTGCTGTTAACAGACACTTTTAGCAGTGAGGAGGAAACAGAGAGCATGGTAAGTGTTTTCTCTAATGTTCTTACTGATATACATGGTAAAATACACAAGGGTGCTTCCTCTCTGGTTCCCTTTAAGGAAAGCCTGCCTGGAATGCAGCGCAGAGTGGATCCACCCAATGAGCTGAGTACTGACACGATGTCTTACGCCTTTCCTAATAAACTCTAATTTTTTTTCTACACAAGTCTCAAATACCAGAAGGGTAGTTCCCCAATCTGCGCCCTCCCCCAGCAGCTGCGGTGTCATCCTAGTCTTCTTCATGTGTGGATTATGCGATGTGACCTCACACTATCACATATCAAGGAGGGGTACAGAGGGCAATTGGTCCCTGATCTTCAGAGCAGCTTCTATAGGAGGATTATATAGCCAGGCAAGTGCTTGGTTTTCATCGCCACCTCTGTGTGAAAGTACAGGCTGTATAAATTACATGAACCTTATGAGGGCCTTGTGGGTCAAATTATTTGGTTAAAGTGTACCTGAGGGTTCAAAAATCAATCTATATAGAGAGAACAATGGTGCAAAAATATCCAAGGCCGGATTTATACTTTTTTCCGCCCTTAGGCCAACTTTCTTGCAACTTCCCTTCCATGTGTAGAACCCTCCTCTCCTATTCCCTGTGTAGCTCCCTCTTTCAAGTCTAATATTCATATACAGCAGCCTCCTTCAGTTCTATACAGGTTCCTTGGGCAGAAGCTCCCGATTTCCATGGGTTGCTCCTTACTTGCAACCTTTGTATTCCATTTACAGCCTCTTCTTCCATATGCAGCAGTCCCTCCTCCATGTCCAACCGCCCCTTGGATAGCTACTGCCCAAGGCCCAGGCCTTGGCGGCCTTCCCAGAAACCCGGCCTGAAAATATCACAACAACCTGTAAAGTGCTAGTGCAAAAAGAGCATCTGCATAAATAGTAGGTGAATCCTCAAAGATCAACCTATAAGCGGAGCAGCCAAGAGCTGTAAAATGCACAGTGAAAATAAATAGCCAAGGTCAGTAAGAAGTGGTACATGAAGCTGCAGTGCAGCAAGGAAAGACGGAGGACCCACTGGAAAAGACCCATTAGTTCTGCGGGTGTTACCCCGGGGGTCTGATTTTTTTAGCATTCACCTACTATTTATGCAGATGCTGTTTTTGCATTAGCCCTTTACTTTACAGGTTGTTGTGATATTGTTGCACCATTTTCTCTCTCTATATATATATATATACCGTATATAGATTTTTTTTTGTTATTTACACTTTGACAAGCATATTTGGTTATTATGGATATATATGTTCTAGGTTGCACTACTGAACCCGGGTTCCACCACCAGAGAGCTCATGGTCTGAACTCCCTGTGTGGCCAATATTCAACAATATACAGTATGTAGTGGTGGTATAATTATCATTATCTGTGCATATGGCATATTAATATCAATTCTAACATTTGTATAGTGCTTTTCTCCTGCTGGACTCAAAGCGCTGTGCTCCTTCTTTTGATGGTGCCTAAATTACTTACTAAACGTCACTATAGCCGTAATTTCTATTATGGCCTATGGTGGCGCCGGCTGCACCCAAATCTCCTACGTTGTTTTGGCAGCGCTTGGCAACTTGGCCCTAGGACAAAGGACAAAGGGGAAGTGGCCTAAGGTAGACTGTATGCTTGCCTGGAAAAGTGAGTTTTGAGAGAGCGTTTAAAGACAACAAAGGTTGGAGAGTGAGTTGTGTTGTGGAAGGGCATTCCAGAGGAGGGGTGAAGCACGTTAGAAAGTCTTGTATACGTAAATGCGAGGAGGTGATTCTAGAGGAGGTCAAAGAAGATCTGAGAGTGCGGTTGGGTTTTTATCTGGAAACTAGTGAGGAGAAAACAGGGGAGAAAGATTGTGGAGACCTTTATAGGTTAGGGTTAAGAGTTATAAGGTTAGAGTAAGGGTAAGAGTTGTAAGGTTAGATTCACACTACAACAGGGTAGTGTCATGGATGGCCATAGCAGATCCGATGTGACTAATTGACTAGGCACTGTATGACCCCATGCAGTTCTCACCACTTCCCTTGTGTATGTGCAACGGACATGTAATAGAAGCAGGCTATCCAGGCCTGGTCCGGCCATGATGCCAAGTGAGGCGACTTCTTCAGGTGGCAGAAGTCTGGGGACAGCAACAGGCAGAAACAGGAAGTGAAGAGAGTGCCTGGCCAACCTATACTTGGGGCAACTGTACCTAGCTACCAATACTGGGGGCACCTATACCTGGCTACCTACCTATACTGGGGGTGTTTTTTGCGGGGCTCACAGCAGCTATAACGTGAGGTGCAAATTGTCGGGTGCTGTGCAATCATTCCAATTCAGTGGCGGGGGGGGGGGGGGGGGGGGTTGTGCATACTCACAAGTTTGCTGCAGGCAGCAAAAAGTCTAGAACCAGCCCTGATCTAAAACATGTTTGACTTCCATCCCGAAAAGTCTTGCAAGATGAGACTTTGCGTTCCATCACCACAATGGGCACAACAGACATGTCTGACCGGATCCAGTGCTCAGCATAAGACCTGTTCAGACACGTTATGACATGTCTGTTGGTCTGTTGTGCTCTATTTATGAAAAGAACCAATTTCAGACTTAAAGAGTACGAAGCTTGTAAAACAGAAAACATGCAATTTAAACCTCTGTTTTAGTTGTGAACCGTTGTGGTGGCTATTGCCCAATTTTTTCCGAAGCTCTGTTTCCACCCTACCTTGGCAGCTACAGCCAGACACAGTAATAGCTGAAATATTTACCTTCCTGGTTCCAGCGGCGCAGGCACAGTAGCGGCTTTCCGATGGGCTCTACTGCGCAGGCACAAGTTGTGCTACATTGCTGCTGTTCGGGGGCTGCCTGTGCTGGATCATGGAAGGTGAAGAGGAGGAGGTAAGTATCCGAGGTAAGTACCCACGCCCCTCCACCCCCAGGCCAAGAGTAGCATGTAGATAGTGAGCAGGCTACAAGTGGATGCCAGCCCGCCTACCAGCCTACGGCTCATGGGTCTCCGACTGACGTATCCCTTTCCACTATAGCCGGATACAGAATACCCTAGGGGCTGAAAAATGTTTACTATAACAGAAGTTGTATTATATCGGGGGTTTACTGTACCAGGCGTTACCCACATCTACTTATAATGGTGTTTGGCCAAGACCTGGACATTTAGTTTACTATATCAGAGTTCACATTAACGAGATTTTACTGTACTAAATGTTATGGTCTTAAAGGGAAGGTTCAAGCAAAATAAAAAAATGAGTTTCACTTACCGGGGGCTTCTACCAGCCCCATGCAGCCATCCTGTGCCCTCGTAGTCACTCACTGCTGCTCCAGTCCCCCGCTGGCAGCATGCCGACCTCGGAGGTCGGCGGGACGCATTACGTACATTTTTACGCATTCCCACTAATGTAGGAACATTAACACATACATTTTTACGCATTACTGGTTTAATTCGTAAATTTTTACGCATTAAACCAGTAATGCGTAAAAATGCATGTGTTAAATGTTCCTACATTAGCGGGAATGCGTAAAAATGTACGCAATGCGTCCCGCCGACCTCCAAGGTCAGAAAGCTGCCAGCGGGGGACTGGAGCAGCAGTGAGTGACTACGAGGGCACAGGATGGCTGCATGGGGCTGGTAGAAGCCCCAGGTTAGTGAAACACATTTTTTATTTTGCTTGAACCTTCCCTTTAAATCTCCATTTCATGACCTCAGCGGAGCCAGAACTACAGTCTGGCAAGTGGGTAATTCTTCTCCAGTGTTCCAGCATCCTCTCTGTATTGATTGTTTGCTTTCTAATATGTTGCTAGCTTCCTCTATGCCCCGGTGTCTGAGGTTTGTCAGAGAGGGAGCTGTTCCAGTGATGACATCCACTATAATATAAATACCTGCCAGCTGTGTGTGTCACGAATGTGGGAACCGCCGGTTTGCCATGGCCCTAAACCAAGTCACAGATGACAAGGACCATCGCGGCCTCCACCCATCTCTGACCCTGGAAAAGTAATTGGACGCAGCATGGGTCAAGTTTAAGATTCTGTACAGTCTCTTTCCCGGACAGTAAATTAGACACAGATTGTGCCAGAAATAGATTGTGTCTGCCTTCCTTCCAAACGACGATTAGACCCTTCTTCCTTCTGCTTCCTGGCATGCTTATCATTCTGGCCTGAGAATGGCACGGGGAACTTGGCATCTGTGTCTCACACCTATGGGTACTTTGAATATGATTCAATAAAGCACAACAGGAGGTAAGAGCAGGGCTGGTTCTTGTGAGGATGAGTGTTAGCTAGTATAGTTGCCCCAGTATAGCTAGTATAGTTGCCCCAGTATAGCTAGTATAGTTGCCCCAGTATAGATAGGATAGTTGCCCCCAGTATAGATAGGATAGTTGCCCCCCAGTATAGCTAGTATAGTGACCACAGTATAGATAGGATAGTTGCCCCCAGTATAGATAGGATAGTTGCCCCCCAGTATAGCTAGTATAGTGGCCCCCAGTATAGATAGAATAGTTTCCCCCCAGTATAGCTAGTATAGTGACCCCAGTATAGATAGGATAGTTACCACCCAGTATAGACAGTATAGTTGCCCCCAGTATAGATAGGATAGTTACCACCCAGTATAGACAGTATAGTTGCCCCCAGTATAGATAGAATAGTTTCCCCCAGTATTGATAAGATACTTTCTCCCCAGTATAGCTAATATAGTGGCCCCAGTATAGATAGTATAGTTGCTCCAGTATAGCTAGTATAGTTGCCCCAGTATAGATAGGATAGTTGCCCCAGTATAGATAGTATAGTTGCCCCCCAGTATAGATAATATAGTTACCCCCAGTATAGCTAGTATAGTGACCCCAGTATAGATAGGTTAGTTTCTCCCCAGTATAGATAGTATAGTTGCCCCCGCCGCTCACCCCCTCTCTCCCGGCGCCTGCCACTTCGTGATACCATCTGAGCTGGTGGTCGCTTTCTATATTAGAGTTCCCGCCGGCCCCCTCTCCTCCATGCGAGCCTGGTCATAGCAGTGCGTCCTGCGGCTGCTGTGAAGAGGCTGAAGCAGGACAGCGGCTTCCTGTAGCGGCTATGTATATCGCCGTTACCAGGGGAACCTCTGTCCTGCTTCTGCCTCTTCACAGCAGCCGCAGGACGCACTGCTATGACCAGGCTCGCACGGAGGACGGAGGAGAGGGGGCCGGCGGGGACACAACACAGGAAGAGGCCCCCAGCTCAGACGGTAACACGGAGCGGCGGGGGAGGGGGCAGGCGGAATGCCACTCCAGGGCCCCTGCCGCCTGACAAAAATGCGTCACTTGGCATCATGGGCCAACTGCCCCTGAGTAAGAGGCGCCCACAAATGTATAAAACTGAGTTAAAAAAACAACTAAATGAAAAAAGGAGAGGTGGCTTACCTCAATGATGACAACTCAACTTCATATGACAAATATATTTTAATATGTGCTTGCAATGCATTTTGTGGGTCTGAGCCCACTTCCTCAGACAACTCTCCTTTGGAAGGGTGTTATTGGTCCTACGTGGCTTAGCCACACTCAGTACCAGCTGAACCGAATCCAGTACCTTCTGGACACCGGAGTGGAGTCGGGTTTGTGAATCTCCCAGGGGCATATCTGGGTAATCTAGAGCCTATGGCAAACACTGAAATTGCGCCCCCTTCCTTCCCTGGTTAGAGCCCCCTTCCTCTCTGAAAACAGCATCCTTTCTTGTGTACGCCTCTGGAATCTCCCCCCCCCCCCCCCCCGCCTCAAGTGGTTGGTTGCCCCTTTTGCAACCTACCTTTGTGAGTACCATTCTCCTTTCTCCACACATTACTCCATTTGGTGACATATTGCACTAGTGTGTTTGGGCTCCTGTTCTCTCTGTGTTAAGGTGTCAAGTCACCATTTCTTCTCCACGTTAAAGCACACCTGAAGTGAGAGGAAAATGGAGGCTGATAAATGTACTTCCTTTTAAAAAATGCTGATTGCCTGACTGTCCTGCTGATCCTCTGTCTTTATTATGTTTAGCCATGGACCCTGAACAAGCATGTAGATCAGGTGCTCTGACTGAAACCAAGGAAATCAGCAAGACTGCCAGGCAACTGGTATTGTTTAAAAGGAAATATACTGTATGTGGAAGCCTCCATATCCCTCTCATTTCAGGTGTCCTTTAACCTCCTGAGCGTTACGCTGATCAGGAGGTTTTGTAGCGTCAGAGTCCTGCGCTATAAAACTATTAGAATACATACGGTCAGTACATATTAGCTAGCACTAGGCTAGCTAGAATAGGTGGCCGGCTCCCCCGGATTAGTCAGGCATACCGCTCAGGAGGTTAAAGAAAACCTGTAACGAAAAAAAAAACTCTCTGGGGGTACTTACCTCGGGAGGGGGAAACCCCTGGATCCTAATGAGGCTTCCCCGTCCTCTGGTGTCCCAGCAATCCAGCGCTGCAGCCCCCCTGAACAGCGGCGAGGTAAATATTTACCTACCGCGATCCAGCGCAGGCGCAGTAGCGGCTCTTCGTTCGGACTAACCGGAAATAGCCGCGCTACGCAGGTGCAAAGAACTCGCGCCTGCGCAGTAGAGCGGATACGATTGGGCGTGGCTATTTCCACCTTGGCCCGAACAAACAGCGGCTACTGCGTCTGAACATGGATTGCGATAGGTAAATAGTCAGCCACTTGACAAGCTTGTCGAGGGGGTTTCGGAGGCGCCAGCGCTGGATTCCCCCAAGCTAAAGAGGATGGGGAAGGCTCATTGGGACCCTGAGGCTTCCCCCTCCTGAGGTAAGTATCCCCCAGAGCAGGGGTCTCAAACTCGCGGCCCGCGGGCCATTTGCGGCCCTCGATACAATATTTTGTGGCCCTCGCCGGCAAAAGCTTCCTTATAGTTCGCTTCAGTGCTCCCAAGTAATCCGTCGCATCCCCGCCACTAACCACCCGGGGGGAAATTCGCCCGCATTTCCTGGAAGGGGCAGAGCTTTCAGCTTTAGCTCTGCCCCTCCTGACGTCAATCGCTACCTCTCCCCGCCCCTCTCTGTGAAGGAAGAGTGAGAGGGGCGGGCAGAGGCGGCGATGCGCCACGATTGTGGAATTCCTTATGCGGCCCAGCCTCATCCTGACTTTGCCTCCTGCGGCCCCCAGGTAAATTGAGTTTGAGACCCCTGCCCCAGAGGGTTTTTTTCATTACAGAGGGTTTGATCCAAAAAACGGTGCTAACTGTTAGCACGCAAAGACAGAGCAAGTGGTAAGCTCAGTGTGTGAGTTATACAGAGTGTGCAGGGGACCTGGAGATGGTGTGTATAGCTTCTCCCTATCACAAGAGACCAGCACATTCCAGCCTGACTGCCTCAGCCCAACACAGCCGGCAGAGGAGAGAAGATTAGATCATATAACAGAGATAACACAGTCACTGTGCAACTAGGAAAGGCTGCAGTAAGACAGAGCACATTAGAACAGGTATAGGAACTTATAGGATAGCAGAAATAAGGATGAAAATTTTGTTACAGAGCCTCTTTAAGATTCATGAATCCAGGGAATAACTCCAAATCATGAACCCCCTTCTCATGTATATATGTTCCCCAACATTTGTTTTGTACTATGTACAGCGCTACGGAAGATGTTGGCGCCATATAAATAAAAAATAATAACATGGGTTGTGCTAATTGCGCAATGTGCACTACATATCTGATGTAAGTACCAGTAAAATTGCCGCATTCACCGGAGTTACGTGGATCAGCGCCATGTTTCTTCAAACACCTCTATGTATCAGGAATACAGGCGTGAACAAAGAGTCTTGTACAGGCGTTTGTGCGTGGAGATTTCCTGTGAATGCGTTTGTGCTGCAGTGATGTAGAATCCAGATGAGATGTAATGATGTGTGGGGAGCCTGCAGAGAATGCCCTTGTTCTCTCAGTGCAGGTGTTGGGAAGCACAGCTGACCTCCCTGGCTCAGTGCTGCTGATGGTTCAATGACTTCACATGTTCATGTCTGGAGTAGACCACACTTAGCACCCCATCAGTAGCTGTGCCTATTCACACACCACAGTTTATACTAGGCTTCCATTCCCATGGGCTGAAAGGGGTGAGGGCTACTGTGTCCACAATGGCTGACAAATCTCCAATTACCATAAGCAAATACAGTAATGGTGTCACACATAGCTGTAAATGGTGTCTAGAGGCC
Organism: Hyperolius riggenbachi; assembly: GCF_040937935.1. Taxonomy (NCBI): domain Eukaryota; kingdom Metazoa; phylum Chordata; class Amphibia; order Anura; family Hyperoliidae; genus Hyperolius; species Hyperolius riggenbachi. The sequence goes on along the minus strand of NC_090649.1, from coordinate 73,764,924 downwards.
TAGTAGATGCTACTCCCCACCACTAAAATAGCCAGGTGACCATCAGCAGTGGGGATGAACTGCTATCTTGCCTGCGGCCCCATTTCATACTCCTTTTCTGGAGTACAGGACAATATACGCTTCCCATAAATGCAGGGAAATGAATTTTTTTGCCAATCAATGCTTGATGTCCTGTGTATGTGGAGGTACTGGAAGGGCTTGGCTTCAGCACAAACATTTTTACCCTGGAAGGGGTTGCTTGTTCCTGTTGGTATTTTTGGCGTTGTTCCTACATTATAGTAAAACAACCACAAGATGGGCAGCGCAGTGGCATAGTAATTAGCGCTCCTGCCTTACAGCGCTGGGTCCCTGGTTCGAATCCCAGCCAGGGCACTATCTGCACAGAGTTTGTATGTTTTCCCCGTGTCTGTGTGGGTTTCCTCCGTGTACTCCAGTTTTCTCCCACATCCCAAAAACATACAGATAAGTTAATTGGCTTCACCCAAAATTGGCCCTAGATTACGATACATACACTACACGATACATACATAGACACATGACTATGGTAGGGATCAGATTGTGAGCCCCTCTGAGGGACAGTTAAGTGACTAAACAATATACTCTGTACAGCACTGCAGAAGTTGTTGGTGCTATATAAATGCTAATATGTCACTGTGTGTAAAACATGATGGTAATCTTTATGGGATTGTCATTTCCTGTATTATCTGTTATAAGTAAGCTGCATTTTCTGATGGTGGTGTGTGATTTATCTCTGCATGTTTTTCTTAAAGTGGATCTGAGATGAACTTTTATTCATTGCGTAATTGTGTTCCTTACATATAGTTTATAGGGCATTCCTCAAGCCAAATACTTTTTTTTTGTTTTAATACTCTAATTCCCCATAAACTAAACAAGCCTCGCCCACAGCTTCTCCAAAACGCCAAGGCACTGGGACCCATGTAGCAAGGGCTTATGGGAGCTCAGTCTGAGCAGGCGGAGGAGGTTACTAGCCAGAGGCAGAGGGGAGGGGGGACTTAATTTTTCACAGGCTGAGAGGTGGAGATGCAGTTGCAGATTACCTGTGTAATGATGACAAACAGAACATGGCCGCTCTCATTGTATCACAGGAATAAATCATCATAACCTGTTGAAGCTGTATGCAGCCAGATTTGCTGTGTAAACTATCTAAACTTTAGATAAGATATATAGACAAGTTACTTGTTATAGTTAGTTTTTCATCTCAGATCCGCTTTAAGTAAAGAGTTCTAACTTGTTATACTGGGTGCCTATCTTTATCTAAAGAACACTATAGGCTTGATTCAATAAAGTGTGCTAACACTTAGCACGACAGTGATAAGCCACTTTGCACGTGATATCATGTGCGTGAAGGTTTGAACGCGTAAAGGTATGACTTCGCGCAAATGACGTTTACGCTTCGCTCGCAAAGTATCGTTATCACGTGCTAAGTATCATCATCACGTGCAGTCACTGCAGATCACGCGAACGGTATGTAGATAATGAATTATTACTGTATACAGTACATAAAGCGACGCGCGTTAAACTATGCACGCACCGTATTACATTAAAGGGGAACGGAAGAGAGAGGTATATGGAGGCTGCCATGTTTATTTCCTTTTAAGCAATGCCAGTTGCCAGGCCCCCCTGCTGATCCTCTGCCTCTAATACTATTAGCCATAACCCCTGAACAAGCATGCAGCAGATCAGGTGTTTCAGAATTTAACCACTTCGCATCCAGACCTTGTTTTGTACTTATTGACCAGAGCAGTTTTGACAGTTTAGCTATGTCCCTATTTATTCAGAAATAACTTTATCCCTACTTATGACACAGAAATGAAATATATATTGTTTTTTTCAAGACAAACTAGGCTTTCATTGTATGCCATTTTTTCCCCCAAACTATTTTGTTTTCTATGAATTTTAATGGGAAAACAAAGAAAGAAATAGAAAAAACATGTATTTTTCAGTTTTACCAATTCCAGTTTAAAAATAAAAAGTGCTACTGTAGATAAAAAACACAAATTTTGTTTGGCTATTCTTACTGCTTATCACAAAACTTAGATTATGTTCCGGTCACAATTTATGGTGAAGATATTTGATTCTGAAATAATGCTACAGAGTGTGTTTTTCACTATGAAATGAGAAAATACAAGTATTTTTAATAGTAAAAATCTATCTCATTAGCTCAGGAAACTTATATTCCCATTCACCAATTAGTGCTGCATCAGATAGTGCCAGAAATGTGCACAGGAGCAAGCCCAATCCTGCACAGCACTGCTTCTGCTACAAGACGTATATCTACTAACCTGTGGCTTAGATGAAGTCCCAGAGGACGTATATCTACTGACCTGTGGACGAAGTGGTTAAAGTCAGATCTGACAAGACTAGCTGCATGCTTGTTTCTGGCGTTATTCAGATACTACTGCAGAGAAATAGACCAGCAGGGCTGCCAGGCAACTGGTATTGATTAAAAGGAAATAAATATGGCAGCCTCCGTATACCTCTTACTTCAGTTCCCCTTTAACTCACATGTTAATGTAAGCACCATTGCCGATTTCATTGGCAAACTCTATCTTTTGATTGCGTGAAGCGGCATAGCTTTCAAAGGCATTCCGCACTTAGCGTAACGCCGTTCGTGCAATAAAACGTAACACGGGAACGGTAAAAACTGTTTGCGCGCATAATGCTTTGCGCGCTCGTTTTGCACGTGCAAAGCCTTTACACGTGATAACTGAGTTATCACGATTTAGTGAATCAAGTCCAATGATCCAACAAACTATGATCCAACAGTTTCCTAGTCAAAAACTTGGAGATTGTGCCTTGAGTTTGCCTTGTGCTTGTGGAGGTTTCTTTCCAATGCTTCCTTGTATGCTATCTGCAGTATTTCATTGCCTCTATGTCATTAAACAGATAAGACTAACAGATGTCACTATTATCTATCAATGTAGATGAGCCATGAATCCACATCATGGAATACAGTAGCAGGTCAATCAGTCAATCCTCTTGTTGAGCATCATCATCTGTCTGTCGCCCCCCTGGAAAGCTGGTGTACAATAGTACAAAAGCCAGCCAAGGTTCTCTGCTTGTCATGCAGAGGCCATCTGTTCCCGTGTCCCCTTACATCTGACCGAAAACTGGTCACCTGATACCACAGCTGCATTTATGCTACGGACCCTGCATCAAGCTCTAATACTCCTAGCATGCCATGAGCTTGCTGGGCAATCTGTTATCCTAATATTACTCTAGACTTTTTTTTTCATGTAGGATCAGATAGAAGACATAACAAACGATCATTTGATTGCAACCTGGTAGTTTGTGGTAGATAAGATATCAATATACTGCATCCAGGGAAATTGATGGAACTGTTTTCAAACTTTCACACATTAGAGGATGAGAGAAAACTCTACATTCTACCGGGAGAAGAGAAATCCACAGTGACAATCGCTGCACACTATGTCACATCATGCCACAGATTGAGAGGAGGAATCCACAGTGACAATCGCTGCACACTATGTCACAGCATGCCACAGACTGAGAGGAGGGATCCACAGTGACAATCGCTGCACACTATGTCACAGCATGCCACAGACTGAGAGGAGGGATCCACAGTGACAATTGCTGCACACAATGTCACAGCACGCCACAGACTGAGAGGAGGGATCCACAGTGACAATCGTTGCACACTATGTCACAGCATACCACAGACTGAGAGGAGGGATCCACAGTGACAATCGCTGCACACTATGTCACAGCATGCCACAGACTGAGAGGAGGGATCCACAGTGACAATCGTTGCACACTGAGACTGAGAGGAGCATAAAGGAACTGTTAACCTAAAAATATCCACAAACTGCTAACCCCCCATTTATTTAATAAAAAAAGCATCAAAACTGCATTTAAGGATGCAGTCCCCTGCTTCTCCTTTGAAATACATTATGTGCATTTTACATGCGTTTTTTTCAAAATATGCAGCATGTTGTGCGGTTTGAAAAATGCACATTGTAAAACGCATATATATGCGACCCATAGACTTTCATTATTGGCAAAAACATTTTCGTAACACTAGAGATTCTGCCTAGTGTGCTCTGCATGCTTGCTCAGAGTCTATGGCTAAAAGTATTAGAGGCAGAGGATCAGCAGGACAGCCAGGCAATGTGTATTGTTTAACAGGAAAAAGTCAGCATCTATACCCCTCTCACTTCAGGATTGCCAAGCAACAGGTATTGTTCACACTTGTCTATCAGTTTTCTGAGTGTTTATTTTGCATGCATTTTCTGACTGTGCTGCACTACTGTCATTTATTAGGCCTCATTCACATCTACTTGCGCAGATGGCCGTGCGATCAGAACGCAACGCGTATGATCGCACGCCATCTACGCCGCTACCTGCTGCACTGCTGATCCTATCCATTGACAGTGATGGGTCAGCTCTGCGCTTGTGGGCAAAATGCATGCAGCAGTACGCAAGCGCATCATAGCGCATCATATTGCTGCACAGCGCAGTATGTTTGTGAACGGTAGAAGGGCTGTCTATGCCCTTCTGCCGTTCTTGCGTGTCACAACATAACACGCACTTCCAAATGCGCACGGAAGCGCGAATGATGTGAACGAGGCCTGAGGCCTCATTCACATCTACTAGCGCAGATCAGAACGCAATGCGTACGATTGCACGCCATCTGTGCTGCTAACCGCTGCTGATCCCATCCATTGACAGTGATGGGTCACCTCTGCGCTTGCGGGCAAAATGCAGGCAGCAGTATGCAAGCGCATCATAGCGCATCGTTCTGCTGTGCAGCGCAGTAGATGTGAACGGCAGACGGGCTGTCTATGTGTGTCCCCACGTCATACGCGCTTCCAAATGCGGAAGCACGTATTATGTGAACGAGGCCTCATTCTGCATGTGAAAAACGCGTTCAAGTGTGCACTAGTGTATTGATTGACTTCTTCCCTACAGCTGTATCGTATATTTACGCCATTTTGCACAATGTTTCATGACCAGGGGCGTAAATACACGTACCCGCTTTGTTTACCTCCCAATCCTGATCAATGCGTCCCAGACCCGCCACTTGCTTGTTCTCAAACCTAATCACAGTGCCTGTAATGACTGAGAGCCTGCATCAGCGAGACGCAGCCTCTCATTCACAAAAGCCAAACCTAAACAGTACTTATTTGTACTATTAATAGAACATGGAAGTTAAGTCAAGTGTAGCGCCATCTTGTGGCCAAAAAGTCAAATGCACCCTAACACACCATTACATACATACAATTAATTTACATGCATATATTTTTATTAAATGTTGAACCTTTACACCAAAACGCTATAGTTAGCAAAATAAAACATTTGTAAAAAAAAATAAAAAATGACACCATTTAAAAAAACCCAAAACATAAATAGTTACCTTATGGACTTTTTAATATGTATGTCATAAGGGTATATTACTGTTCATTTTGCAAATAAAGGCTTGTAATTAGTGATAAAGTATAAAAAAATTACTAAACACAAAAAATACACCTTTAATTACAGATAAAATATTATCTGTTGTACTAGGGACACAATTTAAATGGTGTAATAACCAGGATAAATGGGCAAATAAACGTGTGGGTTTTTTTTTTGTAGCGAAGCACATTTTATTTTAAAACTATACTGGCTGAAAACTGAGAAAATAATGTTTTTTTTCCTTTCTTCTTATTCCCTTTAAAATGCATATACAATAAAATCATTCTTAGCAAAAAGTACTACCCAAAGAAAACTTAATTTGTGGTGAATAAAACAAGGTATGGATCATTTTGATGTGATAAGTAACAATAAACTTATTGGTGAATAAATGTGAGGAGCATGATGTGAAAATCGTTGTGGTTTTTAAAGGGAACCTAAACTGAGAAGGATATGGATTTTTCCTTTTACAATAATACCAGTTGCCTGGCAGTCCTGCTGATCCTCTGCCTCTAAGGGCTCGTTTCCACTGTTGCGGTGCGGAATCGCCTGCATTCCACCGTGGGCGAAATCGCATGCGGGTGCGATTCCGCATGCGGTGTTTCCGTGATTTCGCATGCGATTCCGCATAGGTAAGGGTATGTGCGAATTTAACCATGTCACTGCCTGTGTAAATTAACATTATACCTATGCGAAATCGCATGCGACTTCGCGGCAAAAACCGCATGCTCAACCGGCATGCGGTTTCCCTATTAAAAGCATTAGCGGCGATTCGTGTGCATTCCTCTCGCACGCGAAATCTGACAGCTCTGCCGCACAAAAAAACGCTCCCGCAGCCGCACAAGTGGAAACAGCCACTTGCATTGCCTATGCGAATCCGCATGCGGACACCACATGCAGATTCGCTACAGTGGAAACGAGCCCTAATACTTTTATCCACAGCCAATGAGCAAGCATGCAGATCAGGTGCTCTGACTGAAGTCAGACTGGATTAGCTGCATGCTTGTTTCAGGTGTGCGATTCACCCACTACTGTAGCTAAAGACATCAGCAGGAGAGTCAGGCAACTGGTATTGTTTAAAAGGAAACATCCATATCTCTCTCAGTTTAGGTTCCCTTTAAGGGGGAAAAAAACTGTGGTTGGGAAGCGGTTAACATTAGTCTTCAGTTTTCCTATGCAGAAAACACACAGAAAAACAGACAAGTGTGAATCCAGCTTAAATGTAAATAAATATGGCAGCCTCTATGTACCAATCGCTACACGTGTCCTTTAAGTGATTAATGTACATCAATTTCCTCATAAAAAGCCCCGAACATAGTAACATCACTGTGTTTTTAGAAGCCTTAGGCCTCTTTCACAGTAGGAAGTTGCGTTTGATGCGACGTTAAAGTTGCAACGCAAATTACAACGCAGTGCCCCAAAAAGTCGCAATGCAACTTAATGCCCCGTTATGGTCGAATACAGTAAAGCATACAGGCAATGAATAGCATGCTTCCAAGGCATTACTGAGAATGTGCAAACAGTCCACCGCAGCTAATAACGTGTATAACGCACAGCATGCTGCACTTTCTAATAACGCTACACGTTACACACAAACGCAACGTGTGCACTGTGAATGTCGCACAGACTTTGCATTGCTGTGCGTTAGTCTGAGTTAAAACATTTTCTAATGTGCGACTTTAACGTTGCACTGTGAAAGAGGCCTTAGAGTGGGAATATGATACTGATTTTCTGCAGGTGACAGGTGCACTTACATCAGCAGTCAGGAATATAAGTGCCTCGGGCATTGTACAGGGTGTCAGGGTTATTTGGGATTCAGTACATATCTATAAACAAGTGGTTGCTGAGGGCTTACACGCACATCTCAATCCGCTGTGAATTTTCCATGTCTACAGATGTCAGGTCAGCAGCCTGTGACCCATGCAGAGTGCACTAATGACGAGGAAGAGCATGAATGGAGCTAACAAGCATCTCTTGTTTTCACACTGCAAACTGACGTCGCACCGCCGCACAGCATCGCACCACCATCAGTGGTTCCCTGTCTGGCCACCAGCCAAGCAGAAAGTGGTAGAAGTAAGTAGTAGAAATCTGTCATTACCGACAGATTTTGGACTAGCCCATCTTCTCATAGGGGGTTCTCAGGGTTTTCTTTATTTTTAAAAGCACTTAAGTGAATGGCAGTTGCTCCGTCCAACTGCCAAAATAGTGTGCAGCGAGCAGGGAGGCTGGCCAGCATCTTTGTATTAATCATTTTCAGGGAATGTCTTTATAAAGAATAAAGGCCATGCTGAGAATCCCCCATGAAGAGATGGATTAGCCCAAAACCTGTCGGTAATGTCAGATTTCTACTACGTACAGTGAGTGACAGCAACATAGGAGAAAAGTTATTTATGGCTTATTTTACTCTGGGAGAAATGTACTTCTTATTTGTATGTGTTTTAAATTTTAAGATTTTCTTCGCGACAGTTTCTCTTTAAGGCCCCTTTTACACTAGCTGGGTAAACCTGCGTTGCATTACCCGATTTTGGTGCAAGAGGTTGCAAAAGCAATGAAAGTGTATGGAGACTTTCACACTTATTACGGTCTGTTGCGGTAGTACCCGATCCGACGCAAGAGGAAACTCATAGTACTTGGGGTAATGGAAGTCTATGGGTGACGCAGTAAGTGTAAACTATGGAGCGTGGTGCGGCGTGCATGTGCAGATCGGTGGGAATCCAAGTGACGCACTTCCTGCCCAGCAGGAAGGGGCGGCACTATGCATATGACCCTGTCGGCGCACTCTGCTACAAAGTCATATGTTTGTCATTTTTTGCATTGCGCTAGGATACGAAAGGACTATCATATTCCCACTAAAGATGTTGCAACCATAGAATTTTCTGTTCACAAATGGCAAACGCGAACTTCCATCAATGTTCGTGAACAGACAAATCAAGGTGAACCGCCATATACTTCAATGGGCAGGCGAATTTTAAAACCTACAAAGACCATGGCCATAAAAGTGATGGAAAACTTGTTTCAAGGGGTCTATCACCTGGACTGTGGCATGCCGGAGGAGGGTCCATGCTAAGGGCCCGTTTCCACTAGTGCGGTGCGGAATCGCCGCATATCACCGTTGACAAAATCGCATGCGGATGCGATTCCGCATGCGTTTTTTGCCGCGATTTCGCATGCGATTTCGCATAGGCAGGGTATATGCGATTTTAACCATGTCACTGCCTGTGTCAATTTACATTACTTTCAATGCGAAATCGCACGCGAAATTGCGGGAAAAAACGCATGCAAAAAACGCATGCGATTTCCCTATTAAATACATTACCTGCGAATCGCCTGCATTCCACACGCAGGCGAATTCTGCAGGGTCTACCGTGCAGAAAAATCCTGCACATAAAAACGCAAATGAAAACTGACAAGTGGAAACAGTCCCATCCACTTGTATTGCCTATGCGAATCCGCATGCGTTGTCTGCATGCGAATTCGCGCTAGTGGAAACGGGCCCTTAAAGTCCCACCAAAAATAACTGAGTTGACGCAAAGTCAGGTTTTAATCCCTAATGAGCAGAAATCCCATTATGCACAGCTCAGGGTGTCAGTGGGCTGTGGAGTGTCTCACATAGAGAAATGCAATAGTACTATCAGAATACAGTGAAATAATAATGCACAGGAGTGGTTCTGTGCCTGCAACTTAATGAAGCAACAGCAGTAGTGCGCACACAGCTCTGGGTGTCAGTGGGTTGTGGAGTGCCACACACAAAATAAAAACAAGAGACTGAAGTGCTAGCCCTCAAAAGGCCTGTTTGGGGTGCTTTCACAGCAAGTGAGGAACAAGAACACAGGCCTAGCTAATGCTTTCCCTACCTATCTGCAGCAAGTCTGACCCTGCTCTCACTAACAGTCAGCAGCCAGCAGAGAATTAATCCAATATGGCCACCGCTACTGCTTTTTGATATGGGAGTGGGGGGTCCAGGAAGGGATGCTAGCTGATTGGCTGCCATGTGTCTGCTGACTGTGAGGTAAGGGGTCAAAATTTAGCTTAATGATAATGTATAGAGGCGAATCGAACATGCCAAATGTTCGCTGTGAATGCGAACAGCCGATGTTCGCAGACTACTACTCGCCGGCGAACAGTTTGCGCCATCTCTAATTCCCACTGCAACGCAAAAAATATGTGTAAAACTGGCCTTAAACATAATCAGGTGACTCTCCTCAGAGCTACAGCAGTTATCATGCCTTCATCCTAGCAGAGTCTGCTGTAATGCTGGATACACACTATGCGTTTCCGCGTGCGACGCGGCCGTCGATATGCGTCGATTCGATTATTTCCGAACATTTCCGAACGAATTTCGATGATTTTTAGGTCGAATGCCATGTAAAGTATGGCAAATCGACCTAATGATCCATCGAAGCTTGAATCGGACATGTCGGAAATAATCGAATCGACGCGTATCGACGGCCGCGTCGCACGCGGAAACGCATAGTGTGTATCCAGCATCAGACTTGCTTTATAGGTGTGGCAAACAACACCGGCTCAGGAGGAAATGTCCCATCCTGCTTCATTCTGCAAGTAATATTTTCCATTGGACTTTTGAAAGAATAAAATGCTGTCTGCACGTAAAAAGAAATAAGGACCAAAGTAAATAACTAAAAACCCTGCAGATTTGGTGGATGAAGTGGTCCTTTAAAATACAGTTAAAATAGATTTATTAGAATTCCTGTTCCTTTTTATAGATGTTCCTTAACATTCTGTTTCTCTGAAACACCTTTAATGGGTGTGAAAGAAATGTGGAGAACAGAACCTCCTCACACTCTGTCCCTGTAAACATAACACTATGGTCTTCTAAAGGGACACTTAAACAGGGAGCTCTTCAGGTGGTCCCACAATCACACTAGTGTAAAAAGCAGATAATGAGATGGCCAGACAATGTGTTGGTTAACACCTCTCTCCCCGATTTCTCTGAATTCCTTGTCTAGCGAGAAGTTCTACAAATAACCTCACGGCTTATGCAACAACATACACAGCCAGCTCAGCACAGGGGCATAACGCTGATACCATTGACTTCCTATATCCCACAACATTTTATTTGGGTTGAAGTATGGACTTTAACCACTTGAGGACCGCAGTGTTAAACCCCCCTAAAGACCAGGCTACTTTTCACTAAGTTGGCCACTGCAGCTGGCTCGCTGCAGGGCTCGCTGCAGGGTCGTACATGTCAGCACACAAGTGATTCCCCTCCTTTTCTCCCCACCAACAGAGCTCTCTGTTGGTGGGGTCTGATCGCACCCCTAATGTTTATTTATTTATTTTTTGTAAATATTTTTTGTTTTATTTTTACAATAAAAATGGTTATTTACATAGTAGTCCCTCCCTCCCCCCGGCAGCTAATCAGTGCGATTGGCTGTCATCGGCTTCAGCCTATGACAGCGGATCGCTGCCTTGTCACTCAGGGGGACAGCCGTGTCACACGCTGTACTAAGCTAATAGACGTCTAGCAGTCTCCCAAGCGGCAATCGGCACTCGGAGACTGAAGGCGGAGCCTGCGCGCAATCTCCTGCAGTAGCCGGCCCCAGGACCTGACGCCAATTGGCGTTAGGCGGTCCTGGGGCTGTTGCCGCGGCCACCCCCATTGGCGTGGAGTGGTCGTAGCGTAGTAAAAGTGAACCAAGCACCATTTTTAGCCCCCAGGTCATCTCAATACCACATCAAAAATGCATGCCAACAATGTTGCACATTAATCAAGGAAACTTCAATTTTACCTCTTCTTTTTACATTTAAAAAGGTTTAGGGTTTAGCAGAGGGTTTTATCACCCTAGTACTACCCGAGGCCTGCCTGACCGCAGAAGTTTCAGGCAGATTAGGACTGATGTAATATTTTATTGCACATATTGGCAGAGAGCAAACAAAAGCTTTCATCAGCAGGGGTGGGTGGGTAGATAGGACACTGTTCTTCATCGAGTTTAGAGAGGTCACCAATGTTATCTTCACACCTTCCCCTGGATAAATAATGGGCAGCTAGTATTGCAGCTCCTATAGCTATTAGAAACGAGGAAAACAAAATGGCGCTTGGTTCCCTTCAACTAGACCAGTCCAAAACTTTAACATTGTCCTCTTCAGTCTTTGTGATGCAGTTTTGCTTTTGTGTTGTGGATGGTCTTATAGCATAATCCAGCTATGTTTCAGCTCAGGGACTGCCGTCCAGACATTCTTGTTCATAATTGTCACGTATGGTAACAGTTTAGAACTTTTATGGACCCGATCCAATTGACCTTTTCTCCAAAGTTTTCTCCTCTGAGATAATTTATCATTTCCGTTTAACTTTTCAGCACTCTGCAGTTGGAAAAGTACCAAATAGTAGGTGAAAAAGTACTGTGAAAATTATTATAGTATTTTCTTGCTTGCTGGTGGCTTAAAAAGCATTTTTTGTAAGATGTGAAAATATCTCATAGGAGAAAACTTAGGAAAAAAAGTGGATTGGATCAGGGCTATTCTTCAGTAATGCTACGTCTGCGCTTTGTCACATTGCCACCAACATTTTTTTACTGTTGACCTTTTGATGGCCAAAGAGTTCCGCTTTTGAACATCACCAAAAAAAATATCATGCAAGAGAGTTTAAAACTGTGAGATAAGAATTGACACTTCTGTAATATACTGTACTTTTTTTGGATAAGTCTCATCCCTGCCCTGTTGATTTGTGGGAGAGTCTTGCTCAGTGACCTTACTTACCTGTGACTGCCTCACTCGGAAGGCACAACTATATTCACATTGAGATGCAGTAATCTAGTTTAAATATTTAATAATCAAACCTATTCAATGTTCTCCCCGGGCCATGTTTACTGCTCCTAGGCACTTAACTAAACTGTTGTTTGCTTGTTCTTTCCACTACAGGAGCATCAGTAACATAATACATCCCAAAGTGACTATCAATGTCTGATCTTCTCCTGCTGTCTACTGCTGGAGAAGATCTGGAGAAGAAAGGAACTGTAGCTAATCAAAGGAGAAGAAGGTCCTGGTTCTGGAAAGGATTAGACAGTCATGGTGGAGTTTGAATCAAGGAGAGATACAGGAAATGAACAGGGTCATGGGTAATGTAGGGTCATGGGTAATGTAGCTGAGAAGAAAGAGGATCGGGTGGAAAAGCTGGGAACAATGAAGGTTACAGCAGAGTGACTGAGGACTAAAGACGGTAGTGTTGAAGGAGATGGGGCTGGAGGAGAAGCATGGAATGAAGAAACTGGAAAGTTGCAGCACCAGGAAGTGCTAAAGAAGTGATGCAAACTAACCAATAATGAAGAGGACAATGACAGAGACACACATGCAGTCAACATGCCCATCTAGGATGCAGCACCATTCAAGGTGTGCTGGATCCACTCTTTGCCTGGCTGACACAATCATCTGCCTGCGTATCACCTGATGGTCTGCATTAGTAGAATCTCATCACCTAATATTGGGGGCACATGTGGCTACCTATACTGGGGGGAGGGCTAATACTGGGGGCACATATGGCTACCTATACTGGGTGGTTGGGGCCACCTTATAATGGGGGAACATCTGGTACCTATACTGGGAGGCTACCTGTACTAGGGGCACATCTAACTACCTATATGGGGGGCGGGGATTAATGATGGAAGCACATCTGCTACCTATACTGGGGGGGGGGGGGGAAGAGGCACCTAATACTGGGGGCATATTTGGCTACCTATACTGGGGGGGGGGCATCTGCTACCTATACTAGGGGCTACCTAATACGCACATCTGCTCCTTAAACTGGAGGAGGAGAACATCTGCTACCTATAATGAGCACATCTGCTACCCATACTGGGGGTGGGGCTAATACCTTTCTTGTCATGTGCCGCAGTGGGCCCCACCAGTAAGCCATTGTGCTCCCTAAAAAATCAGAAGCTGGAGCTGCCACTGTTCCCCTAACCTAAAAATGCATGACCTCTAGGTACACATGAAGTACAGTATTATTGATCCACAGGGGCGTAACTAGGGGGGAGCAGCCCCTGCGACTGGGCAAGACCAGAGGTGCGTGTGTGTGTGTGTGTGTGTGTGTGTGTGTGTGTGTGTGTGGTGTGTGTGTGTGTGTGTGTGTGTGTAGTGTGTAGTGTGTGTGTGTGTGTGTGTGTGTGTGTGTGTGTGTGGTGTGTGTGTGGTGTGTGTGTGTGTGTGTGTGTGTGTGTGTGGGTGTGCGTGTGCGCGTGCGTGTGCGTGGTGTGTGTGTGTGTGTGTGTGCGTGTGCGTGTGCGTGGTGTGTGTGTGTGCGAGCAACTTTAAACCTTCCCATTCTCTGACACATCAGATCAGGTGTTTTTGTGGCTACACTTGTTATGGGTGTTAAGATCCTGATGGCCACAATTGCTTTATGACCCTTGGAAGATGGGCTCCCCAGGCTGTGAGGGTCACCAAGGGGAGGCAAGGGAGCAGTTATAACATTAAGGGTCCCCTTTCAAACGCTTGCTGGGGAGCCCCATGATTTGTACTCCCGCCCCTGTTACCAGGGCAGGGCTCTCTCACCTTTTTGAGTCTTGTAGGTTTGCTAATGCTATACATTTTGTTAATCATGTTGTATTCTGTACCAACATCTACATTCTGTGTTCACCATTCCCTGTATTAGAATGTACTCCATGTTCGTTTAATACATCGCCAAAAAATATGTTGGCATCCACTAGGCAATGTAGGCAGGTGCTTGGGGCCTAGTGGGTGTGAGGGCACCAGCCTGCCACTTTCTCTGACCTCTAGCTCCATTTCAGCTTGCAAAAAGGACCACAAGTGGGAGGTTACTCTACTACCTTGCCTTAGGCCACATTATATCTTAATCCATCTCTGCGATTTATAAATCAATCCTACCTAATAAAACCCCTGTGTCTCTGCGTCCCATGTCCGTGTGTGTGTCCCTGCATGCTACTGTGCATGTGTCGCAGGGACAGCCGTGGGACGGGAGCAGGACAGGCAGGGCGGGTGCACGCACGTGTGGCGGGGGCGCGTGCGCTGATAGGTGGCGGCGGTGACAGCCTTAGCCCGTTATTAAACAGGCTAAGGTGCCTAGTAATAATAACTATTCCATAGTGTAGCGGTATGTTTAGCTCTCATTTTTATTTTCCGTTCTGCAGTGTACAATCTAAACTCAGAGCAGTGATAGTGAGTTGGGAAGTGCAGGACATCTGTGGGCTCTCATCCAGCGATTCCTTCCTTTCCTTACCTGTCAGCTGTTTCTCCGAGCTATTTTTGTGAAGCAATGCTCCAGGCCATTTTGCTGAATGAAATACTTAAGAGATGCTTATCCTTAAGTGCAAACTGTGAATGCACATTATATACAGCAGGGGGTGAGGAGAGAAACCTGCTGTAAGAACTTGTTATGGAGAAAATGGAATGTGTGGGGGAGGGGACAGTGGAATTCTTCTCTTCTCAATGGCTATCTAGACCCCTTTCTCTATATTGTTTGGCACCTAGCGAAGGCAAAACCTTAAAGGGTAACAGGAGTAAACTGGACTCATATTTTCTTGAAAGGGTACATGTGACTTTAACCATTTCACCCCACATGCCATTTTAGCCATACCGCCAAGAGCCATTTTCACCTGTCATCGCGCCTCCCATTCATTGGGCCATAACTTTATCACTGCTTCTCACAACTGAATGATCTATATCTTATTTGTTTTGCTACAAATTGGGATTTTTGTGGGCAATACTTGTTTTCAGTAATCACTTTATTTTCTATGCATTTTATAGGGAAAAACAAGGAAAAAAATACATTATTTCTCCAATTCCATCTCCTATAGTAAGTAATGCTACTGTAAATAATACCCACACATTTTATTTTCCCATTTGTCCCAGCTACCACAGCTATCCTGTCAAAAAGTACAAGCCCTTATTTGCTAAAATAACAGTCATATACCCTTCATGAAGCACATATAAAAAAATATGGCAACTATATATTAAGGCTATATAACTATTTATGTAATTTTATGTAATTTTTTTGAAACTTTTTTTTTCTGTTACAAGTGTTCCTATTAGATAACTAGGGGGGCTTTAGAAGGGATTCATTTTAGTATTTGTTTTTATTTTAATGCATTTGGACTGTAATTTTACTCTTTTTGCCACAAGATGCTGGGTTAGGAAGTGTTCAATTTTTTTTTCTTTTACATTACTTTTTAATTTCATTATTATATTACTCACTGCAGCAGCACTGGACGCGTATAGGCACCCAGATAGATTAAAGCAGCGCCTATCTGGATGACTATAGTTGTGTCAGTTGGCTGCTTCGGCAGAGCAGCTATTTTGTAAACACAAGATGCTAATCCTACATCTGCTTCCATGAAAGCAGGAAGTAGACTTATTGCAGAATTTGTATCAGCTGTAACAGAAATGTTTTCTGTTTAAAGGTTATTATGCTGTTGCTTATTTTTTAGAGCAGAGAGAAAGTTCTGAGTTCAGGTCCCCTTTAAGCTGAAAGCACACATGACATGACTGATGCACGTCCAGCACAAGGAGGGGCCAGAAACCCACACATGGATTTTAGTTTCTGAACCTGCAGAGGGGTGTTAGGTTCACCTTATCCTCTATTCAACTTCCCACTAAATCATAAACATTTTGCAGCAATAACAACTCTTCCATTATAAATAAGCATCTCCTGTTCATTTGTCACCAGCCCCAATGGGAGCTCTGGAATGTTACAATGGAGTTACAGAGAAGAGCTGCTTCCATTGTTCCCTGGGTTGCCTAGCAACGCAATCTGCAAGGACAGCTGTGCAGTGGTTAGTGTCAGAATGACTGATAGGACAAAAAGGTAATTTTATAGCTTATGAAGTAAATATATTTCATACTACTTCCAGCTTTCTACATTATTGTAATGATTTCTCCATTGCGACTAAACCATGGAAACCAGAGCGGCTCTGCATGTGTGACGTCTCCAAGCGACTCGTAAAACTATGATTAAGGAGGCATTCCGAGCTACCCGAATATCTCACATACACATTCTTGTCCCTCCTCTGTGTAGTATAAAGCCTGTTACAGCTCAGATCACACTGTAAGCAGAGCCGGATCATCAACAAGACAATTCTAAGCAGTTGCCTAGGGCCTGGAGTGTTTGTCCATTGTAAAATCTTTCCTTAAGCTTACCGCCGGAGGCTGCCGCTCAGGCCCTGCTGGGCCGATTCGCGTCAAATAAAAAGGAGCACACGCAGCCGGCACTTTGCCAGCCGCGTGTGCTACCTGATCGCCGCCGCACGGCAAAAGTGGGTCCCCCCAGCCGCCCAAGCCCAGCGTAGCCGGAACAAACAGTTCCGGCCAGTCCTAAGGGCTGGATCAGAGGCGGCTGACGTCAGGACGTCGGCTGACGTCCATGACGTCACTCCGCTCGTCGCCTTGGCGACGAGGTAAGCGAAACAAGGAAGGCCGCTCATCCGAGGCGATCAGAATTACGCTTTCGGAGCGCCCTCTAGTGGGCTTTCATGCAGCCAACTTTCAGTTGGCTGCATGTAATAGTTTTTTTTTTTATAAAAAAAAAACCCTCCCGCAGCCGCCCTGGCGATCTTAATAGAACGCCAGGGAGGTTAAGCTACGTACACACATGCGACAACGATCGTTCGTTGTGAACGACGAATGAACTTTTAATTGACGAAAGAACGACCTAAGTAAAGTTAATTTTAAAAGGTGTGTAACGATCTGATCGTTAGAACAAATGTTACATCACGTAAAGCAACTATTGCGCTTGCGCATAAAAATAAAAACTTCCATGGAGAAATAGTGAAATGTGCATGTCAAGCCTAGTACGAATGACCGTTTCCAACGATGTACTACTTTTGCAAACGAACGTCGTCGGAAAAAATCCGCCAAGATAGATCGTTCGTTTTTAACGATCTAGCTCGTCCGTCGTTAGACTTAATGGTCGTTGGCTGCTTTTTTTTAAAAGATCGTCGTTTGAAATGATCGGGGAACGATTGTTTCAAACGACTATAGTCGCATGTGTGTACGCACCTTTAGGCCTGGAACCCAGTGGGCAATTTTAAAGTGCTGCAGTGCTGTGTGCAGCAATTCCTTGGGCGATTGCGCTTGTGATTACCTGTCACTTGGAAGCGATGTACAGTAAACTGTACAAATGAAAGCTTTTTTTTTCATTCGACTGCACAATCCAAACGGATTTCCCGTTGGTTTTTTTTTTGGTTTTTTTTTTTAACGATCCGGAATGCTGGAAATTTGCTTCATTTTTTTTAAAGATTGTATAATGTGTGTTAGATTGTCAATTTATTAATATATACACCCTAGCAATTTTCGCAGAGTTTCCAATCATTTTTATCATAATTGGGGAAGAATTGAACATAGGTGTGTGGTACATTGGTCATATTTTTGAAATGTTACAATCAGCCACAAAAATTGATTGCAATTCTTGAATTGAACAGATAGTTTAAAAATTGTATGGTGTGTGGCCACCTTTATGCTAGGTACACACCATACAATTTTCTGTTAGATTTACCTGCCAGATAGATAATTTCCAAGATGTTGGAAATTATCTATCTAACCATCTATCTGCCTGGCAATTAGAGGTGCCCATACACACGTCAGATTGGCAGTAGATAGATAAGAAATGCATCTGATGATCTATCTGATGTGTTTTTAGAACATTTTTTACCAGGATAGAATTCCAATAGATTTCAGTTTGAAATCTATTGAAATTCGATCTGATGGCATTTTTTTGCCATCAGATTTCCATTAAGGCCAATGCAAACTGATAAGCAATCTCATCAGATCGACCTAAATTTTCCACCCTGCCAGTTCGATGGAAATCCATCGAAATCGTTCGAAATCGGCCATCGATCGGTCGATTGGCCAACCGATTTGCAATCGATCGATCAATCTGGATCGATCGGTCGGCCAGAAAATCGGCTGAGTGTATGGGCCCCTTAGGTATTGTTCTACTCAGCAGGAGATAACCAGAAGACAATGCACCAGTCTCTACCAGTACTTTACAGAAAATCTAACAGAAAATCGATACGCTTTCTGCTCAATAGATGGATCTGATAGATAATTCCTGATATGTCCGATATTACTCCCGATCGATTCTGCGCTCGATTTCTCCTAGAAGTAAATGGAAAAAGATAAGAGAATTGAGTGCAGAATCGAGCGGAAAAAACGATTGGGTGGAAAAAAAGTATCGTGTGTACGCAGCATAACATAAAAATCGAACAGAAAATTGTATGGTGTATACTAGGCATTAGGCTGACTGCACATTGGCATGTGGGCCAGGTGGTGTTCTGGTGTTTGGACAGTCAGGCAGATGCCGCTGTGTGAAATTCCCACATATTTTATGAGAAACTCTCACTGGTGTTTAGGGGCAGCATTTGGCAGCATATAAGCAGCGATGTCTTGTCTGAACCATTTTCTCTGAGTTCTAATGGGAGGCTGAAATATTCATTTAAGTGCCAGAAAATAAACATTTATTTTGTCGCTATAGGAACTGTAGTAAAAATAACATAATGGATAAAATTGCTAATTTCTTCACAATACAGGCAGCACCCTACTTACAAAAAATTCGAGACACAACATTTAAATACAAAGGTGTCTTCATGTACAAAATATACAGTACTGCTTTTTATTATTACATTTTGTTGTTAAATGTTTCAGTATTGTGTAAGCTGTTATAAGTGGTTTAAAACTCTTTAAAAGCACACTGAAAACAACCCAAAAACATAGTTTACACTATGGGCTTGCTTCAACAAGCAATAAGAGGAGCACAAGCTCAGCGCACGGTATGCTGCGGTAGTGCAGCGTGGTGTTCACTGGTTACTTACGCATGTACCATGTAACTAACGGCCGCCCCACTCGACTCGCCCTGAGCCCCTTTCCTGTCCAGTGGCTTTAATGGACGTGATCCAGGCGCTTTGATTGGCCCAATAGGCTGCCTGTCACTTGACAGGCAGTTTTGAATCAGGATGATACAATTGGGCCAATCAGTGTGTGGGGATCACATCCTAGTAAGCCACTCAGGACGGGATGAGTGAAGCGGCCGTTAGAAGGAGCATGCGTAAGCTACCAGTGCATGCTACATTGCACTTCCTCAGCATAGTGTGCGCTGAGCTCGCGCTCCTCTCATTAAGCTATGCTGCTTTAGCAGCGCAGCTTGATGAATCAAGCCCTATATCTCCAAATCCAGAGTTGTCCGAAAGTGAAATGATTTATCCATGTTTAACACATGATTCAACTTACCAACTCATTCAACTTACAAACAAAATCCTGGAACAGAACCTGTTTATAAGTAAGGTACCGACCTGTTTTCATTTATAAATGATTTAGTCCCAATATACAATATTTCCACTCCCTGATTTACATTCTGAAAGCTATCACAGGTGAGGACATCTTTAGTCTTGTCAGGTGCAGCTCTGTGGAATGTTCATTTACTGTAAGTTCTATGCACAGAGGGTGACATTGCTTGCTTGGCAGTTGAAAACAGCCACAAGGCAACGAGGTTCACAGACAGCAAACAGTCACGGCCATGGTCATAACATCACACTGTGGGAGCGGTTTTATCACAATATCAGCCATACTGATGTCCCTGATGATATATTGCAGAAAAGAAAAAAGATTTTTCATAAGAAATGGGGTATCGGTAAAACAAGTGCGTTTTTACTGGCGAATAACAGCGGCTATTGAAAAACCTAATATGGTCCAATAGCAATCGCTAAGAAAATGCTTTTGCAATTAGCAAAAAATCATTGTTTTGCTTATGTCATTGCTTTCTGTGATTTGCATGCGATAGGAAAAGCAGCAGCATTGTGTGTAGTGGCAAAACAGCCCTCTAGGCCCCTTCTCCACTCACAGCGTTCTGCAATCCGATCCCGATCACAACCGGATCGCAATATTCTAAGTGCAGAAAAAAAACTGGAAACCACTGCATCTATTTCCATTAGTGCGATCCCTTTACCATACCTACCAACATTTTGAAATCAGAAAGAGGGACACTTAAGCCACACCTCTAACCACACCCCTGACACACCCCTAGTCATGCCTACTGTAAAGATTTTATACAAAAAAATATGTTGTTTTGTAATTCAAACCACACTGGCCCTTTCTATGCTGGTTCATTTCCCTTCATATTAACATTTGAAAATAAGAAATATATCAAAAAGGTTGGGAATACAGTTTAGAGTCAATTAAACACATTTTTCTCTAGAAAAATACATATATTTACATAGTTCTGTACATGAGTCCTGAAAGAGGGACAAATGAAGAGGAAAGAGGGACAGAGGTACAGGGTTCACAAAGAGGGACTGTCCCTCCAAAAGAGGGACAGTTGGGAGCTGTGCCTTTACAACACGATTCCTTTCCACTAGCGCAATCATCATCATGCTGCGTTTTCTGTCCGATTCAGCTCCTGTACTAGAGCGCAAGAAAATTGCATAGCAACTGCATTACTATGCAATTTTCCCTGCGATTCGGCAATTTCCCACACCTTCCCCTCCCCCCGCAAATCGCAAATGCAAAATGCACCACAATCACACCATACACCTGACAGATCACCACTTGATCGCAGAATAATTGTGGTGGTGGAAAAAGAAACGTGATTGCAATCGTCTTTCCTAGTGGAAAACATCCCTCACTGAATCTTTCATGTTCAGTCAGGCAGTGTTTTCCATGCAAGGCCTAGCAGAAGCCTAAAGACCAGTGCCGGAGTTAAACAATAGGCTGACATGCCCAAACAAAGAGGCCTCTACCCCTGTCAGAGTAACAGCCCATCCTTTCATGATATGGGTCAGTGCAGAGGAATGCCAAACTATTTTAACTAAATCTTAGAGTAGGCCAACAGCCTCCAAATATAGGGCTTTCATTAAAATTCTCAGCATTTCAAATCCTTTTCTCTACTGAATATCCCACAAGAGTATTATTGACTTGAATACATAAAGAAAAAAGAGCTTGCTCGGCACCCGGCAACCAGAGAGGTCACACCACACTATATGCAACAAACAATATTCTGGATCCACCCGTTAACACCACTGGCTGTGTGGTGCATAAGGAAGTGTTGCCGGTAAAGAGAAGCATTTACAGTAGCTGTACAATAAGACGTAGACCGGGCACTGACCTGTAACATGCATTTCTTTTCAAAAAAATGCAGCCATCATAAAAACAGTCCAGCATGGTTGCATCGAACCTGTTTCCGTGATGGGTGTTCGGGTGTAAGAGAGAGTTTGAGTGACCAGGGGATGACGGGAAGGGCACTACAGCCGTTTCGCGCTGCTACAGCGCTTGCTCACGTGCTTGTCCGGGTGGCGAATGGCAGCGTGCTTAGGCCTCTGGAAACAAAACCAGTGACCCCGCCTGACGTGCTTGCCATTGGCCCACAAGTTGGAATATTGAAGAGGGAGTGTAAGGAATTGCAAGGTCGCCTATAACGCCGATATTCAACATGAATAAGTGCAACCATTAACCTCCCTGGCGGTAGACCGCCAGGGGGCAGCGCAGCACTTAATTTTTTTTTATTATTCATGCAGCTAGCCTAGCGCTAGCTACATGATAGCCGCTGTGCAGCGACATCCCCCCACCCCCTCCGATCACCTTCGGCGATCAGCGCAAACAGGAAATCCCGTTCAGAACGGGATTTCCTGTTTGGCTTCCCTTGTCGCCATGGCGACGATCGTCATCGACGTCGTGACGTCATTGGGAGTCCCAATCCACCCCTCAGCGCTGCCTGGCGCTGATAGGCCAGGCTGCGCAAGGGGTCTGGAGGGGGGGTGGCACGGCGAATTGGCACAGAGCGGCGGCGATTGGGAAGTACACGCAGCTAGCAAAGTGCTAGCTCCGTGTACAAAAAAAAAAGTATGCAAATCGGCCCAGCAGGGCCTGAGAAATCCTCCTGCGCGCATAGCCCGACCTAAGGTCGGGCTTACCGCCAGGGAGGTTAATACCACATTATCCATAGACATCAAAATATAAAGTGCATCTTGCATAAACATTAAGTGAATGACGATTTCACTCACCCTAGTCAGAATATTGCTCGATGGTATGGAACATGATTTTACCATAAATGCGGCTGACTTTGTAAACTGGGGCTTATTTTCAGGGTAAAAATATATTGGGATCTTTTGATAAAAGCATGCTGATTTTTTTGCAGCCCCAAACCATGACACTCTTACCACCATGCTTGACTGTAGGCAAGACGTCTTTGTACTCCTCACCTGGCTGCCCCCACCACACATGCTGGACATCATCTGAACTAAATAAGTTTATCTTGGTCTCATCAGACCACAGGTTCCAGTGATCCATATCGTTAGTATGTTTGTCTCAGCAAACTCTTTGCAGGCTTTCTTGTTCATCATCTTTAGAAAAAGCTGTCTTCAGGGATGACATCCATGCAGACCAATTTCATGCAGTGTGTGCAGCGTATGGTCTGAGCACTCCTGCCAGCACTCATATCAAATGTCTTATTTCCGAAAAGACAAGCTCTGGATATGCCACTGAGCATATGCACTCAACTGCTATGGTGGACTATGGCGAGGCCTGTTCTGAGTGGCACCTGTCCTGCTAAACCGCTGTATGGTCTTGGCCACCATGCTGTAGCTCATTTTCACAGTGTTAGCAATCTTCATATAGCCTAGGCCATCTTTATGTAGAGCAAAAATCCTTTTTTTTAAGATCCTCAGAGAGGTCTCTGCCATGAGGTGCCATGCTGAGCCTCCAGTGACCAGTATGAGAGTGTGTCTGAGCGATAGCACCAAATTTAACACACCTGCTGCATGACCTCTAGGAGGGAAAATGTCTAACTGGACAGAATTTTGCCATTCTTCACTTAGGGGTGTACTCACTTTTGTTGCAAGCGGTTTAGAAATTAATGGCGGTGTGTTGAGCTATTTTGAGGGGACAGCCACTTTCTGCAAAATAGTGCCCCGCACACTAGGAAAAGATTCCTGACCTTCCTGATCTATATGATAATTGGCGGGTATCGGATCTGTTGCCATTTCCAGTGTGAGCTCCTCTGCCAATCCACCAGAGCGGGTGCAGCGCATTGCAAACACCACCAGCCCTGGCTGCTCTGTCATGGTGTGGCCCAAGCTTCAAATCCCTATGAATTAGTCTAGATTTTTAGCACCTCCTATCAGATTATTGCTCAGGAGAAAAGTGATCAGAAAACTGCATTTTATCAGACTATCATTATTAAATATTTATATATTGCCGACATCTTCCGCAGCGATGTGCAGAGTATATCGGCTTGTCACTAACTGTCCCTCAGAGGGGCTCACAATCGAATCCATACCATAGTCATATGTCTGTGTATGTTATGTATTATGTAGTGTATGCAGTGATGAGTTACGGATGAAATCCAAAAGGGTTTCATTCGGATTTAATCCTCCTAATTAGTGCACCTGAGTGTGTGTGTGTGTGTGTTTTAAACTTACCCAGCAGCCTTCTTCTTTAACCCGTCCCACACAGTGGTCACGTGACTACAAACACTGCCTCCTTCCGGGTTGAAGGAGGAAGTAGTCATGTGATGTGCAGGGACGAATTTGTACTCTTTACCGCCCAAGGCCACCGTCACCTGCTGCCCCCCTTCAGTATTGGTAGTGAGATGACCCCTCCGTCCTTCCCTCCTGTGCAATATAGGTAGTCAGATGACCCCTCCCCCTTTCCCTCCAGTATAGGTAGCCAGATGGCTCTTTTAATCCCTCCTTTTCCCACCCCCCTCCTTTCAGTATAGGTAGCTAAACCAACACACCCGTTTAGGCGCACTAATTAGGAGGATGAAATCCAAATGAAACTCATTCGGATTTCATCCAAATTTGATCCAGAGCACATCACTGAGCGTATGTATCATAGTCTAGGGCCAATTTAAGCTCCCAGGATACTTATCTGTATGTTTTTGGGATGTGGGAGGAGCCCAGAGGAAACCCACACAGACACAGGGAGAACATACAAACTCTATGCAGATAGTCCTCTGGCTGGGAATCGAACCAGGAACCCAACACTGCAAGGCAAGGGTGCTAAGCACTACACCATGCTGCCTATTGCTGGGCGGATCGCTCAAACTCACTCTTATCAAGCGAACGATAGTCTGTACACACGCCCGATTTAGCGGGCGAACGACGGGACGTTCAAATGACCCGTCGTTCGCGGAAATCCGACGTGTGTATGGGCCTTATTGCTCTAGTATTTTCCCGCTAGATAAGGTCATAGACATGAACATGGTGGTGGGACAGGACCACCTATCATGTTTGCTCAGCAGTGTGTACCTGCTTGCTGCAGAGGTTGAGCTGACTGCAGTAGGCACAGTCTGGGAACAGGTGTGCGTGCGGAGCAGTCATGTGCTTCTGAGTCTGTACCGAGTCTCCTCTGTAATCTAGCACACATTAATGATTAGCATGTGCTTTTAGGTGCTCGCAGCTGGAGAGTACTCCAAGTCACTACTGTTGACTCAGGAAAAAATCAATCAATTACAAGGGGCACTGTGTGACCTTGTTAATTTTTAAATTGCCTTCAGAGCAGACAATAGTAAGGGAATAATGAAAAAGGACACGTCTACTTCTGAGCTGGTATCTCAAACCTCTTCATATGCAAGGCTATAAGCCTCATCTACACGCGTAGATGAGGCTGCGATCCGGCGGCTCGATTAGCCGCCGGATCGCCTCTTCCGCGTACCCGCACGTGCCCGCCGCGTCCCCGCTCGCCGCGCGTGCGCCGCATTCGATTCCCCGCTCGTCCCCGCCAGCACCGCTTATCTTCCGCTCGATTCCCCTCACGGGGAGCGAGCAGGGAATCGGCAGAAGCAAGATCCGTCCTGTTGGATCTTATCAATCGAGCCGCATCAGCGGCTCGATTGATATAAGGAGCATCGCGGCCGCATCTACGTGTGTAGATGCGGCTGAAGCCCCACAAATCACAGCATAATCAATTAATATTCACAGGCCTGATCTTCTCCATTTTTGTGCCTCAGATTTGACATTGGCTGGCAATGTCCCATCTGAGGCACAAAAATTGCTTTCACCTCAACCCTTCCGTTGCTACTAGGAAACTGTTGTATAAAAATAATGCATCTCTTCTGCTGTTAGAGAAAGTTTGGTTGACTTTAAACTGGTAAAAAAGAGAAAAAATACACAGGGACACCGGTTAGCCCAATCTTGCATAATATGATAATATCGTATGGTATTTGGAGAATTAGAAAGAACAGTATAAGAATATACTCACAAAGATGGGTTGCTAAGGAAGCAACCACTCATAAGAGCATGTAGGGGAGGACTGTCCCCACTCGGCCTTGTGGATGCGGTGCGGTGGTCGCTGCTCATGGTCTCACTCTAGGTGATGGTCTCACTCTAGGTGAGGCCGTGAAGTGAGTCCCACAGAAGTAGGTCCCTGGTCAATACTGGAAGGAGGTAGGAGGCACCCAAGGGTGGTATGGTGTTGATTGCATGTGGCCAAAAAGGAAGGATGGTAAGATAGTTTTACCTTTCATGAGTAATTCCGAGAGTAGGATGATCAAAAAAATCTCAAATTTATTATGCACATAGAACAATGCGTTTCATGGTGAAAACCACTTCATCAGGTCAAGTAAAAAGTGCCTAAGGCCCTGTTCACAGTGGTCAGTTGCGATGCAGAAAACTTTTCCATGTCAACTCACTGCCCATACACTTCTATGGGTGCTGTTCACGAATGGCGTTATTCTAACTCACTGCAAGCAGGTTTTGTATTAAGGTAGCCATACACTGGTCGATTTGCCATCAGATTCGACCAACAGATAGATCCCTCTCTGATCGAATCTGATCAGAGAGGGATCGTATGACTGCCTTTACTACAAACAGATTGTGAATCGATTTCAGCCTGAAACCGATTCACCATCTGCTGCGCTGCCGCTGTTGCCTTCCCCCCCCCCCCCCCCCTTACATTACCTGAAGCCTGGTCCCGGGCATCTTCTCCGCATCGGCTCCCGGCTGGTATCTTCTCCGCATCACCTTCCGTATCACGAAATCCGGCATCCGCGTATAACTTTCTGTCACTCCAGTGACAGTGGAAGTTCAAATAGAGCGCCCTCTATTTGTACTTCCGCTGTCACTGCAGTGACACAGGAAGTTATATACCGATGCCGCCGGATGCCATGATGCGGAAGGTGATGCGGAGAAGATGCCAGCCGGGAGCCGGGAGGTGATGCGGAGAAGATGCCGGGAGCCAGCTTCAGGTAATGTATACCTGCGTCGATCGTACGCCGCCAGCGATACGCTCCCTACCCGCGGGTGATCGACGGTAATTTCCCGCACGGAGCGATCGACGCGATAGATCTATTTCGAAACTAAATAGATCGAAATTTAACGTTTAGCCTGAATGATGTGATAGCAGATTCGATCCCAGTGATCGAATCTGCTGTCGATCGGCGGGTAATCGGCCTAGTGTATGGCCAGCTTTAAAGTCTATGGCCAGTCTCCATTGCAGATCACAGTCATTATAACTTGTGAGTTATGCAACAGCAATGCTCAGGACCAATACCACAAAACATACAACTGATAGATAAAATCAAGCAATACAATAAGATAAATCTAATGAAAAAGATAATAATATACTGTAACACAATAAATACTGGGAGAAAAAATAATTCAATAAATAATAGCCATGTGGGCTATGTCATTGTTCATGGCACCATGTATGTATGAAGACCGTAGAGCATATGGGTATGGAGGTAGGTTTTTGCACTTACAGTATACTGTATGTATGTCCTTAGTTTGAAAACCAGCATCGAATTGAATACACAAAGATATCAGCATAAAGAAACACACAAGAAGGTCTTTCTCCACATGCCTGGAATAGGGGTTGCCCATAGCAACCTCCGTTTGTGAGTAGTTGTTATTTCTTTACATTTCCCATGTCCCAGAAATGCTACACTATTAGTGCTCCAGGTGCTCTTTTTGTCTTTTTTTCTTACATGTACTTTCCAGAAGTGTTATCACTGCTTTGTTTTATTGTTTTGTTATGCGGAAATTTTGTTACAGGATAGACTGCTTGTGCCTATAAATGAGAGTTAGTCACAGAATGAGACTAGCACCCATGTACAAAAATCATAGCTCCCAGCTGTCCCTTTTTTGGAGGGACAAACTGACCCGTCCCTATTTCTTCCTCATGTTGTCCCTCTTTCAGCACTGATCTACAGATTTAGGTAACTATATGTATGTTTCTATTAAAAAATGTGACCAATTGACCCTGAATAACCCTTTACAGGGACCCTGAGCAATGGCAAAATAAAGAAAACTGGACTTTCCTGGGGCATCCTCCAGCCCACCGTAGCCCGTGAGGTCCCCCAGCGTCCTCTTGGCCCCATCCGCGGTACCACTGGCGGCTCGCTGAAGTGGCGCAGGCACCCCCTTGCCGCACACCCGTCACGTCATTGCTTTGGTCACAGTAAGAGTCCTGCGCATGTGTGGTTCTCTTAAGACTGAACTGCGCATGCGCAGGACTCTTATGGCGACCAACATGATGGTGCGGCGGAAACGCCCACATGTGACTTCACCTGAAATTGCTGCATTACCAGAGATGCCAGTATGACCGCATAAGCGGCCAGGAGGATGCTGGGGGACTTTGCGGGCTACGGTGGACTGGAAGAAGCCCCCGGTAAGTCCAGTTTTATTTATTTTGCCACCGCTCAGAGTCCCTTTAAATATAGTTCTAGTTTTCGAATGTTAATATGAAGGAAAGCTAATGGTGATAAAATGGACCAGTTGGTTCGAATCATAAAACAATGTCTTTTGCTTATGAATTCTTAGTGGCATGCATGACTAAGGGTGTGGCAGGGGCGTGACTGGAGGTGTGACAGGGGCGTGTCTTAAAGGTGTCGCTCTTTCTTAATTTAGAAAGTTGGGAGATAAGTAAAAATATTGGTATTCCCAGACCACTTTGCACCGCTTAGGGCCAGTCAGGTCCAAAATCCAAAAATCTGGTCAGGAACCACTCAGTAAAGATAGCTCTTAAGCCACTTTCACACATTTCCACTTCATGTGAGCCCTGTTTTTCTGCACGGAGAAAACGCACAGCAATGCAAGTGTATGGACTACTTTCCAGATCATGTGATTTTCTGCATGCGTTTAATAGATAACTGCATCAGGAAGAAGATCGGCAGTAGTCACGAGAGACGCCTTAGTAATCCAGGACTGGAGCATTGGATTGGACAGTTCAGGTAATGGAATTTACAGACATAAAACTGGACAGGGTTTTTGAGCCGTGGCCTAAGACCTGTAAGACATCAGTACGGCTGAATGATCGCTCTTTATGTATTTCCAGCTGTCTGATCATCCCCACATTAGTGACCATCCACATCTTCTGCAGCTTTGATCTCGCACGCTGAAGGATTAACCCCATCTCACCTGGGTCTGAAATCGTGATGATGTCATCACAATGAGCCAAAAAGTGGCAATGACTACAGGAGAACATTGATAAGTAAATCGTATATCAAATTTTATTGGAGGATAGCCACCTGGGGGGAACTTAGGGCAGTGTGAAAGGTCACTCACTAGTGTAATCAGGATATGTCTATGCTGACCAAATGTGGTCTTGCACCTTTCTCCTGGTGGATTCAAAGTGCCAGAGCTGCAACCACTAGGGCGTGCTCTATAGGCAGTAGCGTTGTTAGGGAGTCTTGCCCAAGCTCTCCTTACTGAATAGGCGCTGGCTTACTGAACAGGCAGAGCCGAGATTTGAACCCAGGTCTCCTGTGTCAGAGGCAGAGCCCTTAACCAGTACACTATGCAGCCAAAGTAAGATTGTGACTTGCAAATCTTATATACAGCATATGTCATGCTGCCATTAGTGTTGGGCGAACAGTGTTCGCCACTGTTCGGGTTCTGCAGAACATCACCCTGTTCGGGTGATGTTCGAGTTCGGCCGAACACCTGATGGTGTTCGGCCTTTTAAGTTCGGGTTCGCCCCGAACTACTGAATGGCCGCCGAACAGGGCTGAACAGGGCCCCTGTTCGGCCGAACAGGGCCCTGTTCGCCCGAACATGCCGCAGTACGGCCCCCCTATGGGGTCGCAGGCATAAGGGGGGAGCATGCCCCGATCGCGGGGGGGTCGGAAATTCCCCCCCAGTACTTGGTGGCTGGCACTGGCAGTGGAGTGAGGAGGAGGAGGAGTCCGAGTAGCAGAGTGACGCGTGGAGGCCGGGCAGCGGGCGGTTCAGCGGTAGTACCCTTGTGGTACTTCCACCCTTTCTCTGACCTCACGTCCTCTGCATACGAGGGTACGCGTCACGCGTACCCTCGTATGCGTCATCACGTAGAGGACGTGAGGTCAGAGAAAGGGCGGAAGTACCACAAGGGTACTACCGCTGAACCGCCCGCTGCCCGGCCTCAACGCGTCACTCTGCTACTCGGACTCCTCCTCCTCCTCACTCCACTGCCAGTGCCAGCCACCAAGTACTATTTAACTTGCCTTAAACTTTTTTTATGGGGAAGCGGGCAGAGGGGGGAGCGCTAGCGGAGGGGGTGGGGGGAATTTGTGACCCCCCCCCCCCCCGCGATCGGGGCATGCTCCCCCCTTATGCCTGCGACCCCATAGGGCCCCCAAAATGGGCATGTTCGGGGGTCCCATTGACTTCGGCGTTCGGGCCGAACATGCCGAACATCTGGCCCATGTTCGGCCTGTTCGGCCCGAACCCGAACATCCAGGTGTTCGCCCAACACTAGCTGCCATGTCATGGATACCGCAAATCGAGGAATGTATGAGCACCTTTAAGGTGCCCATACATCTAGCGATTTTGGCAGGCGATTGACCAATAGACAGATCTCTCTCTGATTAAATCTGATCGGAGAGAGACCTGTTGGCCACCATAAACTGCAGGCCGATTCCTGATGAATTGCAGCATGAAAGCTTAAAATGTTTTGTGTTCCTCCCCTTTCCCCGGTGCCCATGCATGAATTCTTTACCTGTCGGTGTTCACCGCTGTCTCTGTCTCTCTCACACACACCCCAGGTGGTTACCGACGTATTACATTTGGCAGCCACGTGTGTGACATCACACACGTGCCCATGTTGCGCTGGCAACCACGCGGGGTTCATGAGTGTGAGGAAGAGGACAGAGACAGCGGCTGACACCGACAGGTAAAGTATTCATGCACGGGGGGACAGCACTGAGGGTTCCGTCGCGTTCGTCGCTTGTCCCAATACCCGCACCTGATCGAGCAAGTCTGCCCGAAATTTTACAACATGTCCGATATATACACGCAACCAAATTTGGCCCCAAATTGGTCACATATACAGATAAAGCACTATGCACAAGATAGCTGTGTAAAATGTTTGGGGAGTGCAAATAGCCAAAACGTGTTGAAACAATTCCACTTGCAGAGAGAAAAAGAGGTCTTGCACATCCCTATTAAAACTTCACTTTTAATTCAATTCAATTCCAGTAAAAAAGGCATACTTTACATATCCATATCGTGTAAAGAGAGGTACAGGCAGTTTAAGGGAGGTCGACAGCCGTTTCGCGCTGGTTAAGTACGGTGGCGCATCATCAGCCGTTTCGCGCCGGTTAAGTACAGTGGCGCATCATCAATTCCACTTGCAGAGAGAAAAAGAGGTCTTGCACATCCCTATTAAAACTTCACTTTTAATTCAATTCAATTCCAGTAAAAAAGGCATACTTTACATATCCATATCGTGGTAAAGAGAGGTACAGGCAGTTTAAGGGAGGTCGACAGCCGTTTCGCGCCGGTTAAGTACAGTGGCGCATCATCAGGTCCTGATGATGCGCCACTGTACTTAACCGGCGCGAAACGGCTGTCGACCTCCCTTAAACTGTCTGTACCTCTCTTTACACGATATGGATATGTAAAGTATGCCTTTTTTACTGGAATTGAATTGAATTAAAAGTGAAGTTTTAATAGGGATGTGCAAGGCCTCTTTTTCTCTCTGCAAGCCAAATTGGTCACATAGTCGATCAGGCATGGTCTTGGCAGCACAAATTTTAATCTGATCGGACTATAATCATCGAATCAGATGGCCTAATGTATGGCCACCTTCAGAGTCTTGAAGTCGGCATTGTTTCGCACCACAGATTTCCTGTACAGGATGACGGTAAAATTAGCATCTGTGATGAGTGCGATGTTTTTTATACACCACACCACTTGTGTTATGTCTTGCCTGAGGTAGTAGCTTTCAAATAAATGCCTGTAGCAATGGATATTAGGTTAACAGCTATATCACTTGTTTACCTCACATCTTTAGAGAGAAAACACACTTCAAAGACTAATGTTTTGTACGAGATAACTGATAACATGGAAAAGAGCTTGCTTGTAGCCAAACACATGCTGGCAAGGAGTAGCGAAGGGTGGGGTGGAATACAAATAGACAATGATACACAGGTTGCTAGTTAGGCTGGGTTCCCTTCTACAATGGTGAGATCACAGCGTAGCGTCCCAATTCTCACCATTGTGCATCTGTTCTGCTGTCGCCACCATTCGGGGACTGGGCCACTTGGCTCCACTACGG
The DNA here is from genome assembly GCF_040937935.1 of Hyperolius riggenbachi. Lineage (NCBI taxonomy): Eukaryota > Metazoa > Chordata > Amphibia > Anura > Hyperoliidae > Hyperolius > Hyperolius riggenbachi. Next base: position 73,733,064 of record NC_090649.1, on the reverse strand, counting down.
TACATGGGGGAAGCACCGGTGTATAGATCGGAAGATTCCCATTGGTCTTTTGCAATGCAATTGGACCCTGGTGCGTCTTCCGGGATTTCAATCTACAGAGATGGATTAACATGAAGTGGGGCCCTAGGCAAGGTAGTAGTCTTGGGGCCTCCATGGCCCCTTTCGTAATCTGAGGTAAAGAGGTAGACCCCTTATAGAGGAGCTGTCAGCCATACTATCTCAAAAAAACAACACATATATAAGTAGATAAATACTTGCTCTACTTACATAACATATGTATTGCACTGTCCACGTTTTGATTTTAGTGATTATTTCTACAGTAAAAAAAGAGAAAATCCTTCTTAGCATTTCCCATTTTAACTGTAGCTATTTTGAAGCCAATCCTGATGTCATTTCGCAGATGTGGACCGGGCCTAAGGCTGCACAGACACGTGGCTAGCCTGCAGATATTGTTTTCAGAAATGATTCCTCTATAAGGTGCTTCACAGGAAGACAGAGGGAGCTTAGGGGGTTAAATAAGCACCTAAGAAGTTGGTGCAGGGAGGAAGGGTTTTGGTCCAGTTGTTGGCAGGCTCTACAGTAGGAGTGGTCTGCACCTACAAGGGGCTTGATTCACAAAAGAGTACTAACTGTTAGCACGGCCGTTTTTGCGCGAATTTTTCCATTGCGCGCGATCGCGGTTTTTCGCGCCAAAACAATAACGGTTTTGCGCGCAAACGATTTCGCGCGAAAATTAGCGTTTGCGCGCACAATCGTTATCGTTTTGCGTGAAAATTCGTGATCGCGCGCAATGCGAAAACGGTCGTGCTAACAGTTAGCACTCTTTTGTGAATCAAGCCCAAGATGGTTAGAAGAGTGGAGATTTTAAGTCGAAGCTGGAAAGAGGAAGTGGATGAATGGATGGTAAATTTGGAAGGTTACAGAGTGTCCAGAAAGGATAGATGACACAGAAAAGTGTTTGTTAAAAAGTCTGTGACTGCGGAACACTGAAAAAGTACAATTACTGCAAGAGCAAATGGAAGAATGCATTGTTCTTGCGTCTACTACTACACTTGTCGGAAGCAGCTCTATCATGCTACCCCATCCTCCCCTCTCTATTAAATATTGAAGACTGCTCAGCTATAGCCATCAGAAAAGCTGATGAGCAGTGGCGTAGCTAAGGAGCTAAGGGCCCTGGTGCAAGTTTTACATGGGGCCCCCCAAGCACTTTATACATAACAATTGATACGTTGCACCAAAACCCACCAAGGATTTCCACAGGGTAATAGGTGCAAGTAGGGGATGGGAAACAGTTTGTTAATAATTACTACTATTCAAAGCATTTATAGAAGTGAATCTTACCAGCACAGGGCCAATAAAGAGCTAATATTGTGCTTGAGGGAGGGCCTCTCGAGGCCCCTCTGACCCAAGGGCCCCGTGGTGATTGTTACCTCTGCAACCCCTATTGCTATGCCTCTGCTGATGAGTAAGTGGACATGTAATCCTGTGTATGGATGATTGGGGTGGTGGGAAGGGAAGAAAGGGGTAAAATGTGAGCATAACGAGGAAGGGGGGGGGGGGGGGGGGGTGAGTACTTTTGCACTTCTGACTTGGGTGCTGGAGGGCATTAAAAAGTACTTGAGGTCACAATTACAGAGCCTATCGATAGGCTTTGTCTGAATGATGAGGGGTGGTGGGGGGAAGGGGAGGGGATAAAATACATATCTGTCCTGACGCGTCTTTGGGACAACCCCTTCCTTAGGCCGAGCTCAGCAGCCACCAATCAGGCCGCGGCTGCCGACCTGGGAACGGGCTGTAGCCACACAGGTATGCATCGCCAGAGTCTTCGGCTGCCAGTTTAAAAAAATTGCCAGCGAGCCCATATCCAAGGAGAGTGATCATCTGCCTGAAGGGAAGACTACAGGACATGTGAGTATTTGACCCTGTGACATTACCAATCCCCCCCCCCCCCATCATCATTTAGACAGAGGAGAGAGCCTGTCATGACAAGCTTTGTCATCTTGGCCTCAAGTACTCTTTAAGATAAACGGAGTGTAACCGGGACAAGTTGGGAAGAAGCTTTCTTTTAATTGGACCTTGAAGAGATTCAGCAGCTCTCACATAGTATTTTGGCACCTACGTACGGGTAAGTAAAGAAAATGAGACAGGCTGCCAGAGGTACTGGTACTACAATGGAAATTTTGTAGCCTACAACTTCTCCCTACCTCTTGTACTGGTGTGAAGAAACAGAATGTTTTACTGTGTAGTCATCATTAGAAATACGGAATATGACTACAGACATGTTATCAAACTTATTATTACTGATAAACACAAGTACTCGTGGGAAAATCAGCCCAATTAATCCTCATAATTAGCTGGACAAAAAAAGTACACGTTCGTCTAAAGTGGCACAATTAAGGGCTTTCATGCCAAATTAAGACTGACATGAGAAATTTTACAGTCTTTGCGGAGAGTCCTAAAAGGACGGGATAATCCTTTTCCAATTCATGCATGTGTCATAAATCACCATTGCAACCTTGAAAGCCCTCAGAAGAAAACGGTTGAAGTTCCCCATCCAGATGTGTTTCTTGTTAACCTGCTGGGCGGTCTGGACGAGCACAGCTCGTCCAGTACCGCCGGAGGCTGCCGCTCAGGCCCTGCTGGGCCGATTTGGCTGAAATAAAAAGCAGCACACGCAGCCGGCACTTTGCCAGCCGCGTGTGCTGCCTGATCGCCGCCGCTCTGCGGCGATTCGCCGCGAGCAGCGGCGAAAGAGGGCCCCCCTAGCCGCCTGAGCCCTGCGCAGCCGGAACAAAAAGTTCCGGCCAGCGCTAAGGGCTGGATCGGAGGCGGCTGACGTCACGACGTCGGCTGACGTCGATGACGTCACTCCGCTCGTCGCTATGGCGACGATATAAGCAAAACAAGGAAGGCCGCTCATTGCGGCCTTCCTTGTTTATTCTGGGCGCCGGAGGCGATCGGAAGATCGCCTCCGGAGCGCCCTCTAGTGGGCTTTCATGCAGCCAACTTTCAGTTGGCTGCATGAAATAGTTTTTTTTTTATTAAAAAAAAACCCTCCCGCAGCCTGCCTGGCGATCTTAATAGAACGCCAGGCAGGTTTTAAACACTTGACCCTCATCTTTTTCTTTCAAGTTTCTGGGATGACATTCACCAAAAGGGCCCCCCTGAGGCGATGCAGAGGGAGGGCTTTGATGGATGCACACAGGCTGCAATCATTTCTGGCTTTAAAGGCTGGCTAGGCCTCATCTAAGGCTAGTGGTTATAATTACGCTCATTATTTTAGTGAGTTATTTTCATTATAAGTTATTATTATAAAAGGTCATTGTTAAAGAGAATCTGTATTGTTAAAATCGCACAAAAGTAAACATACCAGTGCGTTAGGGGACATCTCCTATTACCCTCTGTCACAATTTCGCCGCTCCTCGCCGCATTAAAAGTGGTTAAAAACAGTTTTAAAAAGTTTGTTTATAAACAAACAAAATGGCCACCAAAACAGGAAGTAGGTTGATGTACAATATGTCCACACATAGAGAATACATTCATACACAAGCAGGCTGTATACAGCTTTCCTTTTGAATCTCAAGAGATCATTTGTGTGTTTCTTTCCCCCTGCATCTATCTTCCACTGAAGTGTCAGGCTGTTTCATCCTGCAGAGTGCAGACAGCTCTGCCTGTATGTAATTCCTCAGTATGTGAAAGCCCAGCCAGTTCAGAGGACGATTTATCCAGCTTGTAAAAGATGAGAGAGAAGAGAGAAGCTGTCCTAATCTAAATAACACACAGGCAGTGTGCAGAGAGGGGTCGGGAAGGGGGAGTTCATAGCAGAACCACAACACTGAAGAACTTGGCAGCCTTCCAGACACAGGCTGACAAGTCTGACAAGAGAGAGATAAGTTGATTTATTACAGAGATGGTGATAGTAGAACGTGATGCAGTAAGCCAGAACACATTAGAATAGCTTTTGGAACTTGTAGAATGATAAAAAACAGGATGCAATTTTTGTTACGGAGTCTCTTTAAAGGAGTACTGTAACGAAAAAAAAGAGGGTTTAACTTACCTGGGGCTTCTACCGCCCCCCTGCAGACGTCCTGTGCCCACGCCGGTACAAAACGATCCCCCAGAAGCGAGCCGTGGCAGGGAATCGGCGCCAACAAAGTCTGTAGTGCTGTACAAAAAAAAAAGTGAACTAAAACACTATGCAGGTAAATAGTGAACACGTTTTTTCAATAGTCCTCATACATGTGTTCTGATCTTTAAAGGAAACCTGAGATGACCCTCACCTGGGGCTTCCTCCAGCCCCATGTCCTCTAGTGCCTCCTTTGTCGTCCTCCGAGATGCTCCATTCGTTTACAGTCTTCGCTGGTAAAAGGGCTCCAGACGCGACACATCAGCTGCGGTGTGGCCCGAGTATGTGCACGCCCCCATTGTGCTCCTGTCGATGGGAGTGGCCGGGCTGCACATGCGCACTGCAGTCAAACTGACGTGACTGGAGTCCTTTTACCAGCGAAGATTGTAAGGGAATGGAGCAGTCAGGGATTACAGCGAGAGAGGCAATAAAAAGCAGAAAACCGAGAGCCCAATATAGTGTAGTATGTTTTGGAGAATGGGGGAGAAAATCTGAAACGTAAGTATTATACTTACAAACCTGGGTTACCTCCAAGGTAACCACTGTAGAAGCAGGTGGGGAGAACAAGCCTGTCCCCACTCAGGACTAAGACGTCGCTCGCTGTGGATAGAGGAAAAAAATGATGTAGCACCCTTCCACTAAGGGTGGATATCTTGATATATAGAGAGATGTACAGAGGCGCCAGAAGGGTAAAAATCACTAAAAACTTTTAAAATGTTAGGGTGGCGGTGGTGGACCTGCCAGCCCCAAAACAGACACAACTGCTGTTGATTGAAGTAAAACACAATTTATTCACATACTCCTAAAACAAGTGGCAACGCGTTTCGCAGGTCAAAGCCTGCTTCATCAGGCAATAAGCAACAGGAGTATCACACAGCACGGGGTCCAATCAAAGCTTGGCACCTCTGTGAATAAAGGACATATGGCTGGAGAAAGCCCCAGGTAAGTATAAATGGTGCCATAGGGGTCGTCTCAGGTACACTTTAAACATTGGCTGGCCCAGGGAAATCTCCTTTAAGAACACATTAAGCAGGGCAAAAAGTTGAGTGTTAGCTACCTGGGGCTTCTTCTAGCCCCCAGTAGCATCTGAGGTCCCTAGTAGTTCTCCCGGTTCCCTACATTCATCCGCTGTCAGCCCAAGTAAAGCCTGCGAACCAGTTAGTGTTGGGCGAACAGTGTTCGCCACTGTTCGGGTTCTGCAGAACATCACCCTGTTCGGGTGATGTTCGAGTTCGGCCGAACACCTGACGGTGCTCGGCCAAACCGTTCGGCCATATGGCCGAACTAAGAGCGCATGGCCGAACGTTCCCCGAACGTTCGGCTAGCGCTGTGATTGGCCGAACGGGTCACGTGGTTCGGACCCGAACGCGCTCTGATTGGCCGAACTGTCACGTGGTTCGGGTAAATAAATACCCGAACCACGTCATATCTCCGCCATTTGTCTGTGGGTTTAGCTTTGGGTAGGCAGGCAGGGTAGTTCGCGCTCCAGCCACGCTAGCCAGGGTCCCCCCTGTCATTGTGTCACTGCTGGGAACAGTAGTACACCGCTTGCTCAGCCACACTATATAGCATTCTGTTTACTGCCACTCTGTGTACCTCGCTCAGCCACACTATATAGCATTCTGTTTACTGCCACTCTGTGTCTGCTGGGAATAGTAGTACACCGCTTGCTCAGCCACACTATATAGCATTCTGTTTACTGCCACTCTGTGTACCTCGCTCAGCCACACTATATAGCATTCTGTTTACTGCCACTCTGTGTCTGCTGGGAATAGTGGTACACCGCTCGCTCAGCCACACTATATAGCATTCTGTTCACTGTTCTGTGTCTGCTTGGAATAGTGGTACACCGCTCGCTCAGCCACACTATATAGCATTCTGTTTACTGTTCTGTGTCTGCTGGGAATAGTGGTACACCGCTCGCTCATCCACACTATATAGCATTCTGTTCACTGTTCTGTGTCTGCTGGGAATAGTGGTACACCGCTCGCTCAGCCACACTATATAGCATTCTGTTCACTGTTCTGTGTCTGCTGGGAATAGTGGTACACCGCTCGCTCAGCCACACTATATAGCATTCTGTTCACTGTTCTGTGTCTGCTGGGAATAGTGGTACACCGCTCGCTCAGCCACACTATATAGCATTCTGTTTACTGTTCTGTGTCTGCTGGGAATAGTGGTACACCGCTCGCTCATCCACACTATATAGCATTCTGTTCACTGTTCTGTGTCTGCTGGGAATAGTGGTACACCGCTCGCTCAGCCACACTATATAGCATTCTGTTCACTGTTCTGTGTCTGCTGGGAATAGTGGTACACCGCTCGCTCAGCCACACTATATAGCATTCTGTTCACTGTTCTGTGTCTGCTGGGAATAGTGGTACACCGCTCGCTCAGCCACACTATATAGCATTCTGTTTACTGTTCTGTGTCTGCTGGGAATAGTGGTACACCGCTCGCTCAGCCACACTATATAGCATTCTGTTTACTGTTCTGTGTCTGCTGGGAATAGTGGTACACCGCTCGCTCAGCCACACTATATAGCATTCTGTTTACTGTTCTGTGTCTGCTGGGAACAGTAGTACACCGCTCGCTCAGCCAGAGTATATAGCATTGTGTTTACTGCCACTCTGTGTACACCGCTCAGCCAGACTATATACCATTGTTTACTGACACTCTGTGTACACCGCTCAGCCAGACTATATACCATTGTTTACTGACACTCTGTGTACACCGCTCAGCCAGACTATATACCATTGTTTACTGCCACTCTGATTCTGCTGGGAACAGTAGTACACCGCTCGCTCAGCCAGACTATATACCATTGTTTACTGACACTCTGTGTACACCGCTCAGCCAGACTATATACCATTGTTTACTGCCACTCTGATTCTGCTGGGAACAGTAGTACACCGCTCGCTCAGCCAGACTATATACCATTGTTTACTGACACTATATAGCAGACTATATAGCATTGTGTGTACACCGCTCAGCCAGACTATATACCATTGTTTACTGACACTCTGTGTACACCGCTCAGCCAGACTATATACCATTGTTTACTGCCACTCTGATTCTGCTGGGAACAGTAGTACACCGCTCGCTCAGCCAGACTATATACCATTGTTTACTGACACTCTGTGTACACCGCTCAGCCAGACTATATACTATTGTTTACTGCCACTCTGATTCTGCTGGGAACAGTAGTACACCGCTCGCTCAGCCAGACTATATAGCATTGTGTTTACTGCCACTCTGTGTACACCGCTCAGCCACACTATATAGCATTGCGTACTCTGCCAGTCAGTGTGTATATTGCTGGGATCAGTAATACTCCACTCACCGTCAACCACTATATGAGCTCAACATGAGTTCCCCAGAGACCTCCGCTGTGAGCAGCACTCCCAACAACAGCAACAGCCAACGCCCCACGCAAGCTATAACATCCACCCCAGCAGCCAGTGGTCAGCAGCAGCCCTCCCCGGAGGAGAACGTTGTGTCCATCAGTCCGTCGCCAGAGCGATTAATGAGGGCTGCCATTGAGGAGATGATGGGGCCTGATGTGGAGGAGGAGGTCTGGCTCAGGCCAGCATCCCAAGTTAATGTTGAGGACGATGAGGGGTCTGTGTCTGGGGATGTTGGGGTGGCAGAGGTGGTGGGTGGGTCAGACTCAGGAGAAGAGTTGTATGATGAGGATGATGATCGGGACCATCTGTATGTGCCTCAGAGTCCGACCCCGGAAAACATGTTGTATCGTGTGTTTAGGTACTAAAATCTGCGTTCCCTCCCAGTAGTGTTGGGCGAACAGTGTTTGCCACTGTTCGGGTTCTGCAGAACATCACCCTGTTCGGGGTGACTATATAGCAGACTATATAGCATTGTGTTTAATGCCACTCTGTGTACACGGCTCAGCCACACTATATAGCATTGTGTTTACTTCCACTCTGTGTCTGCTGGGAACAGTAGTACACCGCTCACCCGCCACTGTATAGCATTGTGCTCTGTGTCACTGCTGACAATAGTGGTACACCGCTCACCCACCACTGTATAGCATTTCTGTACTGCCACTGTACTGCTGCCAGTCAGCGTGTACTTTAAGGATAAGTGAAATGAGGAAGAAATCCGGTGAAAGAGGGAGGGGCAAGGGAAGAGGTGTTTCCCCTGACGGTTCACGTACAGGCCACAGGGGAGCACCCAAGAAAACCCACTCAATACTGCCCATGTTGTCCAGGACAACAACCCTCACAGATCCAAAAGAACAGGACCAGATAATTACTTGGATGACCTCTCAAGCGTCCAGCAGTGGGTTAAGCAGCACCAGCACATCACGCACGAGGTCCGAGTCCTCAGCCAGTTAAAGTCTGGGCTTTCTTTGAAGACTGCACTGAGGATGTTACCATGGCGATTTGCAAGGTGTGCAAGACCCGCCTGAGCAGGGGGAAAAGTATTAACAACCTCTCCACCACCAGCATGAGCCGCCACATTCTATCCAAACATCCCACTCTGTGGGCAAACGCGGCAGGACAGGGTACCACCAGCAACACTGCCTCCCTTGGGTTCACCAGACTCACCACCAGACCCGCCTCAGCAGCAGCAGTAGCCCAGCCATTGCGTGGTTCACAACATTCACAAACATCAGACGATGCTGACACTGTCACTTTCCGGACTAGTGCTCTTGAGGTCTCCCAGTGTTCATCAAACACAACAACCAACAGCCCTTCGGTGTGCAGCGCTACGGTTGAGTTGTCTGTCTCTGAGATGTTTGAGCACAAGAGGAAATTGCCAGCAAATGACCCCCGGGCCGTGGCAGTAACAGCCAGCCAGCATAGCCAAGCTTCTGGCCTGCGAAATGCTGCCATATCGAGTGGTGGAGACAAACAGCTTCAAGGGCATGATGTCAGTGGCCATCCCACGTTACGTGGTTCCCAGCCGCTACCACTTTGCGCGCTCTGCAGTGCCTGAGTTGCATGAGCACGTGGTCAGCTAAATAACCCGAAGCTTGAAGAATGCCGTTGCCTGCAAGGTTCACCTCACCACTGACACCTGGACGAGTGCGTTCGGCCAGGGTCGATACATCTCCCTTACCGCGCACTGGGTGAACCTTGTGGAGCCTGGCAGCGATTCCTCACCTGCTACGGCGCGGGTGTTGCCCACGCCGCAAACAGCTGGATAACAACAGCAGCACCTACCTCTCTGACTCCTTCTCCTCCAACGCATCTCAAAGCTGTACCTCATCCGGAAATGCTAACCCAGCACCAGCAGCAGTAGGATCGTGGAAGCAGTGCAGCACAGCTGTTGGCATGCGTCAGCAAGCGTTGCTGAAGCTGATCTGCCTTGGGGATAAGCAGCACACAGGGGAGGAAATTTGGAGGGGAATAAAGGAACAGACGGATTTGTGGCTGGCACCGCTGGACCTGAAACCGGGCATGAAGCTAGACACCTGGCACGAACTGGCAATGTACGCAATAGAGGTGCTGGCTTGCCCGGCAGCCAGCGTTATGTCGGAACGCTGTTTCAGTGCTGCCGGAGGCATCATCACAGATCGGCGTATCCGCCTCTCCACAGAAAATGCAGACCGTCTGACTCAAATTAAAATGAATCAATCCTGGATTGGAAACGACTACGCAACACTCCTGGACCCCAACCAAGTAACATGACCGATGAACATCTGGGATGGTTTAGCGTTTCCGGTCCCTGTTTATTGAACCTCTCATCTGTATTACATTTATGACTGCATGGCGGCAAAAAGCATTGCTGCTATATCCGCACGCTTTTTGTCCTCATGCAAGGCCTGGGTTGTTGTGTCTCACAAAGCGTGGCCTTCTCCTCCTGCGCCTCCTCCTGTTCCATCACGTGTGCTGCTGCTGCTGCTGCTGCTGCTGGGTTACCGTTGCCGGTCCCTGTTTATGGAACCTCTTATCTTTATTACATTTATGACTACATGGCGGTACAAAGCATGCTATCCGCACGCTTTTTGTCCTCATGCAAGGCCTGGGTTGTTGTGTCTCACAAAGCGTGGCCTTCTCCTCCTGCGCCTCCTCCTGTTCCATCACGTGTGCTGCTGCTGCTGCTGCTGCTGGGTTACCGTTGCCGGTCCCTGTTTATGGAACCTCTTATCTTTATTACATTTATGACTACATGGCGGTACAAAGCATGCTATCCGCACGCTTTTTGTCCTCATGCAAGGCCTGGGTTGTTGTGTCTCACAAAGCGTGGCCTTCTCCTCCTGCGCCTCCTCCTGTTCCATCACGTGTGCTGCTGCTGGGTTAGCGTTGCCGCGTGGTCCCTGTTTATTGAACCACTTATCTTTATTACATTTATGACTGCATGGTGGTACAAAGCATGCTATCCGCACGCTTCTTGTCCTCATGCAAGGCCTGGGTTGTTGTGTCTCAAAGCGTGGCCTTCTCCTCCTGCGCCACCCTCCTCCTGTTCCATCACGTGTGCTGCTGCTGGGTTAGCATTACCGGTCCCTTTTCCTGGAACCTCTTATATGTATTACATTTATGACTGCATGCCGACAAAAAGCATGTTACCTGTGCAAAGAAAACAGACATTTCCCGCATTTAAAAGACAGTTTTCCCTTTGAAACTTTAAAATCGATTTTCTCAAAAACTATAAGCTCTTTTTGCTAAATTTTTTTTCCTCTTGTACCCACTCCCAAGGTGCACATACCCTGTAAATTTGGGGTATGTAGCATGTAAGGAGGCTTTACAAACCACAAAAGTTCGGGTCCCCATTGACTTCCATTATGTTCGGAGTTCGGGTCGAACACCCGAACATCGCGGCCATGTTCGGCCTGTTCGGCCCGAACCCGAACATCTAGATGTTCGCCCAACACTAGAACCAGTTGACTAGAGCGCATGTGCTGTCCCTCTTGTTCTCACTCCCATGGCCGGGGGGCGGCAGCTATCTGCACATGTGCAGTTTGTGAAGACTTACAATTGCAAATGTGCAGAATGCTCCCAGGTACGGGAGTGTAATCTAGGAGGCGGGACATGCCCCAGGTAAGTAACACTCCACATTTTCCCCCCGCTTAAAGGAAAACTTAAGTCAGAAAAAAAAAATGACATTTACTCACCCGGGGCATCCCTCAGCCCCCCGAAGCTGGATGGTGCCCTCGCAGCCCTGCTCCGATCGTCCTGTCCCCGCCGGCGGCTACTTCCGGGTTCGGCGACAGCCGCCGACAGGCTGGGAACGCGGCTGATATATATACGCTATAGCAGCATAGAGGGGTGATATAGCGGCTGGGAACGCGGAAAATCAGCCGCGTTCCCAGCCTGTCGGCGGCTGTCGCCGAACCCGGAAGTAGCCGCCGGCGGGGACAGGACGATCGGAGCGGGGCTGCGAGGGCACCATCCAGCTTCGGGGGGCTGAGGGATGCCCCGGGTGAGTAAATGTCATTTTTTTTTCTGACTTAAGTTTTCCTTTAAGGTTTCCTTTTAGAGCTGCCCAAGCTCTGTGTGGAACAAATACATTTCTGAGAATCATACGTATACAGTATGGAACTAGTATAAGTGACTTTCTGTTAAATTTTCAAAATACAGTAGAAGACAAGAGCACTTACTCAGGGCCTGATTTACAACTCAGAGGCCCATAGGCACAAGCATTCTGGCACCCTAAGCTTTTTAACACAGTCACAGGCCACACCCCAAGTAAAAATATTCTGAACTCTAACCCCTGCCTTATGTCACTGACTGTCCTTAGAATCTTACACTATAATCACTGTCTCATTTCATCTTTAGAGACACGAGACAAGGATTAGGGTGTAAGTGCCTGAGGTCAGTGATATGAGGCAGGGATTAGACTGTAAGATCCTGAGGTCAGTGATCAAAGGAGGAGGGGCTGCATCTCCCACATAAGGCGCCTGTAGGCGTATGCCTACAGTGCCTTATGGAAAATCCAGCCCTGCACTTACTGCATGACAAATTACGGTAATTCAGCTACCAATACAGTGACCCAGCAAACTGGTGCTCCATCATATAAACCCCATTAACACATTTAGGCCAAAGTGTATCACACGCCGCAGGGTATAACTACAGCACAGACTACAGTGAGTTTCAAAGGATAGCCTGATTTAGCAAATATTATGGTTACAACTCAGCAACTGCTTTATCTCTGCCCATAATAACAGCTTAATAGCCAAAAGAAACACCACAAAGTAAGTGATAGTAGCAATAAACATTTATTACCACATGACGTACCAGACTGAATCATTCATGATATCAAAAAGAACTTGGTAGTGTCTGAAGCTAGCTGCATGCGCATGATGGATACATATTGGATGAATGTTGGTATTCTCTTGAAAGGCCGTGTTGACATTATTCCACTGAAGAGAACCTGCACTAAACAAATAAACTTAGAATATATCATTAGCAGCATAACTGTGAATTTCAGGCAGGGCTGAACCCATTTATTGACGGTCACAGTGCAGAGGTTCTTTTATTCTGCAGGATTCAGAACTGTGTAAGCTTGACGGATCCTCATCCAAAAGTCTGGAATGATTTTGAAGATATATTGTACATGCAATACAACGGCAGTTCCTAGCAATGGTGTATTTTGAGCTGGAGGGGATTGTGATTTTTACACAGATGACGTTATTGTAGATATACAAATGTGCCCTAAGCTCATTTAAAGGAACCTGAGCACCATTACTGAACAAGAAATCAAACAAACCTAAATCCTCCGATCCGCAGTTCAAAGCAGCCACAGCTTCGCACACCCCTGGCCCCCACAGTGCATGCTGCGAGATGTAGTCTCTTAATGTGACTACATCTACAGGCTGGGAGATGCAATCACATTAATGGACTATATCTCCCAGCATGCACTGAGGTGTCTGGAGCATGCAACATTGCCGTGGCTTCTTTGAGCTGCGGTTCTATTGCACACAAAAAGCAAGATGGATGTGGGTGGGTTAAGGGAGGGGGGGATAGTGAGCAGCCTTCCTGTAGGTAAATAAATGCTCTCTGGCCCTGGCCATACACATCCTCATTCGCACTCCTGTGGCCGGGAGTGTCCTGCACAGGCACAGTATGAAAAAAGTATGCTACCGGCGGTGGGAGCATGAACGAGGACGCGCGCGGCCAGGGCGATTCAGTCATCCACTGGCAGAAGCTAAAGTGAGCCGTGGTGGGGAACCGGAGAATCGTTCCAGTACAGCGCGGGCACAAGGCAACTGCAGGGGGCTGGGAGAAGCCTCCGGTAAGTGAATCTCTTTTTTTCACCTATCTTCAGTTCCGCTTTAACATTGAGATCTTGGGAGGTCAGCGAAACCAAAGCATTGTTCCCCTCTTTACCCCACCCACAGAAAGCCACTCCCTTGTGTGCAGCTGTCTTTCCTCCAGATGTTTCTGACTGAAGTCCGACTTAAAGCGGAATATAACCCTGCATTTCAACTTTGCTCTAAAACATTATTTACAGTATATTATATGCAACCAGCATTTTTTTTTTACTAGACCAGCACTGGAAAGGTTACACAGGGCTTTAAAGTTCCTGGAGATTTCTGCAGACACATCCGAAGCTGAAATAGATACATTTTGTTTACATAAATGTATCTAAGTGTTGAATGTGACTCACTCTCTCTTACTGAGAAGGAGCTTGGAGGACAGCCAAAGAGTGTGTAACATTTATCAATAGATACATTCAACTAAATAGAATGTAACAATCTGAACTTCTGCATATCTCTCCACGGAACTTTAAACCTCTGTGTTTAACCCTTCCGATGCTGGTCTAGTAAAAAAAAATGCTTTTTGCATTTAATATGCTGTAAATAATATTTTAGAGCAAAGTTGAAATGCAGGATTATATTCCGCTTTAATCTAGTCGGATTTCAGTTGCTAGCTGCATGCTTGTTTCAGGTGTGAGATCCAGCAGAACTGCCAGGCAACTGAAATGGTTTATAAGTAAATCCTTCTCACTTTAGATTCCGTTTGAAGTGGACCTGAACTCAGAACTTCCTCTCTGCTCTAAATGCAGCATAACAACCTTTAAGAAAAAAAACAACATTTCTTTTGTTACAGTTGATACAAAGCCTGCAATACATCTTCAGCATGTCTACTTCCTGCTTTCATGGAAGCAGACATAGGGTTAACATCCTGTGTTTACAAATTAGCTGCTCTGCTGAAGCAGCTAGTTACACATCTAATAGATCAGATTACAACTTGTGATTAGACACAAATGAGGGGAAATTAGACAGGCTAAGCTCTCTAAATACGTACAGGGTACATTTCTCTTTTGTACTTCTGCCCTGTGCAAGAGTTCAGGTCCACTTTAAAGAGAAACTCCAACCTAGAATTGAACTTTATCCCAATCAGTAGCTGATACCCCCTTTTACATGAGAAATATAATGATTTTCACAAACAGACCATCAGGGGGTGCTGTATGACTGATTTTGTGCTGAAACCCCTCCCACAAGAAGCTCTGAGTACCGCGGTACTCTGGGCAAACTGCCACAATGTAACAATGTTCACAGACAGGAATAAGCTGTTTACAGCTGTCTCTAACAGCCAAAACAGCTAGGAGCAGCTACATAACCTGCCCACAGTAAAAATGTCACCATGTAATAAATGTCAGAATGTAAATCGGGGAGAGGAAAGATTTTACAATGAGCAACCACTGACTAAATCATTTATACATAATTATGGTAAAAAATGAAGCACTTTTTTTACTACATTATTTTCACTGGAGTTCCTCTTTAAGTATATTTTGAGTGTGTTTTTTCTTTGTGTTTGGTGCTGAGAACCCTGTGCTGTGAATTCTATTGTCTGCGTTTTTTCCAGCTCTGAAAATGAACATATCACAATTGATCTGCAAATACAATGTCAGAGACATCAATCTGTAAGTGTATGACTATCTACCTGATCCATTATTCATAATAATTGTAACTACACACAGAGAAAGATTAAATGAGAGGGCTCAGCCTCCAGCGTCACCTGGGACCGCAGTCCAGCCAGCTTCAATCTATGAATCATAAATCAATAGCACAATGAGGGAGCAGAGCCCAGCACAGCCCAGAAATAGCAGACTTGTCTCAGCATAATAAATAGAGACAACTTTATAGACACACAGGAAATCATTTCCTCATCTACACGCTAACCCTTCTCTGTCTGATTATGAATTTATGTCACTGGAAAAAAGCAATGAGTTGTCAGCAGCGTAGCTTCAGAGACATGGGCCCTAGTGCAAATCCCCCCTTATAATGGAGACCACCAAAACTGCCTTTGCAGGGACAGACACTGCATAAATGAGGTATACAGTGGAATGATTTGTTACAGGGGCATACAGTTGTGTTCAGAATTATTCAACCCCCAATGCTGTAAAGCAGGGGTCCCCAACCTTTTCCTGCCCGGGGACCACTTTCTGAGCAAATTTCTCTCCGGGGCCCGCCGGGGGAGGGGGGGGGGCTGGGGGGAGACAATGCCGTGCGCATCGGGTTACTGGGGGGGGGGGGGGGCATAGCTAGCATAGTTGCCCCAGTATAGGGAGTTTAGTTGCCCCAGTATGGCTAGTACAGTTACCCCAGTATACCTAGTATAGTGCCCAGTAAAGCTAATATAGTGCCCAGTATAGGTAGGTAGTGCCCCAGTATAGCTAGTATAGTGCCCCAGTATAGCTAGTATAGTGCCCCAGTATAGCTAGTATAGTGCCCCAGTATAGCTAGTATAGTACCCCAGTATAGCTAGTATAGTGCCCCAGTATGGCTAGTATAGTGCCCCAGTATAGCTAGTGTGCCCCAGTATGGGTAGTATAGTGCCCCAGTTAGCTAGTATGGCCCAGTATGGCTAGTATAGTGCCCCAGTATAGCTAGTGTGCCCCAGTATAGCTAGTATAGTGCCCCAGTATAGTGCCCCAGTACAGCTAGTATAGTGCCCCAGTACAGCTAGTATAGTGCCCCAGTACAGCCAGTATAGTGCCCCAGTACAGCCAGTATAGTGCCCCAGTACAGCCAGTATAGTGCCCAAATATAGCTAGCATTGTGCCCCAGTTTAGCTAGCATTGTGCCCCAGTATAGTAGCCCCCGCCCACACCCCTCCTCCCGCGGCCGCCGCTGCAGTTACCTTTGTCGGCGGTCTCTTTACATTCCCCCCCTCTCTCTCGCGGAGTGTGAGTCACAGCAGCGCGCCCCGCGGCTGCTGTGATGGAGAGGGAAGAAGCAGGAAAGAGAGAGCGGTTCCCATAGTAACGGCGCCCCGCTACAGGAAGCCGCTCTGTCTCTCCTGCTTTCTCCCTCTCTATCACAGCAGCCGCAGGGCGTGCTGCTGTGACTCACACACTGGCAAGAGAGAGAGAAGGGGAATATAAGAGACCAAGCGGCCGCCACAGGTAACAGCAGCGGCGGCCACGGAGGGGGCAGGCAAGAGGACAGTCCCGCGGCCCAACTGAAAACGTCCTGCGGACCACCAGTGGGCCGCGGACCACAGGTTGGGGATCCCTGCTGTAAAGGGTTTTAGGGAATTTAGTGTACATTTGTAATTGTGTTCAGAATGAAATCTTACAAGGACTTTTTAAAGAACCAAAGGCAACTAAATTGACATCAATTGCTTTTGTAATACAGTATTAAATGTTTTTTTTTTTTTGTGATTTATTCATTGACACAATTATTTAACCCCACTCTTAAGAACAGAGGTTCATTCAAGTGTTTTCGATCAGGTATTGAAAACACCTGTGGATGTTAACGTGCAGCAATCAAGCATAATAAGCACCAATTAGGCAGATTTAAAATGACTGTGATACTCAGCTCCTTCTAGACATTTACTGGTGTGTTTTCAAACATGGTGAAGTCAAGAGAATGGTCCAGGAAGACAAGAGAAGAGGTGATTTCTCTTCACAGGAAGGGCAATGGCTATAAGAAGATTGCAAAGATGTTACACATACCAAGAGACACCATAGGAAGCATCATTTGCAAATTCAAGGCAAAGGGCACAGTTGAAACGCTACCTGGTCGTGGCAGAAAGAAGATTCTGACTTTGACTGCTGTGCGCTACCTGAAGCACAAATTGGAGAAAAGTCCCCATGTGACTGCTGAGGAACTAAAAAAAGATTTGTCAGATGCGGGTACTGAAGTTTCAGCTCAGACAATAAGGCGCACACTGCGTAATGAAGGCCTCCATGCCAGAACTCCCAGGCGCACCCCCTTTGCTGTCTCCAAAGAATAAGAAGAGTCGACTACAGTATGCCAAAAGTCATGTGGACAAACCACAAAAGTTTTGGGACAGTCTTCTGTGGACTGATGAAACAAAATTAGAACTGTTTGGGCCCATGGATCAACGCTATGTTTGGAGGAGGAAAAACAAGGCCTATGAAGAAAAAAACACCTTGCCTACTGTGAAGCATGGGGGGGGGGGGGGGGGGGGTCAATCATACTTTGGAGCTGTTTTGCTTCTGCAGGGAAGCTTCGGTGTGTGCAAGGTATAATGAATTCTCTTCAGTACCAAGAGATATTGGATGAAAATGTGATGCAGTCTGTCACAAACCTGAGGCTTGGGAGACGTTGGACCTTTCAACAGGACAATGATCCCAAGCATACCTCCAAGTCCACTAGAGCATGATTGCAGATTAAAGGCTGGAACATTTTGGAGTGGCCATCGCAGTCACCAGACTTAAATCCGATTGAGAACCTCGGATGGGACTTAAAGAGACACTGAAGCGAAAAAAAAAATATGATATAGTGAATTGGTTGTGTACTATGAATAATTACTAGAAGATTAGCAGCAAAGAAAATATTCTCATACTTTTATTTTCAGGTATATAGTGTTTTTTCTAACATTGCATCATTCTATAATATGTGCAGATTACACAACACTCAGCATTCAAAATGAGTCTTTCAGGGCAGTCTGTGAAGTAATGAAGTCTCCTCTAGCAGAGGAAAAGTAAACAGTACAATAACACTTGAGATAATAAAAGTCAGATAACAGCCCTCTCCAGGACTAACTAATGCTGGGAATACACGGTTCGTTTTTGCCTTCGTTTAAACCTTCGTTTCGATTGTGCCTTTTGTCCTTTTCGATCCCGAAATAATCAGTCATACGGTTAATATCACCACCCACGGTTTAGTTTTTTTTTCCGATTCTGATGGTTTCGTTTTTCCAATGATCGAAGGCTGCAAAGAAACGAAACGAAAATCCCTTTTTACAGGGACGGACTAGCATAAACGAATGTATAATCGATCTGAACAGCCATCAAGCCTACCAATGGCTCGATTAGATGGATAAAGAGAGATAATATCAAACATGTTCGATCACTAGTCGTTCGTTTTTGGGGTCTATTAATCGAAACTATAATGAGATTATGACTATTTTCACATACGTTTTCAACACTCGATTCGTTTACCGAACGAATCGAAGGTTTAAACGAAGGCAAAAACGAACCGTGTATTCCCAGCATTAGTCGGAGAGCTTAATGCCTTGTTTGCATAGAGATAACAACTGGAGTTTCTCAACTCTTCCTGTACTGGAAACAATTAGACTGATGTATCTGATCTTAATGTTTTATTTCTTAGCTGTACTACACATACAAATCATAATATCATAGTTTTTTTTTCGCTTCAGTGTCTCTTTAAAGAAAGGAGTTGCAGCGCGCAAGCTTAAGAATGTGACTGAACTGGAGGCTTTTGCCCATGAAGAATGGGCTAAGATACCCGTAGATCGCTGCAAGACACTTGTGTCAAGCTATGCTTCACGTTTAAAAGCTGTTATAACTGGAAAAGGATGTTGTACGAAGTACTAAGAATGAATGTCACTTAAGCAGGCCATACACTGGCTCGATTCACGGCCGTTTCGACAGCAGATCCGATCCTGGGATCGGATCTGCTGCCAATCGCTTGCGCTAAACGCACCCGCCGATCCGATTCCCTCCCGAAATCGGATCGGACCGTCGATCGCGCCGTGCGGGAAATTACCCTCGATCGCCCGGCGGTAGGAGCGCGTCGCTTGCGGCGTACGATTCGGGCCCGATCCGAGCATGTATACATTACCTGAAGCTGGCTCCGGGGTCCTCTTCTCCTCGCTGCACCGCATTTCCGCATGTCCCAGTGTACGCATATACTTCCTGTGTCACTCCGGTGACCAGGAAGTTGAAATAGAGGGCGCTCTATTTGAACTTCCTGGTCACGGAGTAACACAGGAAGCGCCGGGATGGAGCAAGAACAGCGGTGCGGTGCAGTGCGGAGAAGATGCCCGGGAGCCAGCCTCAGGTAATGTATACGGGGGGGGGGACAGGCGGCAGGAGCAGCTGAACAGATTGTGATCGGTTTCAGGCTGAAATCGATTCACAATCTGTTTGCAGTAAAGGCAGCCATACGATCCCTCTCTGATCAGATTCGATCAGATAGGGATCTGTCAGCTGGTCGATCTAATGGCACATCGACCAGTGTATGGCCACCTTTAGGGGTTGAATAAAACTGATAATGATGTGAGCACAGAAAAGACATTTGTGGTTATTTCATTATAAATGTTATGCTATATTTGTCTGACTTACTAGTGCTACTTTGATTTAATTAACAAGATGACTGAAATGATCAAAATCAATGTCAAACTGGCCAAATCACTCAATTTGTTGAATAATTTTGAACACAACTGTAGCTACTGTACATTGTGTACTGTGGGTATGATGCTGAGGAGTGTAGTGTGGGAGTGTAATGTGGCTGCCTCACAGGAGATGTGCACACCTCCCAACTTTTTGATATAAGAAAAAGGGACACTTTAAGACCCAGCCCTGCTGCACCTCTAACCACGCCCCCACCACACCCGTTGCCCTGCATATCACAAAGAATTATGAACCAAGAGATGTAGATGTCGTTTTATCATTTAACCACGTCTCACGTCCGCAACTGCTGCGGCTACAGCTGCAGAGGTTCAAGACTCGCGTCCCTGCAGTTTGGGGGGCTGTGCGCTTGATCGTGCAGGCAGATGCCCGTGTTCACGATGGTCCCAGGGGGAATTGGTGGCAGGGGACAATAGTCCTCTAAGCCAATCCGTTCTTGTCCGGCGACAATGATCACTGTTTTTGTTCAAAAAGTGATCATTCTCAAATAGTGCCACAGTGCTCCCTACTGCTCACTACCGCCACTCCCGCCTCCAATTGTTGAATTAACGAATGGGAACTTAGTTCCCATTCATTCATCTCCCCTCTAGGCCACCATAATCGCAGGCTACAGTGAGATGCCTGCGTAACTTCTGAAGTAACACAGCCACGTTTTATTTCCTATTTACTGTACTTATTATACACTTATAAGAGTTTAATGCGCGAGGACATCTTGTGGCCAAATAGTAAAATTACACCTACATTCAATAGGAAATACTTTTTTTTTTTATTCTTTAAAGAGACTCCGTAACAAAAATTGCATCCTGTTTTTTATCATCCTACAAGTTCCAAAAGCTATTCTAATGTGTTCTAGCTTACTGCAGCACTTTCTACTATAACAGTCTCTGTAATAAATCAATGTATCTTTCCCCTGTCAGACTTGTCGGCCTGTGTCTGGAAGGCTGCCAAGTTCTTCAGTGTTGTGGTTCTGCTATGAACTCCCCCTTCCAGGCCCCTCTATGCACACTGCCTGTGTATTATTTAGATTAGAGCAGCTTCTCTCTTATCTTTTACAAGCTGGATAAATCGTCCTCTGAGCTGGCTGGGCTTTCACATACTGAGGAATTACAGACAAGGGCAAAGCTGTTTGCAGGAAGAAAAGAGCAGCCTGAAACTTCAGTGCATGAGAGATGCAGGGGGAAAGAAACACACAAATGATATCTTGAGATTCAAAAGGAAGGCTGTATACAGCCTGCTTGTGTATGGATTTATTTTCTATGTGTGGACATACTGTGCATCAACCTACTTCCTGTTTTGGTGGCCATTTTGTTTGTTTATAAACAAACTTTTTAAAACTGTTTTTAACCACTTTTAATGCGGCGAGGAGCGGCGAAATTGTGACAGAGGGTAATAGGAGATGTCCCCTAACGCATTGGTATGTTTACTTTTGTGCGATTTTAACAATACAGATTTTCTTTAAGTCAAGAGGGTATAAGAGGGTATATAAATTATGGGCTTGTGATTAGTGATGGATGTAAAACTGAAAAAATGCACTTTTATTTACAAATAAAATATTGTCACCATACATTGAACTAGGAATATAATTTAAACCTTGCAATAATCGGGACAAATGGGCAAATAAAATGTGCGGCTTTTATCCACAGTAGAACATTTTATTTTACTATAATGGCCGAGAAATAATGATTTTTTTTTAAAAAAAATTCTTATTATTCTTATTAAAATGCATTTAGAATAATTAATTCTTAGCATAATGTAGCACCCAAAGAAAGCCTAATTGGTGGTGGAAAAAAACAAGGTATAGATCATTTTGTTGTGATAAGTAGTGATAACGTTATTGGGGAATGAAAGGGAGAATCTCTGAAATGAGAAAATTCCTCTTGTCCATGAGGTGAAAACAACCTGCGGGCTGAAGTCTGTCTTCAGTAGTTTATTCTTCATTTTAACATTTGAAAAAAATAAATATATGAATTGAAATGACAGGAATAAAGTTTAGAGCCAGTTAAACACATTTTTCAGTAGAATAATACACAGATCTGTATATCAGTCCTTAGACCTTGTTCACATCTAAAATTGCAATCGATGACACCAGCATTTTGCGATTTTGTGAGTGATTGTTTTAGTGCCTCCTGACGCTTACCTAGTTTTTTTTTTTTACATTGCTTTTCTAAGCGGTTTTGCTGAGCGATCTGTTTTTTCACTTCCTCACGCAAGTCAGGAAGTGAACTCTTTGACCCGGAAAAGAATAAATACAATGTATTTATTCTTAAAAGCGCTCGGGAAATCACTATACAAAGCGCTTTTTCAAGCGTTTTGCGATTTCCCTATACCTTCTATTATAGGCAAATCAACCCAAAAATGGTACAGGCAGCGCTTTGGTGAGCGGATCGGAATCAAACCGCTCATATGTGAACACTCTCATAGGGAATCATTGCACAAGCGCTTTTAGGGCAATTTTGAAAATCGCTGCGCTTAAAAAAAAAATCAAAAATGCCCTTCGGGCCTGTTTCCACTACACGCAGATTGGATGCAGAATGGATGCAGAAAAACTGACTCCAATGCATGCCTATGGGAAAATATGCATCAGAAAAATCACGTTTAGTGAAAACAGGCCCAAAGGCATTCATTGGAGTCAATTTTTCTGCATCCAATCTGCGTGCAGTGGAAACAGGCCCTAGTGTGAACAAGTCCTTAAAGAGGGACAAATAGGGAAGAAAGTGGGACAGAGGGATTTCATTTCCAAAGAGGGACTGTCGGGAGCTATGCATGTGTACAGTCCACCTGCAGTACACACCATAGAGACAGTACAGAGATGTTGTGCAGTACACACCATAGAGACAGTACAGAGATGTGTACAGTCCCACCTGCAGTACACAGCATGGAGATAGTACAGAGGTGTGTACAGTCCACCTGCAGTACACACCATAGAGACAGTACAGAGATGTGTACAGTCCACCTGCAGTACACAGCATAGAGATAGTACAGAGATGTGTACAGTCCACCTGCAGTACATAGCATAGAGATAGTACAGAGGTGTGTAAAGTACACCTGCAGTACACAGCAGAGACAGTACAGAGATCTGTACAGCACACCTGCAGTACACACCATAGAGACAGTACAGAGATGTGTACAGTACACCTGCAGTACACACCATAGAGACAGTTCAGAGGTGTGTACAGCACAAGACAAGAAAAGACAAGACAAATAACACTTATATCGCGCTTTTTCTCCTGGCGCTTTGAGCAGGGCGCGCTCTATAGGCAGTAGCAGTGTTAGGGAGACTTGCCAAAGGTCTCCTACTGAAAAAGTGGTGGCTTACTGAACAGGCAGAGCCGAGATTCAAACCCTGGTCTCCTGTGTCAGAGGCAGAGCCCTTAACCATTACACCTTCCAGTACACCTGCAGTACACACCATAGAGACAGTACAGAGATGTGTACAGTACACCTGCAGTACACAGCAGAGACAGTACAGGGATGTGCACCGTACACCTGCAGTATACACCATAGAGACAGTACAGAGGTCAGTACAGTCCACCTGCAGAACACACCACAGAGACAGTACAGAGGTGTGTACAGTCCACCTGCAGTACACACCACAGAGACAGTACAGAGATGTGTACATTACACACCATATAGACAGTACAGAGATGTGTACAGTCCACCTGCAGTACACAGCAGAGACAGTACAGAGATGTGTACATTACACACCATATAGACAGTACAGAGATGTGTACAGTCCACCTGCAGTGCACAGCATAGAGACAGTATAGAGTTGTGTACAGTACACGTGTAGTACACAGCATAGAGATAATACAGAGATGTGCACAGTCCACCTGCAGTACAGTACACAGCAGAGACAGTGCAGAGATGTGTACAGTACACCTGCAGTATACACCACAGAGACAGTACAGAGATGTGTACAGTACACCTGCAGTACACACCACAGAGACAGTACAGAGATGTGTACAGTACACCTGCATTACACACCATAGAGACAGTACAGAGATGTGTACAGTACACCTGCATTACACACCATAGAGACAGTACAGAGGTGTGTACAGTACAGCTGCAGTACACACCAAAGAGATAGTACAGAGGTGTGTACAGTACACCTGCAGTACACACCACAGAGACAGTACAGAGATGTGTACAGTACACCTGCAGTACACACCACAGAGACAGTACAGAGATGTGTACAGTACACCTGCAGAACGAACAATAGAGACAGTACAGAGGTGTGTACAGTAACCTGCAACGCATACCATAGAGACAGTACAGAGATGTGTACAGTACACCTGCAGTACACACCATAGAGACAGTACAGAGATGTGTACAGTTACAGTACACCTGCAGTACACAGCAGAGACAGTACAGAGATGTGTACAGTACACCTGCAGTACACACAATAGAGACAGTACAGAGATATGTACAGTCCACCTGCAGTACACACCATAGAGACAGTACAGAGATGTGTACAGTACACCTGCAGTACATAGCATAGAGACAGTACAGAGATGTGTACAGTCCACCTGCAGCACACACCATAGAGACAGTACAGAGATGTGTACAGTCCACCTGCAGTACATAGCATAGAGATAGTACAGAGATGTGTACAGTCCACCTGCAGTACACACCATAGAGATAGTACAGAGGTGTGTACAGTCCACCTGCAGTACACAGCATAGAGATAGTACAGAGATGTGTACAGTACACCTGCATTACACACCATAGAGACAGTACAGAGATGTGTACAGTACACCTGCAGTACACAGCATAGAGATAGTACAGAAATGTGTACAGTCCACCTGCAGTACACACCATAGAGACAGTACAGAGATGTGTACAGTACACCTGCATTACACACCATAGAGACAGTACAGAGATGTGTACAGTACACCTGCAGTACACACCATAGAGACAGTACAGAGATGTGTACAGTCCACCTGCAGTACACACCATAGAGACAGTACAGAGATGTGTACAGTACACCTGCATTACACACCATAGAGACAGTACAGAGATGTGTACAGTCCACCTGCAGTACACACCATAGAGACAGTACAGAGATGTGTACAGTCCACCTGCATTACACACCATAGAGACAGTACAGAGATATGTACAGTCCACCTGCAGTACACACCATAGAGACAGTACAGAGATGTGTACAGTCCACCTGCAGTACACACCATAGAGACAGTACAGAGATGTGTACAGTACACCTGCATTACACACCATAGAGACAGTACAGAGATGTATACAGTACATGTGCAGTACACACCATAGAGACAGTACAGAGATGTGTACAGTCCACCTGCAGTACACACCATAGAGACAGTACAGAGATGTGTACAGTCCACCTGCAGTACACACCATAGAGACAGTACAGAGATGTGTACAGTCCACCTGCAGTACACACCATAGAGACAGTACAGAGATGTGTACAGTACACCTGCATTACACACCATAGAGACAGTACAGAGATGTGTACAGTACACCTGCAGTACACACCATAGAGACAGTACAGAGATGTGTACAGTACACCTGCATTACACACCATAGAGACAGTACAGAGGTGTGTACAGTCCACCTGCAGTACACACCATAGAGACAGTACAGAGATGTGTACAGTCCACCTGCAGTACACACCATAGAGATAGTACAGAGGTGTGTACAGTCCACCTGCAGTACACAGCATAGAGATAGTACAGAGATGTGTACAGTACACCTGCATTACACACCATAGAGACAGTACAGAGATGTGTACAGTACACCTGCAGTACACAGCATAGAGATAGTACAGAGATGTGTACAGTCCACCTGCAGTACACACCATAGAGACAGTACAGAGATGTGTACAGTACACCTGCATTATACACCATAGAGACAGTACAGAGATGTGTACAGTACACCTGCAGTACACACCATAGAGACAGTACAGAGATGTGTACAGTCCACCTGCAGTACACACCATAGAGACAGTACAGAGATGTGTACAGTACACCTGCATTACACACCATAGAGACAGTACAGAGATGTGTACAGTCCACCTGCAGTACACACCATAGAGACAGTACAGAGATGTGTACAGTCCACCTGCATTACACACCATAGAGACAGTACAGAGATATGTACAGTCCACCTGCAGTACACACCATAGAGACAGTACAGAGATGTGTACAGTCCACCTGCAGTACACACCATAGAGACAGTACAGAGATGTGTACAGTACACCTGAATTACACACCATAGAGACAGTACAGAGGTGTATACAGTACATGTGCAGTACACACCATAGAGACAGTACAGAGATGTGTACAGTCCACCTGCAGTACACACCATAGAGACAGTACAGAGATGTGTACAGTCCACCTGCAGTACACACCATAGAGACAGTACAGAGATGTGTACAGTCCACCTGCAGTACACACCATAGAGACAGTACAGAGATGTGTACAGTACACCTGCATTACACACCATAGAGACAGTACAGAGATGTGTACAGTACACCTGCAGTACACACCATAGAGACAGTACAGAGATGTGTACAGTACACCTGCATTACACACCATAGAGACAGTACAGAGGTGTGTACAGTCCACTTGCAGTACACACCATAGAGACAGTACAGAGGTGTGTACAGTCCACCTGCAGTACACAGCAGAGACAGTACAGAGATGTGTACAGTACACCTGCAGTACACACCATAGAGACAGTACAGAGGTGTGTACAGTACACCTGCATTACACACCATAGAGACAGTACAGAGGTGTGTACAGTACACCTGCATTACACACCATAGAGACAGTACAGAGATGTGTACAGTACACCTGCATTACACACCATAGAGACAGTACAGAGATATGTACAGTCCACCTGCAGTACACACCATAGAGACAGTACAGAGATGTGTACAGTCCACCTGCAGTACACACATAGAGACAGTACGGTAGCAGCTGGCAGCCTGGCTGTGCCACACTGCTGGTTGTGGTAGGAGGAGGCAGAGCACAGTGATCTGTCACACAGGCCCTCCATGGCACAGAAGAGTGCTGACACTTGTTTTCCCTGGTATCTCCATGTCGGCATACTCATGGGCAAAGTCCCTCCCCTTTTGCCCCAGTAGGATGTCCAAAGATTTTAAAAGCTATACTCCACCCCATACTGCCATTCTTTTTTTCGTCCTCGCCTCCAGCAGGATTCCACTGATGTCTTCTGGACCCTTACCTCCGCCCTGTGCGGTTACCAACAGGTTCAGACTCTCCTGTTGGAGTCTGGGTCTCAGGTATCTAAATGATCCTATGAGGCTCAGAGCCCCTCTAAAATTTTTTTCCTCCCGGGGGCATTTCTAAACATAAAGATTCCTGCTGCCACTCTATGCTCCTAAATGGAGCAGTGGTCCCCTACAGCCTGGACTCGTTTTAAGGTAAGCCATAGGGCGTTTGGCTTACCTCGTTTGGCTGCGTGCTGTCTGCTCCTCCGGTTGAGCTGTCTCCTGAAGTTCGGGGACACTGGGGTCGGCGGAGCGTTCTCTTCTCCGGCTGGGAGGTCGGGTAGTGTAAATCTCGCGCGGGCGCGCGAGACTTCCGCCTCTTTTAGCTGGGTCAGAGCATTAGTAGGGCGGAAGCGCCTGGACGGCCATCTTGGTGCAGGGCTCAGCGCGTCTAGAGCCGGAAATGGGCCCTGACGCCTATTTAAATGGCATAATTGCGGCGCTGGGGTTGCAGTTGCGGGGAGTTCGCTGCGGAGCTGGACACTATCAGTCTTAAAGGTAGATTATTGGGCTATCTAATTTCTATGTATGTGAGCAGCACCAGGTTAGCGAGGATCAGTTGCCTCGGTCCCCAGAACTAGTGGTGTCCATATGTATATAGCTAGTTCCTTCCCACTCAGGTAGATTAAGTATGGCAGGAAAACTTATAATAGCTTGCAGGGGCAGACGTGCACCAGACTTCTTATTTTTATTTTTTCATTTTTTTCCAGCTGTTATGGGGAAAAGTAAGGGAGTAAGCTCTAAAGCTATAAGGTAAGGGTGGTAAGTAAAAAAAAAAAAAAAAAAAAAAAAGAGTTGGTGCAGTAGCTTAAAATTACTTTCTTTTTTGTAGGCGTCCTCAAGAGAGGGGAGCACGACAGAGACTACTGACCAGATCAAAGCTAAAATCGCTGGACGCCATTGAGGGCCAGCAGAGTCAGGCAAAGGCTTCATCATCCAATTCAGATTCGGACAAAAGGATGTGGACATCGCCCAAAACTACGCGGAAATCCTCGTACAGAAGAATCTTATCTTCCACCGAGGAATCGGATCAGCCGACGGCATCCACTTCATTCCAAGCAAATGCCTTACCTCCGGGAGATAGGTGTTGGATTTGTGGAAGACCGTCTCTTGCCAATAAAAAAGTGTGTGACGTCTGTCACCTGGACATTGCTAGAGAGGATAGAGAAGTGTCGACCCTCATTAAGCAAGTGGTGAAAGACACTGTAGCTGAGATGACATGGGATCGTAGAGCTCCGGCTAGGGAAGCTAAATATTCATTTCAGGAGGACAGTTCCGAAAGTGACTCGGGAGAAGATACGGAGGGATTTGATTTCTCTCTGGTACCTTCCTATGTGGAGAAGGTTAAAGATGCTATACAGTGGCAGGAGGACTCCTCTTCCCCCAGGCCTAAAAAAAGAAGATACTTCAAAAATTTGAGTAAAATGAGAGTTTCGTTCCCGCTAATGGAAGAAATTAGAGAGGTTATTACAGAGGAGTGGGATAAAACAGTTAAGAAACCATCCTTTAAAAACAAATTTCAAAAACTATATCCTCTGTCTCAGGAGGACGAATCCCTGATTCAGTCAGTGCCTGTGGTGGATGCTTCAGTCATCAGGATTGTACGCAATGTCACTCTACCATTGGAAGACTCTGTTTACTTCAGGGACGTGTTGGACAGACAGATCGACCAGGATCTCAAGCGCTCATATTTGGCGTCAGGAGAGTGTTCACGGGCGGCAATCTCGCTTACGTCAATTGCTAAGGCAATGAAGGTTTGGGTGGAGGACGCCCTGAAGAAGATTAATAGAAAAGGAGATATGGAAGACATTATTGATACCTTCCAAGACTTAAGCCTAACGGCGGATTTTCTAAGTGAAGCCAGTGTGGACATAATCAGGTCTGCAAGCAGAGCAATGTTGTATAGTATTATGGCGAAAAGATCATTATGGCTGAAGCCTTGGGCCGCGGATCCGACTTCAAAGCAGTCCTGGGTAAAGATCCCCTTTGATGGGAAGAATCTATTTGGTTCTAAGATGGATGCGGCGATATCCAGGGTGACCGGCGGCAAGTCGGGCCTACTGCCTCAAGATAGACGGTTCAGAAAGCAGAATTACTCACAATTGAGGAAACAACAACCGAATAGATATACAGATGCCAGGTCTTATAGACCGGGAAAAGAGTATAGGAAGAATTGGCGCAGACCGCAAGCAACCTTCCAAAGAACGAATAAGTCAAGATCCATGACGACTTCAGGGGAAACTTCGAAGCCTTTTTGAGATGTTGCCCGTCCAAGATTTTCCGGTAGGAGCCAGACTACTTTACTTCAGGGAAATCTGGGCGGGAGAAGTACGAAACAGTTGGGTCGTGAAGACGGTTTCGGAAGGTCATGTATGGGAGTTCAATACAAGGCCGCCAGACAATCGTTATATTCGAACAAAGATTCCAGACAATCAAGAAAAATTGTCAACTCTCGAAGATTATGTTGCAGAGTTAATCCAGCAGAGGGCGGTAATTCATGTGCCTCATTCAGAAAGACGAAAGGGATTTTATTCTCCGCTGTTTCTAATAAAGAAAAAGACGGGAAAATTGAGGCCGGTACTGGACTTGAAAAGTTTGAACAGATACATCCGAGTTCCAAAATTCAAGATGGAAAGCCTTCAGTCCATAATTTCGGCTATACAACCAGAGGACTGGATGTGCTCCGTGGATTTGAAAGACGCGTATTTTCATGTACCCGTACATACAGATTACCAAAAATATTTACGTTTTTCGGTCGGGAGGTTACACCTTCAATTCGTCTGTCTCCCGTTCGGGCTGTCAACGTCGCCGAGAACATTTTCAAAAATTCTTTTGTCGGTAATAGCTCTTGTACGGGTACAGGAAATACGCGTCTTTCATTATCTAGACGACATACTAATATTGGCCACTTCAAGTCAGCAGCTAATTCGGCACAGAGAATGTCTTTTAAGAACACTTCAAAGATTTGGATGGTTAGTAAACCATCAAAAAAGTCAGTTTCAACCAACACGGAAAATGATCTTCTTGGGTGCAGAATTGGACACAAGACAGGGGACGATTTCTCTTCCTCAAGAGAAGATAGACAAAATAAGGCAGAACGTTCTCAGTCTGGCAAGGAATCGAGTGGTAACGGCCAGAGCATGTATGCAGACAATAGGCTTAATGTCAGCCTCAATTCCGATGGTGAGATGGGCTCACTGGCAGCTCCGTCCACTACAACTCTGTTTACTGGATCAATGGAACAAAGAGGATTTGGGGCAGAAGATAGTCTTGACTCACACGGCGAGAAATTCTCTGACGTGGTGGAAGTCGACGTACAACTTGAAGAACTGCCGCCTCCTACAACAGCCATGTTGGGAGGTCATAACAACAGATGCCAGTGCAACAGGTTGGGGGGCAGTATACTTGAATCGCATAGCCCAGGGAAATTGGAGGTTCCCCTCGCAAGGCATAGTCTCAAATGTCTTGGAGCTGAGAGCAGTCCTCCAGGCCTTGAAGCACTTTCTTCCTCTGGTAAAGAACAAACATGTGCTATTAAGAATAGACAACACGGCGGCAGTAGCTTACGTGAAAAACCAGGGCGGGACACACAGCAGGTCATTAATACAGGAGCTGGCGCCCATCATGTCCTTAGCCAAAGCCAATCTTCAGAGCCTATCGGCCCTTTACATTCCGGGTATCCAGAACAGAGTGGCAGATTACCTGTCGAGATTCAAGATAGACAACAACGAATGGTCACTGCTACCTCGAGCATTCTACACCATAGTGAAACAATGGGGTTGGCCGGAAATAGACTTATTTGCGTCAGAGGCCAATCACAAAGTGAAGAATTACTTCTCACGGTTCCAGGATCCAGGAGCCTTAGCGACAGATGCACTGCTTCAACCGTGGAACTTCAACAAGGCGTATGCTTTCCCTCCAACGCCACTAATTTCCAGATTCCTAAGGAAGTTGAGGACTCATACGCTAACAGTTTTAGCGGTGATACCTTATTGGCCTGCAAGACCTTGGTTTCCTCTGTTATTGCAGATGAGCACACAGAAACCCCTGCCTCTTCCTCAAGTTCAGGACCTTCTGTCGCAGGGAGAAATTTATCATCAGGACCCAGTACGTCTGAAATTAATGGCGTGGAATTTGAGAGGCTTAGGCTTCTAAATTCAGGCTGTTCTATACAGGTAGCAGACACCTTGATAAAGGCCAGAAAACCTTCTACTCTTGCCTCGTATAACAGAGTCTGGAAAGCTTTCTCGGATTTCGCAAGGGTTTCAGAATTTGCGATTGACAACTTTGAGGTATCCAACCTCCTAAGTTTTCTACATAAAGGTTTGCAGTTGGAGCTAGCTTACTCTTCATTAAAGAGACATGTTTCAGCTATCTCAGCCATATCTGGAGTTTCTTGGTCAGAGCATGTGTTGGTGAGGCAGTTCTTTAAGGCGGCAATCAAGATGAGACCACCTTTAAAGCCGAAATTTCCTAAATGGGATCTTCCCATAGTATTGCATTACCTGGAGAATAACTTGTCCTCCTCTGCATCTCTGTCCTTGTATGATTTAACGTTGAAAACTGTATTTCTTATAGCAATAACATCTGGCAGAAGAGTATCAGAGCTTCAGGCTCTGGGTTGCAAGGAACCATACTTAGTCTTCTATGAGGACAGATTAGTTCTTCACCCAGTTCAATCATTTCTTCCAAAGGTTACAACCCCTTACCATCTGAACCAAGAGTGGACCTTGCCAAGTTTCAAAACTCAGGAAGATCAGTCTGTGTTACATCAGTTAGATGTGCCATCTACGGTGAAACTGTATCTGAAAAATACCGAAGCGATTCGACAATCGGAAAGATTATTTATAATTCCTAGTGGTTATAGGAAGGGCAAACCAGCCTCAACTAGAACCATAGCAAAATGGATAGTTTCTTTAATTCAGAGGGCATACAAAGCTAAAGGCTTTGTGCCGCCGCAGGAAATAGTAGCCCATTCAACGAGAAGCATGTCTTCCTCGTGGGCAAGAATGGGTAAGGTAGCGTTGCCTACAATCTGCAGAGCAGCAAATTGGGCTTCCGGACATACCTTCTTAAGACATTACGCTGTAGATCCAGCTTTATTGTCGTCTGTAGAGTTTGGTAGAAAAGTAATTTCTTCTACTGTTGCTTCTGCAATTTAGTTTAATTTGTTTGACTGGATTGGTTAATTAAATTTCTTTATATTTTGCATCCCACCCTGTTGTATTGTCTAGTTATTGGCCCATGAGTATGCCGACATGGAGATACCAGGGAATTAGGAAAATCGTATACTTACCTATCGGTGATTTTCCTTTCCTGGTAATCTCCATGTCGGCATGCGATCCCACCCTATGCTGTCGGCTCGTCTAGTTACGTGAATGGCAGTATGGGGTGGAGTATAGCTTTTAAAATCTTTGGACATCCTACTGGGGCAAAAGGGGAGGGACTTTGCCCATGAGTATGCCGACATGGAGATTACCAGGAAAGGAAAATCACCGATAGGTAAGTATACGATTTTCCTAATTCTTGTGCGGGGTTAGCTGGTACTGGGCTCCATTGTGTGTTTGTACAGCCGCTGGCTCTGTTCATTGTCAGCATTATCTGGCTGTACATTTCTTTCCTCTACGGAAACACTGCAATATAATCCTCTCACGGCAACCACATATTTGTCATGGTTCACCAGACCAGAATGTGTATGAATATGGAACACTTCATTTCTACATAAAACAGATAGATAGATAGATAGATAGATAGATAGATAGATAGATAGATAGATAGATAGATAGATAGATAGATAGATAGATAGATAGATAGATAGATAGATTTGTATATATCGTATCTCGGTAATATTGTGCCTATGGCAAAAACTGAAATTGCCCGCGTCCCCCCCCCCCAACAAGACCCAGTTGCCCCATAAAAACAGCTTTTTTTCTCGCATTTACAGTGGAGGAAATAATTATTTGACCCCTCACTGATTTTGTAAGTTTGTCCAATGACAAAGAAATGAAAAGTCTCAGAACAGTATCATTTCAATGGTAGGTTTATTTTAACAGTGGCAGATAGCACATCAAAAGGAAAATCGAAAAAATAACCTTAAATAAAAGATAGCAACTGATTTTCATTTCATTGAGTGAAATAAGTTTTTGAACCCTCTAACAATAAAAGACTTAATACTTAGTGGAAAAACCCTTGTTTGCAAGCACAGAGGTCAAACGTTTCTTGTAATTGATGACCAAGTTTGCACACATTTTAGGAGGAATGTTGGTCCACTCCTCTTTGCAGATCATCTCTAAATCCATAAGGTTTCGAGGCTGTCTCTGTGCAACTCTGAGCTTGAGCTCCCTCCATAGGTTTTCTATTGGATTAAGGTCCGGAGACTGACTAGGCCACTTCATGACCTTAATGTGCTTCTTCTTGAGCCACTCCTTTGTTGTCTTTGCTGTATGTTTTGGGTCATTGTCGTGCTGGAACACCCATCCACGACCCATTTTCAGTTTTCTGGCAGAGAGGGAAGGAGGTTGTCGTTCAGGATTTCACGATACATGGCTCCGTCCATTTTCCCGTTAATGCGATTAAGTTGTCCTGTGCCCTTAGCAGAAAAAACACCCCCAAAGCAAAATGTTTCCACCCCCATGCTTGACGGTGGGGACGGTGTTTTGGGGGTCATAGGCAGCATTTTTCTTCCTCCAAACACAGCGAGTTGAGTTAATGTCAAAGAGCTCTATTTTGGTCTCATCAGACCACAGCACCTTCTCCCAGTCACTCACAGAATCATTCAGGTGTTCATTGGCAAACTTCAGACGGGCCTGCACATGTGCCTTCTTGAGCAGGGGGACCTTGCGAGCCCTGCAGGATTTTAATCCATTGCGGTGGTAATGTGTTTCCAATGGTTTTCTTGGTGACTGTGGTCCCTGCTAATTTGAGGTCATTAACTAACTCCTCCCGTGTAGTTCTAGGATGCTTTTTCACCTTTCTCAGAACCATTGACACCCCACGAGGTGAGATCTTGCGTGGAGCCCCAGAGCGAGGTCGATTGATGGTCATTTTGTGCTCCTTCCATTCTCGAACAATCGCACCAACAGTTGTCACCTTCTCTCCCAGCTTCTTGCTAATGGTTTTGTAGCCCATTCCAGCCTTGTGCAGGTCTACAATTTTGTCTCTGACATCCTTGGACAGCTCTTTGGTCTTTCCCATGTTGGAGAGTTTGGAGTCTGCTTGATTGATTGATTCTGTGGACAGGTGTCTTTTATACAGGTGCCTAGTTAAGACAGGTGTCCTTAATGAGGGTGACTAATTGAGTAGAAGTGTCTAACCACTCTGTGGGAGCCAGAACTCTTAATGGTTGGTAGGGGTTCAAAAACTTATTTCACTCAATGAAATGCCAATCAGTTGCTATCTTTTATTTAAGGTTATTTTTTCGATTTTCCTTTTGTTCAACACAAATTTTTATTGATTTTTTGAAAATAAAGTTGCATACCAATAGCATCTGAAAAAGCATCCATATTTGAACAATCTGTGTATACTTATATGCTAATCTCGTCAAATACGATAATAGGTTACACAGCATAACATATGGGATGGTTAACATCTTGTTTTCAGGTTATTGGCAAACTGTTCAATTAACCACTTATATTATAACGGTGAAGGTGAGAAAACTAGAAAAGAATAATAAGAGGGACTGTGGGATAAGAAGAGTAGTTGGATAAAAGAAAAGAAGAAGGTATGAAACATGAGATATGAGAGAGAAAAACAAAAATAAACCAGGTCTGTCCTCGAATAGCCCAGTGTGCTGTAGTAAGCAATAGCAACAGGTCCCAAGAGGTAAAGTATAGCTCAAGTTCTTCTGTATGGCTAGGGTTGTATCAAAGATGTTGTCACCTTCCTGAAATGCAGGTACTAAGTCTATAGCTGACAGGGTATTTTGTTTGTTCAAGGGGGGTCATAGTTCAGGAAATAAGTTTCCCATGGATCCAATATTTTACTGTGTTTGGGTTCTGTATCTCTGAGAACAGACGTTAAGGATTCCATCAGTTTGGTCCAATTAATTTTAGCATAAATTTCAGATATCCTGGGGGCAGATGGATTGCGCCAACAAGAAGCTAGGGAGAGTCTAGTGGCTGTCAATATGTGCGTGATTAGTCTCATAGACGTTTTTTTAGTTTTGGGGATAGGTTTGCCCAGTAACATATATATGGGGTCCATGGGAACTGATGTTCCTGTTATGTTCAGAATCATCGTTTGAATGTTAGCCCATAGGGGTTGTACTTTAGGGTCGATTTTCCTTTTGATGTGCTATCTGCTACTGTTAAAATAAACCTACCATTGAAATGATACTGTTCTGAGACTTTTCATTTCTTTGTCATTGGACAAACTTACAAAATCAGTGAGGGGTCAAATAATTATTTCCTCCACTGTATTCATTATTGTTTGTGTTTTTTGCATGGGATATTGCAGAAGTTACTTGTGTTGTCCCTAGATACCAGAATTAAGTAGCTAGATTACCCAAATACCATAATTTAATATGACCTGGATGCATAAATTCAGTAGCCATGGTTCCCTAGATATTAGAATTACAGGGGTTCTGTGGCTGTTTTAAAAAAACAAAAAGTGTCACTTACCTGGGCTGCGCGGCTGTCTCCGGGAGCTCACTGCAATGGCGCAGTACAAGAAAACTTCGTACTGCACCTGCGCAGTAAGCTCCCGGAGACGCGAGCGAGGACGCGCGCGGCCACAGCCGAGGAGCCGCAGTGACATTCGTCTAGTTAGACGAATAATTGGCAGGTGACCCGTGGCGAGGAACGGAAGATTCTTCAGTGAGGGCGTGGGACTTGATAGCTGCAGGGGGCCGGTGGAAGCCCCAGTTAAGTTACACAGCACCCCTTTAATGACCTCACACTTACAGTAACTCAATTTTAAAGAAATAAATACTCACACGCTTCCAGATAAAATAATTAAGTAGTCACATGCTTCCACATAAAATAATCAAATAGTTCCAAAGCCTCCAGATAAAAGAATAAAGTAGTCACATGCCCCCAATAAAAAATATTAAGTAGTCACAAGCATCCAGATAATTAAGCAGCTGCACACCTCCAGATAAAAATAATAAGTAGCCACCTGCCTCTAGATAAACAAGTAGCCCCCCCTCCCCAGTATAGGTAATGAAATAGGTGGTGGGAAGTGTCCCCCCAGTAAAGGTAATGAGAGCTTTCCCTCAGTATAAATAGCTCCCCCAGTATAGGTAGTGAGAGGCATCCCCCAGTATGGTCAGTATGGTGGTGCAGCACGAGGCATGAGGGGCAGAAATGGCGCTCATGGCATGAGCCATGCCTGCACCCTTCTAGATACGCCACTGGGTAGACAGTCATATGTCAAACGTAGTCTCGGACCAATTTAGGGGGAAGTCAATTAATAGGGATGGTCAGAAACGCTGATTTCCGATTCAGACAAAATTCCTATTTCCGCAAATACAGATTTCCGATTCTGTATCCAGACATCCTAGGCAGGGGATCTATTTAGTATTTTAACCCTTTGGGGACCGGTGAGGCTGGGTAGGTGTGTGGTCCCGTGTGGTCAGGTGTCCCCCCTGTAGCCAGCACCCTTAACTTACCTCCCAGGCTCCAGCGATGAGCAGCTGTGGACCCCTCTGCTCTCGACGGCATCCCTGCTCGTACTGCTGCTCAGTTCCGGGTCGAGGCTTGATGATGTCATCAAGCTGGGACCCGACACTTAACGCAGAGCGAGCAGGGATGCCGGCCAGAGCGGAGGGGAGCACCGATCGCCGGGGGGACGTAAGGAAGGTGAGTGGATCCTCTTCTTTCCCCCTACCGCCGCATCACTAAACAGTGATCACTACAATCCGGCGATCATAGTGATCACGTGATCAAAAGCCATACACAATGGCTTCTGATCACTGATCTGATCTCCCTTCTCAGGAGTGCACAATCGCGTCGGGAGTGGAAACGGCGGGTGGCGTAGATCCTACGCCACATCGGGCTAGAACAGCCACAAGTGCAGTGTATGATCTACATTACACGGTCTGGAAAAGGTTAAAGGATACCCAAGGTGACATGTGACATGATGAGATAGACATGTGTAAGTACAGTGCCAAGCACACAAATAACTATGCTGTGTTCCTTTTTTCTTTCTCTGCCTGAAAGAGTTAAACATTAGGTATGTAAGTGGCAGTTCCTGTCTGAGTCAGGACTGAGTCAGACTACAGTGTGACCCTCACTGATACGAAATTACAACACTTTCCTAGCAGAAATTAAATTCCGAGAGCAGGAAAGAGATAAAAAAGGGTCAATAGTTCATAGATTTTAGCTCTGGCATACTTCAAAGAATGTGTCATTGAGCAAAAACAATAAAGCAGTTAAAACGTAAAAAAGTAGTTTTAAATATAAAATAAAACTGTGGGATATCTTAAAAAATCATTTTTAGGAGAAGGAAGATAGATACAATTGTTTATTTCATTCGTTTATTTTCCCCTCGGGTGTCCTTGAAAGCACTTTGGGGAGTAAACAAATACGGTAACTATGGGCAGTGGCACAGAAAGTAAAAGACTGACAAAGAATGGATGTCTTTACGAGCAAAAAGAGGACAAAGAGCTGGTATGGGTGAGAGATATTGATGGGAAGACAGTTATTGATGGTTAACATTGAAGCAGCAATGCTTGCAGGCTACAGACTCATGGGTGTCTGGACTTTGCAGTGATATGGAGAGCCATTCTTCCAATAGTGGCGCCTCTAGGCGAGAGAACTCTATAGTGCTGTCTGCAGGCACTACTGTGCTTAGGGCAGGATTCTGGCTTTAGCTATAACAACCCTTACAAAATCCTATAAAGGCTTCCTAAGGGTAAACAAAGGCCTAAGAACAGCAGCACACTTTGCATCCCCCAGAGTTTCACCCTCCTCACAGCTTTAAATTCTTGAGCTATCACAGGCCTTTCTCTTTCTTCAATAAAATGCCTATTGTCAGGAAGCCGTCCATTGTTCCTTATCCAGCAGTTATTCACTACCTTCAGTTCCAGTCATTGATGTGAGCTGCAGTCTTCTCACAGAATAATGAGTCCAGTAATGCTCATTGTGATGCGTGTCCCACCCCTAACTTCTGTCAGGCTGCGGCCTAGAGCCATGGTGTACCGGTCTGGTCCTTGGGCTCCCCTCATACAGTTGTATATATTTTCAGAGTCATAACTTACTGTAATTGTTCCCCCCTAGAGGTCCTTTATTCGGCTTCCCCCAAAGTGTCTCCTGACACTCTCCTGCCGAAGCAGTGTGATTTAGGTTTGATGCACGCCTGGTAGATTGGCAAGCCTCTAATACAATTAGGGTCTATGGGAGCTTCTATAGCAGTGATGGCTAACCTTGGCACTACAGCTGTGACAAAACTACAAATTCCATCATGCCTCTACCTCCCCAAGTTATGCTTAGAGCTGTCAGAGTATTGCAATGCCTCATGGGACTGGGTAGTTCCACCACAGCTGGAGTGCCAAGCCATCACTGTTCTATGGGGTAATTTGGGTGCCAGAGGCGGAGATAGCAGCTATGCATTATGGTGTCTAAAGCGGGGGGGGGGGGGGGGGTGAATTGAAGCTATGGATAGCAGCGCTACAGTTCAGATTGTGACTACAGCGGAGGTTCTTTGGCTCTGTTAGGTGTAGGTGGGGGAGGTTAGTGGTAGGTGTAGGTGGGGTGGAGGTTAGTATCAGGTGTAGATGGGGAAGGTTAGTGGTAGGTGTAGGTGGGGGAGGTTAGTAGTAGGTGTAGAGGAGGTTAGTATCAGGTGTAGATGGGGAAAGTTAGCGGTAGGTGTAGGTGGGGGAGGTTAGTGGTAGGTGTAGGAGGTTAGTGTCACATGTAGGTGGGGAGGAGGTTAGTGTCACATGTAGGTGGGGAGGAGGTTAGTATCAGGTGAAGATGGGGAAGGTTAGTGGTAGGTGTAGGTGGGGGAGGTTAGTGGTAGGTGTAGGAGGTTAGTGTCACATGTAGGTGGGGAGGAGGTTAGTGTCACATGTAGGTGGGGAGGAGGTTAGTATCAGGTGTAGATGGGGAAGGTTAGTGGTAGGTGTAGGAGGTTAGTGTCACATGTAGGTGGGGAGAAGGTTAGTGTCACATGTAGGTGGGGAGGAGGTTAGTATCAGGTGTAGGTGGGGAGGAGGTTAGTATCAGGTGAAGGTGGGAGAGGTTAGTGTCACACGTAGGTGGGGGGGGTTAGTGTTAGGTATAGGCAGAAGGGAGGTTAGTGTTAGAAATAGGTGGAGGAGGTGTTAGATCTAGATGGGGGGTGGGGGTTAGTGTGAGAATAGGAAAAAATAAAGCTATTCTAGAATATTAGTTAATTCTACTATCCAGTACATGTCGCGCACTTCTTAACGTGGTGCTTTTAAATGCATACTTTCCAGCGCCACGGCCATGAACAAGTGCATTTCTACTGTGAATGTTCAGATGACCCGCGCATGAACCTCTGGTGCATGAACAGTTCCTTCTACTGGCCATGCGTGGTCTGTGAATGTCCACATGATCAGTACAAGTGTGCTCGTTCCCAACCCTTGACAAGCATCTGCCTGCAGCACCAACCCAGAAGCTATGCCAGGACCAGTCCTGTTTTTAAGATGGAGGTTGCTTACTTTCCTGGACAGTAGAAAAGGAACATGAGGAAGAATACCAGTGAGAGCTGCAGGTAAATTCAAGGAAGAGGATGGGCTTGTTTGTTTATGGACACGCGAGGTGATGTGTGACATGATGGGACAGGCTTGTGTATGTACAGTGCCTAGCACGCAAATAACCAGGTTGTGTTCCTTTTTTTTCTTTCTCTTCCTGAAAGAGTTAAACATCAGGTATGCAAGTGACAGTTTCTGTCCGGGGTCAGGACCAGGACAGGCTATAGCACCCTCGCTGATAAAGAATTAAAGCCATAAAACACTTTACTGGCAGAAAATGGCTTCCAAAAGCAGGAAAGAGAAAAAAAGGTTCAATGGTTTATAGATTTTAGCTCTGGTATACTTCAATGCATGTGTCATTGAGCAGAGACAATGAAACAGTAAAAATGTAAAAAGTAGATTTAAAAAATAAAATTAAACTGTGGGATATCTTAAAAAAATTTTTTTTGAGAAGGATAGACACAATTGTGTGTGTCATCAGTTTGTTTTCACCTCTTGTTTCCTTTAAGAGTATTCATACACTTCAAGCTGAGAGCACTACTAGTTCATCTACGTAGAGTGCCTACAAACAGGTTATGTCAAAAGAAAAATGCTAATGTAGGCATTCTTGCTAATTCCCTTTAAATGCCTCTGATCTTGTAACACCCAGCTGAAGTTTCCTCTCATGAGGACTGGGCCCTGTGGTAGGGACATAAACAGCCCAGAACATCAGACAGAACAGCCGCCTCTTTCACAGGGCCTGGCTGCTCTCTGATAGGGGAATGCACTGTGAAATGAGGCGTGCTAAACTCCAGCACTGTGGGGGGAAGGTAGACCTTTGTACTGAGCTCAATAGCTCCATTGGCTTTCCCTGCCACGTCCAGCGCTGCACAAGTTATTTGTCTTTTTAGGAATCTGAACTGCAGAAATTTACTGTGTGCAGCAAATCTGACTATGCGGCCTAGTAAAGGCCAAACAGAGCTATGCTTGTGTGAGGCCGCTAATAATAATTCACAGATCACAATGCACAGTACATTCTGTATAACGGCATAATCTATAGTATGCATACACATCAACTGTTTGCCATCGTAGCCTGAAGACCCGTCCCCACCTCGCAATTCTTCCCACAATTTTCCCGACGACCGGCAATTTTTTGGGGGGGTTAGGACAAGCAGTGGTTTATGCGATCTGGGTATAAGCACACGATCACATGACCCTCACGGCGGCTCGGATTTTTAAGATGCCCTAACGTGCAAAGTACTGCGATTGCACACCTGCCTGCCGGAAGATGGATCGGCGGAGCGCTCGTCAGAGAGACGTCACTGGATCCATCTCCCAGCATCGCAAGGTGACTACATAGCAACGATGCAACTTACCCAGCACATGGTGGTCAGGCACGATGCATTTAGCCGATGCTAACCGATTCTCTGCGAATGAGCAGAGAAGTGTCTGGCATCGGTTCCTGTCATCTTGACCCTCGCAAAAGACACAGAACTTCAGAAGCCCTGCACTGAACTGTCTCTAAAAGAGACAACAGAATTGAGCGTGGTGTTTGCCCAAAAGACGGAAAAAGTCAGTAGCAAAGCCCTGTCCATGCAAAACGACGAACGCAAAGTGTTGCAATTAACACCGGCTCAACATCCACGTGAACCGGACGTAAGTTGCAAGTGTTCTTGTTCTTAAAGGAAAGCTGAACTGTGAATTATATGGAAACTGACATATTTATTTCCTTTTAAACCGTACATGTCAAACTCCGGCCCCCAGGACAAATCTGGCCCTCAGAGACACTAAATTTGGCCCTCAAGTGGTTTCCCCAATTTGCATTATGTTTGGCCCACTCTAGATCACCAGGGAAGCCATATTGGTGGTGAAGCCCTACAACACCAGGAAAGCCATATGGGGGAGGTAGGGGGGAAAGCACTAGACACTAAGGAGCTGTATAGGGGAGGGAGGACTACTAGGCACCAATAAACTGTATAGGGGTTGGAGGAGGACCATTAGAAACCAGGGAACTTTATAAGGGAGGAAGGTGGCCAGTAGACATTGAGTTTGGCCCGCGACTAGGTCCCAGTGTACAATTTCGGCCCACTTAGCATTTGAGTTTGACACTCTTGTTTTAAACAATACCAGTTGCGTGGCAGCTCTGCTGGTCTATTTGGCTGCAGTACTGTCTGAATCACAGCAGGAACAAGCATGCAGCTTATCTTGTCATATCTGACAATAATGTCAGAAGCACCTGATCTGCTGCATGCTTGTCCATGGTCTATGGCTAAACATATTAGAGGCAGAGGATCAGCAGTACAGCCAGGCAACTGGTATTGTTTAATAGGAAATAAATATGGCAGCCTCCATATCCCACTCACTGCAGTTGAAGCACACTTGAACTTTATAAGCCCTTTTTGTAATAAACTGCCCCTTGAAAGCGAACCCTCAGGTCAAACCAGATACGTACCCAAGAAGACAGAAGCTTCTGGGCACACCATTCTCCAGACCAATGATGGTCCAGATGACAGTGTGAAAAGCCTCCAGGAACCGGTGTAGTGCCGAGTTGTCCTACTTTGTCGAAATGTACTACCAGGTTTAATCTGGTAGCGTCAATCGATTAGTCAAGGTGTCTAAATATGCAATTTTATCGGGATATGCTACTGGCCTGCCTAACAACTCACCCTTCTCCACTCGTAACCCTAACTCTACTCCCTCTCCTATCCTAACACTAACCCTCCCATCTGTTCTCCTAACCCTAACCTCCCTTTTCTACTCCTAACACTAACCTACAACCTCTCCTAACCTGCTCCTATGGGATGCTTAGTAGTAGTTAGTATCGACAAGCCGGCGGAAGGATATCAGGCAAACTGAGCTCAAGTGCTGGTGCACATGCCCAGATCGGATTTCAGCATGTCTCGATCGGAAGCATAAATCGGCATTACACCGGAGGCTTCCGCCTTAGGTATCAATTTTTTTCACCAGAGTTTCACCACCTAGTGTCCACTGTAAAGACAATTTACCACATAACTTATTTGCACATCTACTGTGTCCAGGCTCAGCAAGAAGCTTTATCAAGGACACATACCCTTCTAGTGTAAACCAACTCTTGTCAGGGAGATACAACCTTTTAGGCCTTGTTCACATCATAAATCGCAATCGCTGACGCCAGCATTTTGCAGGCAATTTTTTTTAGCCCCTCCCAGCACTTACCTGCGCATTAGTGATTTTAGCAATTTGTTTACAGGAAGTAAACTTTGACCTGGAAAAGAATAAGTACAATGTATTTATTCTAAAAAGCGCTCTGGAAATTGCTACACAAAGCGCTTTGCGATTTCCCTATACCTTCCATTATAGGCAAATTGCTCCAAAAATGGTAGACAGCGCTTTGGTGAGCGGATCGGAATCAGACCACTCGTATGTGAACACTGATAGGGAATCATTGCACAAGCACTTTGAAAATCGCTGGCGCTTAAAAAAACTCCAAAAGCGCCCAAGATATGAAGAAGTCCTTAGGGCCCATTCATAAA
Organism: Hyperolius riggenbachi; assembly: GCF_040937935.1. Lineage (NCBI taxonomy): Eukaryota > Metazoa > Chordata > Amphibia > Anura > Hyperoliidae > Hyperolius > Hyperolius riggenbachi. Next base: position 73,689,985 of record NC_090649.1, on the reverse strand, counting down.
TATAATTTGCATATATTCAGCAGTGTTGCACTGGGAGACATCTCAAGCTCACTCCAACCTGAATTATCGCAAATTCTTTCTGTTTTAAGAAAGCAAACTTTTGTTTTTCTTAACATCTTAGTAAGGGGGCTTTTAGGACCATTGTAGTCCCTTACACACTCCAATGAGTTCTGGGTCACCATGAGCTTGCTGGTTAGTCGGGCCCATTCATACTTGCGTTTGCAAAACGCCGGCGATTTTTGCCAGCGTTTTGCAGGAGTGATTTTTCCACGATTTCATACTGAAAAATCACTGAACACTGCGGCATTTTTTCCGCGATCGCGTTTAGCACTTCTATAGCACTGAAATGCGACCGCCAAGAAATCACCTGAAAATAGTGCAGGCAACACGTTTGTGTTTTTGGGCGATTTGCGCAAATCGCCCATGTAAGAACAGGCCCATAGACTTTTATAACTCTAGCGCTTTTAAAAAACCCTAGCATTTTGCCAAAATTGCAGCAAAACGCTCTATTATGAATGGGCCCTTAGGGCTTATTTCCAGTGGGAGCCACAGCCATTTCTGATTTGGCTGCAGATCCCATTCTGCCGAGTAGCTGCAGCCTCAACCACTGCAATTCCATGCATGGCTATAGGGATTGGGGCGCATCCAGATTTCCACCGTAGTGCAATCTGGACGGCAGGCCATGTAATAGATAGGCAGCATTTCCCAGCCACTCTTGCCTATGGGGAAACGCTGCAGATTTGGCCATAGTGGAGATAGCCCCTTAAGCTAAGAACCCACAGCCAAATGGATTGGAATCTCAAACGATCGCTCCACGATCCATGTGGCCAAATCTGCAAGCGTCGGTTGAGCAGACATGACCGATGGTGGAGACAAAACCCGCAAAAGTAAATGACAAATAAAGCATGGCGGTCTATCAAAAAGCATCGCCACTAGTGGCATGCATCGGGAATTATTATTTATGATTCTTGTTAAATAATGTTGAGCAATATCACAGAAATTTTATTTTACAAAAATCATTCTGAAAAATCTCATGGGTATTGTCCTAAAGGCCCCCTTCACACTTAAATTCACAAAACGCTAGCGATTCCCGCTAGCGTTTTGCAGGAGTAATTTTTACGCAATTAACGAAAAAGAAATAAATCACTGGACAATAGGATTACATGTGCTAAGCGGTTTTATAAACTGCTAGCAGTTTGCAGTGAGCAGGAATCGCGCAATTCCTGCTTAGATGTAAAGCGTCTGGAGATGCTGTCAGATAATCAAACAGACCTGCAGTTCATACAGTTCCATGAAGAAAGATAGCAGATCCCATTAAAAAGGGAACCAGGGATGGGCTCGCAAAGTAAAATTTGTAATTAAAAATTAGCCTTAATCACCACAGCTGGATGATAAGGGGTTATTTACCCATAATTCCACCATCCTGCCTGCACTCCAAACAGCTTGCACACATCCTATTGGACACATTGTAAGCCTCACTACGCACACTTCCTCCTTCAAGCTGGAAGTGCATGTAGTGAGGCTTGCAACGTGGTCAATAGGAAGCATGCAAGCTGTTTGGAGGGCAGCAGAATTATGGGTAAATAACCCTTTATCCAGCCACACAGCTGCAGCAATTAAAGCTCATTTTAATTATGAATTTCAGTCCTTACGAAGTCGCGATTACTCGTGAGCCCATCCCTGAAGGGAACCTAAACTGAACTTCTACCAGCCCCCTGCAGTCACCCTGTGCCCGCATGGTACGCAACAGCTCTCCGGTGCCCCACCACAGCGGTTTCGATTTGGCCGACTTAGCCAGTGGATTGTCACTTGCACCTGTGTAGCGCCAGTTTGCACTCCTGTCATGAGAGCTTCCTGCACAGTAAGAGAAAATATGCACAGGATGCTCCTGACAACAGAACCGCAAACGAGGACACACAGCCAGGGCCGTAAAGGTGCAGTGGCCATCGTATGCCAGAATTGAAACTCAGCTGTGGTGGGGGAACTGGAGAATCGTTGTGCACCATGCGGGCACAGGGCGACTGCAGGTGGCTGGTAGATGCCACAGGAGTGAAACGGTTTTCTGCATCACTTTAGGGTCCTTTAAGCAGATAGAGGATTCTGCAGTTTCTGCCTGCGGGTTGACATGTTTAAGGGCCCATTCACACTTGCAAAACGCTAGCGATTTTGCTAAGGTGATTTTTTGCAATTAACGCATAAAGGGGGGGGGGGGGGAATTGACGTTCACACTTGCCGATTTTTCACATACGCGTTTGGCGCTTCTATAGCACTAAGCATGATCGCCAGAAAATAGTGCAGGCTACACGTTTGCGTTTGGCGATTTCCGTTAATTGCCAGCGATGAACACAAATCACCCAAGTGAGAACAGTCCCATAGGGTATTATTGCACTAGCGCTAGGAGCGTTTTGCGAAAATCGCCGGTAAAACGCTGTAGTGTGAATAGGCCCTAAGTGACATGCTTCAGACTTACTGTAAATTGTATCTTATGACATGCTGTAGGTTATAGCTTTTGAGTAACTGTGCAGCTGGTGTTATTGGCCACCAGTCAACAAGATGCAAATAATTCTTACTTTTGTGCCACTTTATTGAAAATTGAGTGCAATCTGGAACTGGACCAACTCCGCAGGAAATCATTCTGATTGGCTCAAATCCACACTGCATACTTTATACAAGCAAGTCACAGCTATGCACATGTCATTGACCGTTTTCTACTCACCAAACCATAGGATGAACATAGCAGGACACTTGGAACTCCAAACAGAGCTATGGGGGTGCATACAAATACAATTTTGATTACCCAATTTGACCACATCCATGTAGTATGATGGCCAACAGATGTGGACAGATTGTGTAAGTGGCAAAAATGGCCAATCAAGATTGGATTTGTGTACCAGGCCCCATGCTACAACAGAACCGCAGCAAGAAGCCAACGAACAACTCATTATCTTACCCATTAAATACATTTTCATATAGCCCAAAGTAAAAAAAAAAAAAATAATTTGAAAGATATTACAAAGTTATAACTGGTAAACCCCATACAATTTCCCATCAGATCAGTTGAATTGATTTCCAACAGGCCCAATCTCAAAAACAAGCGGAAAGCAGATTCTATCAATCTGACAGGAAATTGCATGGTGTGTACAGGCATTACAAATCAGGAATTTACAAGTTATCCCTTCCCAATCCCCCAAAAGGCACTCTATAACCCATAAATACTGTTTTAGGCCTGGTGCACACCAGAGGAGTTTGAGCGTTTTGAGTTTTTAAATCTGCTGCTAATGTTATCCTATGTGTCTGTGCACACTGGAGCAATGAGGTTTTGTAAAAAAAACCATAGCATTACATTGGGAAGAGCTTTTAGAGGTTTCAAAAGCTCTTCCCAATGTAATGCTATGGTTTTTTTTTACAAAACCTCATTACTCCAGTGTGCACAGACACAGGATAACATTAGCAGCAGATTTAAAAACTCAAAACGCTCAGAAAAACTCCTCTGGTGTGTTCCAGGCCTTAAAGAGGCACTTTTTCCTTTATTGAAGGCCTCTTGCTTCCTTCTGGACCACTGAAAAAAAAAAGCCTTGCCATTTTGTTCCTGCACAACTTATTTTAAGTGTTAAAGCGTAAATAGTTAAGAATAAAGACAGAGGCACTGAAATAGGTTTAGAGAATATTTTAATATTTCACATAAAAACCTGTATATACACATAATACATTGTATGTAAACATATCCAAATGCATATTAACCGCTCTGTTCAGCATTTGTTTTCAGTTAACACAATTTAGTACCACTGTAAACAAAAATAAACCTTGTATAATCTGCTGACATGGATTACAGACTGTTCTGTTGCTAGAAGCACCTGTTCGATGTATAATGCACTGTAGGTGAGGCATACAGCAGTTGGAATGCTACAAGTAACCTTACTCCTCAACGTCACATTCTTCTATAAAATAGTGCTAAACATGGATTAAAAAAAAAAAAAAAAGTTGTAATACTAACAGTGGTTTTTCAGTTCATGTCTGCCTTATTAAAAAAATGTGCAAATAGTTACAGAAAAAAAAAATGAAGTTACAGTGTGTATGCAGATGGTAAGTGCACTGAGTGTCAAAAAGAATGTGCAAAAATGTTTTCACATGAAAAAAAATGCTAAAAATGAACACTATAGCGGCAAAACAGGCAGGATTTGGATAACAAAGAGGGCAGAGACTGAAGTCTCAAAAAAAACAAAACAAAAAAACAGGGTTTGGCAACCTGCAGTGTCACAGCTACAGCTTTGTCTACAAGAGTCTTGGGCATGCCGATACATGTAGTTCCAACTCTAGCTGCAACAATGCAGGTTACCCAAATCCCATTCAATAGAATATTATTATTTATATATTTTACAGTTATATACAATGTGGGAGACTGCCCCCATAGCCCTTTATCGGGCCTCGGATAGGGTATTTACCATTTGTTTCAGAAGGAGCCAGTAAACACATTGCACAGCAATACACCACTGGGTAGAAGGGTTACAGATAGGGGTTAACGGCACAAGGCATGGTGGAGCCATCTCAGGATAGACCGCCACAGCAATGATGAATGTGCAAAGACCTTGGGGTCCGCTGGACAAAGGCAGGTAGTGTCAGTCTAGTCCCTGGGTTGGTGGCCGGACACAGGTCAGGAGCAGTGTCCATCTCCCCCAGCACAGTAAGGACAAGAGTCAAGTCTATCTGTACAGGTGGAATACTGCTTGGTAGGGTGCAGCATTGGGTGAACAGCAGTTCTCAAAGTCACAAGGGGTGGATGGGGTGACATCAGGATGACCTCAAGCTCTCAAGACCATACAATCATACTCAAGAGGTCAGTATAGGGGATGAAGCATTAGCTGAGCTCCAGCTTGGTGGCCCCTTTAGAAAAGTCCTCAGCATCTGGATGGAAACAGCTGCTGGAGTCCAAGAGTGGGTGTGCATCAGATGACCTCCACAACCAAAGTCCCTCGTCAACAGGAGACCTCCAGAAGCAAAGTTCCCCCTCCCCAGGGCTGCACCAGTAACAGAGGGGTGCATCAGATAACCCCTTCCAGGACTGGGGTACCCCGACCTCATCAGCTACAGGGGATCACCCCCCAGCCCTCCTCGATGCCAGACAGGGCAATGTCCAAGCCCTCAGCCTGCAGGATCAGAGCAGTTTGCAGCAGCTCATGCACTCCCCGCTGGAGCCGTGGCGCTTCTGCAGCGCCGCCCTGGTGGCCGTCTCGAACACCTCCCGCACGCCTTCTTTCGTCTTGGCCGAGCACTCCAGGTACTCGTAGGCGGAGATGCGGACGGCCATGGCCCTGCCGTCCTCGATGCGGACGGGCTCCTGCTTCATGCGGGCCAGCTCGTTGCGGACGTGCTCGTCGTTGCGCAGGTCCTTCTTGTTGGCCACCAGGATGATGGGCACGTTGGGGCAGAAGTGCTTGACCTCGGGCACCCACTTCTCCGGGATGTTCTCCAGCGAGTCCGGGCTGTCCACGGAGAAGCACATGAGGATGACGTCGGTGTCGGGGTAGGAGAGGGGCCGTAGGCGGTCGTAGTCCTCCTGGCCCGCCGTGTCCCACAGGGCCAGCTCCACCTGCTTGACGTCCACCTCGATGTCGGCCACGTAGTTCTCGAAGACGGTGGGCACGTAGACCTCCGGGAACTCGTCCTTGCTGAAGACGATCAGCAGGCAGGTCTTGCCGCACGCCCCGTCCCCGACCACCACCAGCTTCTTGCGGATCGCTGCCATCGCCACCTTGCTGCTGCTGTGGCCGGCGGCTGCCCGGCGCTTTCTCAGGTTGCCTATGGTTCTAATGGTGGCTGGATCCCCCGGGCTGGGGCCTCTGCGGAGATCACTGCAACGGATGAGCGCGAAGCGTTAGCGGATAGAACGCTATTGCAGCTGAGCGTTTGCGGATGGAACGTTCGTGCAGCTGTGAGCGCTAATAATAGAACGTTCTGCGGCTCTAAATCTCTTGCACGCCGCTTCTCCAGGCTCTTTAACTCCCAGGCACGCTGCGCCCGGCTATATAAAGGCTTGTGCCGCGTTCTTAATATAGCCAGCCAATGCGAGGCCGAGCGGTGACGTTATGCTCAGGGAAGCCGGGGTCCGATTGGCTCGGAGGAGCAGAGAAGGCGGCGCCCCGCGGGCAGCGGCTGACACAGACGGATTAGCTGTGTGCACTGCAGCCCCGGCTTGGGAATGGGAAAGCTGGGGGAGAGAGCGGGACTGTCGGGGACGTCAGAAGGGAGGGGGGCACGCAGGGCCAGGGGTGCAGGGAGGGCTAGGGAGGAGCACGCCTGGGACTAGCCTGGATGGTGGGTGAAATGCAGCTGGGAAAGTGGTGATTTAGCACTGTCAATGGAGAAAATCAGTGTAGAGCTTGATGTTGGGTTCTGGTGGATGAAAAAGGGTCAAGGCAGTGGCGTGGGAATGGCAGTAACAGAGCGTACACTACAGGACCCACCTATAGCTCTGTGTATGCCACTGCACTGAGGCTATAGTCAGGAAGCTCGTTACGTAGCGGGCGCTAGGGATGTGCCACTGATTGCGTATGCTGTCCGCAGCTGCATGACACGCGGACACCCACCTGCCCACAGCCCCATGCGCATGTCCACAAACGCAGCCTAGCTGCATGCTCAGCTTGCGTGGCAGGCAGATATCAGGGATGCAGAGACAGGATTTATTATATAGGACTAGTGACCTTAGCTCGTTTAATAACGGGCTCTAGGTCTGTCACCGCCGCCACCTGGCAGCGAGCGTGCGTGCGCACAAGCCCGGCCTCCCCCCTGGCTCAGTTTGCCCTTAAATGGACCCTGAGTAGGCCCCCGAAAAAGCCCAAATGAACTAACCTGGGGCTTCCTCCAGCCCCTCCTAGCCCGTGAGGTCCCTCTGCCTCCTCTGGACTCCCTCCATTCTACAGCTGGTGACTCCCCAGGAGTCATGCGCATGTGCTGCCCCTCCACACGCCCATATCGCTCACGCACCTGTTGCTATGAGCATTCTGCGCAAGTGCGGTTCATCCTTTCAAGAACTGCGCATGAGCAGTACGATGGGCGAGTGAGCAAGAAGGGCATGCGGAGAGGCCGCAGTTGCATATGACTCCCTCTGAAGTCGCCAGGCTAACAGAGCCACCAGTGGAAGAACGGTGGGAGCCCATAGGAACACCGTGGGACCTCACGAACCGCGAGGGGCTGGGGGAAGCCCCAGGTAAGTTCATTTTGGCATTTTTCAGTCCTGCTCAAGGTCCCTTTAATTCACCCTGTTGGCGGCCATGACTTGACTAGTTTTAGTCGGTGCCCTTTGCACTGGAGGGTACTTGTGTGGCGCATGCGCAGTATTACAGTTTTTGCTCACCTTCTGCGCTCCCTGCATGGACAAAGAGATAGAACAGCTGCGGAGGCCGGTTACAGATGTTGATAAGTCCTAAGGCCCACTGGTGATCGCTCTTGTTCTTACAAGCACTTTATGCAGCACTTCCCAGTACAGTTTCAGCTGCGATTGGAAGCACTGTACAATCCACTGCACATCGCTTCTCATTAGCATTTTTATTATTACTTTGTGCAAACGTTTTATATACCTGCCGGGGCTCCCGCTGTGACTTTCTGTCGGCTTCCGGTACTTAGTTTCATCCCCTTGCACAAAAGATCAAAGGTGCTGCTTTATCTCCAATGAAGCGCCGATGACCTCTTGTGCCAGGGAGCAGCGCTGCGTGACGGACCGTGGGAGACCCGAAAAGTAGTTTAAACTGTATTTAAACAACAACAAAACATTGGTAAAGTGATTTTCTCTCTGCGGACCCAAAGCGCATAAGCTTGTCTCAGATCAGTACATAGTGATGTGTCCAGGGGAAAAAAAGTTATGTGATCATAAATGCCAGACTAAATAGGTTGCTTTTCTTTTTTTTATTTAAATGAGTCCAGGGTAGGAGCTGTCTTGATTGGGTGTGGTAAGGCATTCCACAGGGTAAAGGTAGCATGACCGAAAGCTCTGACTCCAAAGGTTTTTAGTTGAACTCTGAGGGTGGTCAAGTTATTGGATCCTTTTGATCTGAGGTTGTGGGAGGTAAACCGGAAAATCACCCACAAATTAGCTGCAAAAACGCTTTTGGCTGAATCACAATCATGGTAGTGGGTTTAACACCTTTTACTTTCATCAGCGAATGGCTTTTTGGGATCGCCTGCAATCTCAAAGCGCTCTTTTGTTATCTCGGCTGCATTTTATTAGCGCAGACAGTGGGGACTCTCTCCACGTCTGGAGGGGCCTTTGCATATATTTGCTCAGTGCAGCATACATAGACTCCAGTCTGATCCTCTCCGATCATGTGCTGTGCCTCACGTTATTATTAGCAGAGGAGAGAGGTAACCTTTTCCCATTTCCTGCACACTTCCCTGCTTTTTGCTCTGGGCTCCCAGCCCTTGTGAATCATCCCAGACGGCATCCAGGCCAGACCTTCCCTTCCCAGCATGCACCTCTGCACCCCTGCTTGTGCTGTGCTGCTGACACCCATCCCTCATGTCTGCACTTGTCTGCTGTACAGAGACAAGCCAATGCTTTCTGCACATTCCTGTAGAGTACAATAGATACATATATGACATTGAAACATGTAGAACTGACTTGCGATGCCTGCCGGTATCCCCTTCCTGCAGACTAATATGGCTGATGTGTAACTGCAGCAGGCGTGTTCATTGGATCTAGCGTGGGGTACATGTGGATGTAGCACAGGGGGGTGTGTGGTTTTAGCTCTGGGGGACGTGCAGTGGGCGTGTGTTTCTAGCATGGGGGAGGGAGGGGGGGGGTGTCTGGTGCCAAAGTCACCATATTTTATGTTTGGTGGAATAAACCTTTTCTGTGGGTGTCCCTGTTGCTTCTGGCCAATTCCAGAGAAACATACAGACTGGTGACAGCACTCATGGATGCATCCGTTTGCAAGCCTACAGAGGCAATGCAGAGCCCCTCTGGAACTAAATACACACCCTGAATGCAAAGCAGATGCAAATTGTGTACTAATTCTAATCTAAAGCTTTTTGAAGTGATTGTGAAGCAGCAATTCCAGAGAAACATGGGGCCTTAGCTGCATATGTATGTGTTTATGTACGCCACTGGTTAGCTGGGCACAGGGTGAATCAAATGACGGCTCATCCTGCCGCCGCGCAAATCCCCGGCAGTGTAAAAAATACTGTTTCCCCCTCTGAGTTGTTGCAAGCGGCGGTAACGTGACTACAAACACTTCCTCCTTCTGGGCAGAAGTATTTGTAGTCAGGTGGCGCAGCTTGGAAGGCGCTGTGGGACGGATGAAAGAAGAAGGCTGCTGGGTAAGTTTAACCCCACCCTCCCACGGACTCAGCTGCAGTAATTATCCAGATGAAATCCGTTGCTCATCACCGGTCCGGTGATCACTGGAGCCCCGAATTACACTTATACCCCCCTCGTAGTATAACATTACTGCTATGGGGCGCCTAGTTTCGGTGCTGTGCGACGGAACCACTTACTTTGTCTCAGCTGTGCTTATGCTGCATCCAGTTTTGAATAATTTGGCGGAATTGTGTTACTGCAGCAAAGGGGTGTGCAGGTGAGCGCTTCAGTCCTAAGTGTATAGCTTTGCATGGGGATTCAGTGTGCATCATTGAAGCAGTTGGTTTGCTACAGTGTATAGGTTTGAAAGCTGCAGCAAGAAGGTTAGGATTATTGCGTTTTGTCGCCATCTAGTGTCCATAGATTGTATCTACCATTTTTCCAAATTTAAAGGACAACTGAAGGGAGAAGACTATGGAGGCTGCCATATTTATTTCATTTTAAACAATACATGTTTCCTGGCAGCTCTGATGATCTCTTTGGTTGTAGTAGTGTCTGAATAACACCAGAAACAAGCATGCAGCTAATCTTGTCAGATCTGACAATATTGTCAGAAATACCTGATCTACTACATGCTTGTTCAGGGTCTATGGCTAAAAGTATTAGAGGCATCAGAATCAGCAGGGTAGCCAGGCAACTGGCATTGCTTAAAAGGAAATAAATATGGCAGCCTCCCTATCCCTCTTGTTACAGTTGTCCTTTAACTTTTTTTTATTGTTACTTCTTAGAAGACAATTACAACATAAGCGTTATATTGTATCAGTTCATTTTCTTTACATCAAACATCCAGTGACAAATTTACTCTATAAAAAAGTAGAACATTGCATATAGTACTAGCAATATAACATTGTTGTTGCTAAATAGTTAAACTTTTACACATAGCTTTGTTCATGTGAAGTAATTACATTTTAGCTTATCAATACTTTCTTAATGTCTCTGAACCAATGCATGAGAATTAGAAGATAGGCTCGATTCACATTAGCATTTTTTTGCACATCAGAACCGGAACGTATACTGTACAAATGGAACGGATGTGAATGGATCCAATGTTAACCTATGGATCTATTCACATGCGTCCGTTGGTATGGATACGTTCCGTACGTTCCGGTCCCCAGATCTAAAAAATGCTGCAGGCCCTACTTTTCCAGACTGTTCTGCCCAGCGGAACTGATCCGGACAAAAAATGCTGCAGCATTTGAGGCAATGTAAAACGGAACATTTGTTCACACTAGTGAAGAAACGTACTGTTCCACGGGGGATGAGGGCATGTGCCGAAGTAAATCTGAGCGACGGGAGGGTGAGGGAGGGTGCAGCAGGCGGGTGGGTGAGGGAGGGTTTATACATACCTAATCTTCTGTAGCAGCCGGCGGTAGGGGCTTCTGTCTTCTTCCGCGTCATGTGACTAGTCACATGACGTGCTGTGTAGTCACAGTGGAGGAAGAGGAAGCCTCTACCGCTGACTGCTACAGAAGATTAGGTATGTATTTGCCGGCGAAATTGAGTGAAAATGGATCCGATCAATTATCTGATCAGATCAGTTTTCACTTTCCATTTTCAATGTGAACCGGGCCACGGACATAGCCATCCGGATCCGGTGAAGCGGAGACAGGATCCTCTCACCGGATCCTTTTTGGCTAAACCGCTAATGTGAACCAGTCCTAAGGCACTAAAATATATGAAAAAAAATATCAGAAAAAAAAATTTGAAACCTGTAAATATTAGATCATTAATAGTAATACAATATATTAGTAGATGAAAATCTTGTGTTGGCTTATCTTCAAAGTCCATACTTCATTGCCTGAGCTTAAAGGATACATCCAGGCATATAAAAAAAAAACCCCAAAATCCACTTACCTGGGGTTTCCTCCAGCCCCTGGCAGTCATTCTGTGCCCTCGCCGCAGCTCCGGTGGCTCCCGGTCTCCTCCGCTGCAGAAGCCGACCTCGCCTGGTCGGCTTCTTGTGCATTCCACCGCGCGGGTCACGTGGTCTGGCCAACGTCATCAGGTCTGTACTGCGCCTGCACCGACTAGCCCTGACTGAATGATTTACCAAGGCCAATTGCGGAATATCCAGGAGGCGGCAGCGGACCAGGGCTGTGGAGTCGGTACAAAAATCTCCAGACTCCGACTCCTCAGTTTATGAAATCACGACTCCGACTCCAACTCCGACTCCTAATACCCAAAATGGCTCTGACTCCTCGACTCCGACTCCTTAGTCTAATACTTAACAGGGATGGGGATTTTGTACAAAAATCAGCCAACTCCGACTCCTCAGTTTATGAAATCAATGACTCCAACTCCGACTCCGGGTGCCCAAAATTGCCCCGACTCCTCGACTCCGACTCCACAGCCCTGCAGCGGACAGCGAGGGAGTGATCTGCCTGGAGGGGCTGCTCCATCTCAAGTACACTTTAATTATGGCTTATATTTTTAGGTTAATACAAACATTTTTTATATTGACTGAGTGTGTCTCTTCTCCAGGAATCAAAAGTGGTCTCCATCTAAAGTTGTCACATGTTCTATGCTTCTGACATACCATTCCATTCTTAAGTTATAATGAACGTTATTTATTAACCATTCCTGCCGCCTGGACGTGATTGTCACGTCCAGGCACATGCTGCTGTGCTGTTGCGCGCGTCTGCGTGCGCGCCCATGCTGCCCCCCGTTATTACAGAGATCAATGAATGGGAACATAGTTCCCATTCATTGATCTAAGTCCCCGGCAGAAAAACGGACAGCTTCTTATCAGAGGCCGCTGTCTTTCTGAGCAAAAAAAGTTTCCCGTCCTCCTTATGCTTCCTGGGAGTGAGAGCGTTCGCTTCCAGGACTAAAAAAAATGTTTTTGACTGTGTCTATCTTGTGGCCAAATAGTAAAACTGCATCCACATACATTTTTTATTAAATAAAAACATATTATTACATTTAGAATTAACTGTTTACCTCCGACCCCAAAAATTACCCAAATAAAATTTTTAATGAAAAAAAAAAATTACAATAAAAAAACAAAAACCCATGAATAGTTACCTAAGGGTCTGAACTATTTTTTTTAATACCGTATGCCTGTGAAGAGGATGTATTACTAATATTTTTTAAATTATAATCTTGTAAATAGTGGTGGATGCAAAACTGAAAAATGCATCTTTTTTTCCAAATAAAATATTGGTGCCATACATTGTGATTGGGACATAATTTAAATGGTATAATAACCGGGACAAATGGACAAATAAATTACATAGGTTTTAATTATGGTAGCGTGTATTATTTTAAAGCTGTAATGGCCGAAAACTGAGAAATATTCAATTTTTTTCTTAATATTCCTGTTAAAATGCATTTACAAAAAAAAATAATTCTTAGCAAAATGTACCACCCAAAGAAAGCCTAATTGGTGGTGGAAAAAACAAGATATAGATCAATTCATTGTGATAATTAGTTAGTTGTGATAATTATGTTTTTTTGTTTAAATTGTAATTTTTTTTTATTTTTTTTTTCTTAGTTAAATATTTTATTTGGGTATTTTTTGGGTGTGGAAGGTAAACAGTTAATTTTAAATGTAATTTAATTTTTTATTGTTTTTGTGTTTCTATCCGAGCACACTCGCTCACAGGAACTACAAGGAGGATGTGATTTTTTTTTTTCTTTTACAGAAAGACTGCGGCCTCTGAAAAGAAGCCGTCGTTTTTTCTACTGGGGACTTAGATCGATGAATGGGAACAATGTTCCCATTTATTGATCTCCAGGCTACCAGGGGGGGAGGGGGCGGCATGGGATCGCGCTGGTGTGCGCACAATCGCGTGCAGGAGCGCGCGAACGCGCACAGCAGCCTTTTGGACGTCCAAAGGGCGAAAATAGTTAACTAGAGTGAGATACCACTGTAAGTGATATGGAGGCCGCCATATTTATTTTCTTTTAAACAATACCAGTTGCCTGGCAGCGCTGCTGGTCTATTTGGCTGCAGTAGTGTCTCAATCACACAAGAAACAAGCATGCAGCTAATCTTGTCCGATCTGACAATAATGTCAGAAACACCTGATCTGCTGCATGCATGTTCAGAGTCTATGGCTAAAAGTATTAAAAGTAGAGTATCAGCAGGATATCCTGGTAACTGGTATACACCTTGTTTAACAGACTTCACTTGCATATCTGGCAATCATCTGCAGATCTGAAAATCCATTCTGGTGGATCTGATCTGCAGATGATTGTCAGTTAAACAAGGTGTGTATGAGGATCTGCAGATCTCATAGACTATGAATGCATTTTGCAGGAACGGATCTTTTGCAGGAACAGATCTTTTGCAGATAATGATCTTTTGAGTCTGTACGGGCATCTTTGTGTGCAGCATCTTGCAAAGATTTTATCTGATGGGGAGTGCAGCTCCATAGAATAGACTGTGTAGAGTATGGCTCTCATACTACATGGAAGGGGGTAAAATTGGTCTGTGATCTTGCCTTTTCCAAAGACTTTTATCTCAAGTGTGTATGAAGCATAAGATTGTGGAAAGTGGGTGGAGCCTACAACAGCCAATCAAAATCAACTTTTGATTTTCAAATGGAATATTTAAACTGCTACCATTCTTATACTGTTAATAGCAGATGCCTCAAACCTGGTACACTTGGTCACTGGGTGACTGGGGTTCAAATTCAGAAAGGGGTGGTGCCACGAACAGCCAATCAGATATACAAAGTATTGATACCAAGGACCCCAAAGCTGACAAACTTGGTAATTGAGTGACTATATGTCAAAGTTAGAAAAAGTGGGCGGTGCCAGAAACTTAATTTTTTTACATGGCAGGGTTCCCAAACTTGACACAATTGGCCACTGGGTGACTGGGATTATTATTCAGAAATGTGGGTGGAGCCTACAACAGCCAATCAAAATTCATCTATTAATTTTCATGGGGAATATTTACATTGTTACCATTCTTACACTGTTAATGGCAGAGGCCTCAAACCTGATACAGTCAGTAATTGGGTGACTGGGGACCAAATTCACTAAAGGGGGTGGAGCCACAAACAGCCAATCAGATTTGTTAGATTGATTTCAGCCATTCTTTTATTGGCAGGGTTCTCAAACTTGACACAGTTGGCCACTGGGTGACTAGGATTAATTTTCAGGAAAGTGGGTGGAGCGTACAGCAGCCAATCAAAATTCATGTTTTGATTTTCAAGGGAAATATTTACATTGCTGCCATTCTTGCACTGTTAATGGCACGGATTATTATACAGATAAGTAGGTGGAGCATAAAAAAGCCAATCAAAATTCACCTGTTGATTTTCAAGGGGAATATTAAAATTGCTGCCATTTTTGCACTGTTAATGGCACAAGCCTCAAACCTGATACAGTTGGTCATTGGGTCACTGGGTTTCAAATTCAGAAAAGGGGATAGAGCCACAAACAGCCAATCAGATGTGTTTCATTTCACTGGGAAAATATTGAGTGACTGTGTGTCCAGGTTACAAAAAGTGGGCAGAGCCTAAAACAAATTTCACTGGGAAAATGTAAACTGCAGCCCTTCTTTAATGGCAGGGATCTCAAACTTTGCTCAGATGGTCACTGGGTGACTGAGATTAATATTCAGGGAGGTGGGTGGAGCCTATAATAGCCAATCAAAATTCACCTGTTGATTTTCAAGGGAAATATTTAAATTGCTGCCATTTTTACACTGGTAATAGCAGATGCCTCAAACCTCCTATAGTTGATCATTGGGTGACTGGGGTTCAAATGCTGGAGAGGGGCACAGCCACAAACAGCTAATCTGATTTGTTTAATTTCTATGGGAATATACAAATTATTGATGCCAAAGACCCCAAAGCTCACAAACTTGGTCATTGAGTGTTCGGGCATTAGGGTTAGAAAAAGTGGGCAGAGCCAAAACCAGTCAAATGGATACACGGGCAGTTCCTGGTCATTAGTGGGTGGAGACAAATAAAAATTTCACTGGGAAAATGTATACTGCAGCTATTCTTACACTAAGAAGGATAATGTCCGCAACACTAAGCAATATATATTAATAATGAGTGTGCTAGGGCCCAAAAAGATAATATTTAAAGGGAGAGAAGGGAAAGAAAGCCCATAACAACAGCACCACTCAAGAATAAGCAAAAATTTATTGATACATAATTACAATACTTATTAGGACATTTGTTGAATATTCAAATAAATAAAAACACTAAAAACAGACCACATGTTTCCATAAACAGCCGCAAAACAATCCTGCCAAATGAATGGTGTATCCATACACATATATATATATACAATTGCGTGCATAGACCACTGAATCACATATGTGTGTAGGTCTAATGATAATGAATAAATAAATAGATGAATATACCTTTGTGGGCATCAATAAGAGCCCATCAATGGTTGAACCCGGGTTCAGTAAAGTGCAAAAGTGAAAAAGCTTGTAGTACAAAGAAAAAAATCACATGAATGACATATATCATAAAGTGCAATACAATGTAAAATACAGGTGCAAAATAGCAAAATGGCTGCAAAAACAGTTGAACAATAATTATCTTGGAGCAGCCTATGTGAAAGTGCATGAGAGGATGTGCGCAAGGAAGATACTTAGCCCAGGGAGCAATGGAGGAAAAGACCAGGCAGTGCGGCTGAAGATGGACAGAAGGATCCCCTCAGGACATTCCCAGCAGCTCCGCGGGCGTCACCCCGCTTTGAAAGGAGGAGAGGACCTGTGAGGTGTGCAACGCCAGATCGGCGTTTAAATGCTACTGGAGGGCGGGCAACAGCCCAGAAGCCGTCGTGCGCCAGGCGGACGTGACGTCACGAAGGCGGAAGCAATGTATACAGCGCATGAGAGGAAGACCAGGAAGTGAGCACCACGCTGGAGCGCATAGAGAAGAACCAATAGGTGAGTAGTCGCAGCAGAAGATAAATAAGCACTAGGCAACGCGCGCCCGCAGTAACCACCAGGGGGAGGAAAAAGAGACAGAGATAAAGACAAAGACAAAGGAGGCCCCTAACTACAAACCAATATATACCTGCAATACATATACATATATTAGCATGTGCAATATCCATATATTACAATAATAGTTTAAATTTAAGGGTATAAGGGCCACATCCTGCCTCTGAAATATATATATATCTGCATGTTAGTGCCAAATTTCAGAAACAGCCAAAAGTCCACAAATGCATCCAAGGGAGCAACATAGCAAACTGTTAAGCTTGGAGGTGTAATCTCCACAGTCAGCATACAACACATAAGCTGACGTGAAGGAGGTACACACACCAGCACAAGGGATCAGGATATCCCCAGTTTAGTGGAGGAGAGGACTGACTCCAATAGGAGATTGTGGTGCACAGAGCCGGTGCAGATCCGAACAGCCACAAACAACACTTTCGTAATAACGTCTCAGCGCAAAGTAGCGCTGAGCGCATAAACCAGGACTGAGGAGATCAGAACAAGTAGACAGAATGAACGCTTGCTAGCTAGCGGCTACTTAGCGACAGCAAGCGTCCAAAACCAGACAGACTGGAATGAGGCAGCCAATGCGTTGCGGCGATGGCGTGCCTCACAAAGACAGGACAGAATAGTCAGAAAATAGCAGGATCAAGATAGATGAACGTAACACAGATAAATATACAATAAGTATGATTTCCTAGCGTATTACAATTACAGCTATCAATGAAACTATTCGTAACGTCTGACTAACATATGTATATATCGGCAATGAACCGATATATGACATAAGCAGGAACTCTGACTAAGACTGGAGTAATACAGGGAACAGGACTCAGAAGGATTCGCTATCTCTTCGCAGAGATGAACGCAATCCACAAACAGGACCAGGAACAGGATAACTAGCTCAGCGTGCTGGAACGCTGACTAACGGAACACAGGATATAAACAGTTTGTGTACGTATATATCAGCGACACTGATGTATCAACGTAACACGAATACAAGGAAAATAATAAACGTGCAAGTATGCGTATATATTGGCGATGAACCAATATATGACACAAGACAAGCAAAGTAACAACTTCTAGAACAAGAGCAGAACTAGGAGGACTCGCTGACCCCTTCGCAGGAGTCAGCGCAGTCCACACGGACCAGGAATGAGGTGGGGCACGAGCAGAGTAACAGATAGAATCTGAGACTATGGTAGCCCATGAGACATTGCAGGAAGCAGTTCTTTATACTGAGGTCATCCAATGGGAGCAGACCTGCAGATTCCCACACAAGTGAATGGTAATTAATCACAGGCTGATAGCAGGAAAAGGCAGACAATGATATGCAGCCTGCAGGAAAGGGACTGCCCCTCCACTGCAGCAGACAATGTTTGTTTACACAAGAGCATGTTAAACTGTCATTAATTTCAGAGTGACTGCAGATGGAATCAGCAACTAGTTTAAGTGCAAACCAAACTATGCAAGAAAATGCATGTAATGACATCAGAACTGCTTGGGTTACAATACCACTGCAGCCAGCAGTAAACGCTGCAGACATGATCATAACATTACCCCCCCCCCTTAAAAGCGGATACCAGACGCTTTTCGAAACTGAAATTCCCAACAAAACAATCTGACTGATAATTCATGATGACCGGGACAGCCCGGCAAGACCAAATTCCAGAATCAGTCCCCACAAGACTGGACCCATCAGAACCAGAACCTACAGAACCATGCCCGTCAGCACCACAAGCCTCAGTGTGATACCCATCAGAACCACGACTTCCAGAGAAAAGCCCCCAGAAACTCTCTGAGCGATACCCACCGCCTTCCCGGGACTGTCCAAAAACGCCAAAGCCTTTGCAATGCCCACCGGAACTGTCCCCACCAACACAAAACCCACCGTTGAACCAGTCCAAGGTACCAGGACAAGTTTCCTCAGAGATCTCCCAGAACACTTGGAAGCTCCAAAGAGATCCCCACAGGTCAGAACACCCCTTAGGCTCACATGGAGAACCATCAAGAACCCCTATGGAACCCAGGGCAACTCTAGAGTCAGGGTCACAAGGACAAACATCAAGATCAGGGTTTTTAGGGACCAGAACCATCTCCGGGCATGCAGGCCAACCGGCAACATCAGAACATGTCTCCACTAGGGAAGCGTGTGAGCACGCCAACACAGACACACTTGGGCACTCTGGCATACGAAGCACATCTGGGCACACCGGCACAAGAGAGACTTCTGGGCATGTCAAGGAACTGCAAACCTCAAAGTCAGTCAAGGTAGGACCGAAACCAGGACTGGGCAAAAAAAAATCATCATGACTAGACTTCACAGTTACTGGATTCTCACTAAAAAATGCAGGATCAGACTTAGATGTCTCTGATTCCAGCAAAGTTATTAACAAATCATGTTCAGGGGCATTTACAAGACAGGACAAATCTTCTGATGTATGCACCGAACTAGACAGGGTTCCCATAACTTCTTCTGGACTAGACAGAGACTCATCAAATACACTGGATTGGAGCTCATGAAGGGCTGCAAAACAAGTCAGTAGTGCAGCAATCCCCACTGAACTAGGCAAAACTGAGTAACTCACTGGACAGGAAGGGGACTCAGGAACTTCTGCCACACCGGCCAGAGAACCAGAATTTTCCAGGATACAGGGCTGGGTTTCAGAAACACTCATTAACCCGGACTGAAATTCTGAGATTTCTATTATTTTTTCCAGCGAGTCAGAATTATCCATGTTACAGGGCAAGACTTTTGAAACATTCAGAGGACAGGGCTGGAGTTCCTCGGCTGTTACAACACTGGAGAGGGACTCAACAACATTGGTTAAATCAGACTGTGTACAGGGCAAGGTATCTAACACACTTGCTGACGAGGACAATATTTCAATGGCTTCTGCTTCGCTGGGCAGAAATTCATCAAGTTTTATTAGAGCAGACTGTAATTCCAAAACAGCTGCTAGACAAGTGAATATTACTGCAACACCAACTGAGGTAAGCAGTGCCTCAGACTGTTCTGCTAGAGGGTTTGAAGTATCCAAAGTACTGGGTGAAGCATAAAACTCTGTGACCACAGCTTCACTGGACAGGATCACCGAACAGTCCACACTGCAGGGCAAAACCATGGAAGCACCTGCTGGACAGCATAATGATTCTGTGACCTGAGTTTCATTGGAGAGATCTACTGCACAATTCATGGTACAGGGCAAGTTCACTGGAACATTTTCTGAACACGGTAATAATTCTGCGATTTCGGACTCACATAGCAGACGCTCTGAATTATTCATGAAACTAGAGTGAGGTGTAGAAACAGGAAGATCAAAACACAATGTTTGCGCATCTAAATCACCATTCAATTGTGAAATTGGAAAATTCAGATGCTGGGGTTCTGAGATTTCTGGACAGGATTGCTGGGACTCAGAAACTGATGTAGTGCATCTATTGGCATCTGCTGGATCAGACAGGAGTTGAACTTTATTAACACAGGTAATTTCTGCAGAAGTGTTTGCAGAGACAGGCAAGATTTTTCTGGTGTCTGTTTCACTGAACAAAGACTCATGAGTACTGGCTAGGCTGGACTCAGAAGTCAGCAGGACCTCTGGGTCCTCTGCTGAGAAATTTGTGCAGGGCAAGATTAAGGAAGTATTAGTAATTTCTGTCTTACTGGGAAGTAACACTGAGTTATCCATGGTACAGGGTGGAATTACAGGAACTTCAATTTCACACAAAAGGAGCTCTGAATCACTCGCTGAATCAGCCAAAGGTGCTGAAGCAGGCGAGTCCTCAGGAACTGAGGAAGTGGAACAATCTCCACTTGACAGTGTGTCTTCCCTGGTATCAACTGATTGAATCGCATAAAAATCGTCCAGAATCATTCTCCACACATCGATCAATGGAGCCACAAAGTCATACTCACACACGCCAGTTTTTATTAGGTTATAGGCAGACTTAATGCATGCATTCAATACTAATTCACTTTTTGCACTGTAAAACTGACAAAATGAACTTGCATCTTTCTTCCATTCATAGACCAGGGCTTCCATCTCTCCTTTCTCAAATGGAGGATCCCATGCATATTTAACAGCTGAGCATTCCGGCTGATCATAGTTTGCAAATGTGTTAGTGGCAGAAACATACATTGGGTTATTTAGCAGGTGATTGGCCGATTTCTTATTCCTAAGGATCTCCAATACCTGTAGCAAGTGTTGAACTGTAGTGTATGCAAATTTCCCTTGCTGCACGAATAAATTGATCTGTTCAATACTCTGTAATATATCTTCATAATCATATTCAGATAATTCATTTAAACAAGAACTTTTATTTTCCCTGGCTAGCAATGAAAGTTCATTAGTAGTTTCATAGGTCCATTTGACTCCCCTGAATGGTGACTGAATTTCATTATCTGCTACTGGCGGAGTCTCATTACAGATCTGATGCGCAGTCGCCAAGGGCAACGACTCCGCTGATTGTAACGCTTTTCTTTTGGAGCGTTTACGTTTGGCTTTAGACCCTGCTGCCTTAGCAGAAGAAAAGTTATCAGAACAATTATCTGCTTGCTGATTATTTTTGTAGGCAGTAGAAGGAGCAGCTGATTGACAAGCTGCCAGGAGCTTATCAAAAGGGCTAGGCAAATCGGTTTTGCGCAGCCAGTTATGGATCACAAACGCTAGAAATTCCAGTGGTCTCTCTTTTAAATTGGTATGATCCAAGACATCGTAGGCCCACTGAAACAATCTTCCCTTAAATAAAACATAAACTAGCTGGGGGGCCCACGTTGAAACAGGAGTAGCCTGGAGCTCGGGATTGGCCAGGAACCTGGTACATTCAGAAAAAAACTCATTTTCTGTTTCAGAATTGAGCTTCTCAAATTTCTTAAAGGAACAGGAACCATAACAAACAGTGTCATTTTTGCTGGGAACCCCCCCCACAGTGGGGATTGGTAATGGGGCTACCATAATGTTAAGCTTGGAGGTGTAATCTCCACAGTCAGCATACAACACATAAGCTGACGTGAAGGAGGTACACACACCAGCACAAGGGATCAGGATATCCCCAGTTTAGTGGAGGAGAGGACTGACTCCAATAGGAGATTGTGGTGCACAGAGCCGGTGCAGATCCGAACAGCCACAAACAACACTTTCGTAATAACGTCTCAGCGCAAAGTAGCGCTGAGCGCATAAACCAGGACTGAGGAGATCAGAACAAGTAGACAGAATGAACGCTTGCTAGCTAGCGGCTACTTAGCGACAGCAAGCGTCCAAAACCAGACAGACTGGAATGAGGCAGCCAATGCGTTGCGGCGATGGCGTGCCTCACAAAGACAGGACAGAATAGTCAGAAAATAGCAGGATCAAGATAGATGAACGTAACACAGATAAATATACAATAAGTATGATTTCCTAGCGTATTACAATTACAGCTATCAATGAAACTATTCGTAACGTCTGACTAACATATGTATATATCGGCAATGAACCGATATATGACATAAGCAGGAACTCTGACTAAGACTGGAGTAATACAGGGAACAGGACTCAGAAGGATTCGCTATCTCTTCGCAGAGATGAACGCAATCCACAAACAGGAACAGGATAACTAGCTCAGCGTGCTGGAACGCTGACTAACGGAACACAGGATATAAACAGTTCGTGTACGTATATATCAGCGACACTGATGTATCAACGTAACACGAATACAAGGAAAATAATAAACGTGCAAGTATGCATATATATTGGCGATGAACCAATATATGACACAAGACAAGCAAAGTAACAACTTCTAGAACAAGAGCAGAACTAGGAGGACTCGCTGACCCCTTCGCAGGAGTCAGCGCAGTCCACACGGACCAGGAACGAGGTGGGGCACGAGCAGAGTAACAGATAGAATCTGAGACTATGGTAGCCCATGAGACATTGCAGGAAGCAGTTCTTTATACTGAGGTCATCCAATGGGAGCAGACCTGCAGATTCCCACACAAGTGAATGGTAATTAATCACAGGCTGATAGCAGGAAAAGGCAGACAATGATATGCAGCCTGCAGGAAAGGGACTGCCCCTCCACTGCAGCAGACAATGTTTGTTTACACAAGAGCATGTTAAACTGTCATTAATTTCAGAGTGACTGCAGATGGAATCAGCAACTAGTTTAAGTGCAAACCAAACTATGCAAGAAAATGCATGTAATGACATCAGAACTGCTTGGGTTACAATACCACTGCAGCCAGCAGTAAACGCTGCAGACATGATCATAACACAAACAAAGTTAGATTTCAAAAGAGTTTGAGGGCCACAATTCAAGCACAGGAGAAATCCATGGATATATTCCATCCTAAAAGGGTCCATGTCCAAATAAAGGCAGAGTCAGAGATCCAAGTTCCAGAACTCCATTAGTTGAGGGACAACCATATACAACAGTCTGAAAAAGTCCCTCCTGGTTCCAGGAAAAGTCTTTAAGGGTCCATGCATCAAAAAGACTGACACAACGAAGTCACAAAAGAGTCCATAAACAAAGGAAGTCACGATGAACATATGACAAAACTGAGCAGTCTGCATATAAAGACACAACATGTTAGTACAAACCATGTATAATCAACAAGACAAATGCACATATAAAGGAGAACCCCAGAATTGCATGTTATTGCTGGCACAGAAGGAACAGATGGAACAGACATATTCACTTCTCATAGGCTCAAAAACGGTTATTACAAAAATAGAACCAATAGATGAAATAAGGGGCCTTTTAGTACATTCATATACCGCATAAATCCCCTTTTACACTTTACCCCAAAAAACCAGTCCAGTCAATTTCCTCATTGATACCAGAAGGTGCCATGCTATCCAGCTGATATATCCATCTAGCTTCTCGCTTTAGAAGGGCCCCTACTATATCCCCTCCTCTTAGGCCTAATTTAATTTGCTCGACACCACACACCCGCAACCCTCCTGGGGAGCCCCCATGCTCTGTTAGAAAATGGGAAGCCACTGACGTCAGTACTTGGTTGTTTTCTTGATCTCTTTTGGCCAGTCTAATCTTAGATAAGTGTTGTTGGACCCTTGTTTTGAGCATATTTTTTGTTTGTCCAACATAGATCTTCCCACATGGGCACATTAGAGCATAGATGACTCCCTTACTTCTACAATTAATATAACCCGATATTTTATAGCACTTAGTGCCACTTGTATTACAAATATCTTGTTTTGGTCGCATATGGCTACATATGTTGCAATCTCCACATGGATAGCTACCTTTAAGTGGACCTCTGCATTTCTTTCTTTCTCCAGAAAAGTAACTTGAGCACAATTTATCCTTAAGGTTTGGACATTTCTTTGCTGTAATAGATGCATTTGGGGTGATACATTTAGCAAGTACCGGATCAGAAAGAAGAGCAGGCCATGACTTATTCAAAATGCCATACAACTGTTTCCATTGATTGTTGTAAACAGTGCTAAATCTTACCAGTTGTTTGGAGGGTCTAGGAGCTTGGTGGAGGAGTTCCAATCTGTCAGCAGTTTTTGCTCTTTGGTATGCTTGTGAGATGACCCGCTTAGGGTAACCCCTTTCTCTAAAACGAGTAGACAGTCCCCGTGCCTGCACAAGAAAATCATCATCATTAGAGCAAATACGACGTAGTCGTAGAAACTGGCCAGTGGGAATATTATTTCGTAAGGGTTTAGTATGCGCACTTTGGTAATGCAATAAGGAATTCACTGAAGTTGGCTTCCGGAATAAGTCAGTACTCAAACGTCCATCCATATCGATTTTAATCTTAATGTCGAGAAATTCAATATCTGTAGATGAAATATGTCTTGTTAAATGAATATTCATGGTATTGTTATTTAGGACAGCTAGGAATCTATCACAGTCCTCCTTAGATCCTCCCCATAGCATAATTATGTCATCAATAAATCTGTGCCAGCCTAAGATATAGGGCTGGAACTTCTCCATAGCAGAGCTGAAGACCACCTCCCGCTCCCAGTAACCCAAAAATAAATTTGCTATGGAAGGGGCACATTTTGCGCCCATAGCTACACCACAGATCTGTTTAAAAAACTGACCATTAAACAAAAAGTAATTGTGTGCAAGAACAAAATCAGTTAGATGTAACAACAGTTGTTTCAGGTCCCCCTGTTGATTACTCTCCATATCAAGGAAATATGACATCGTTTTTGTAGCCCAAAGGTGTGAGATATTAGTATACAGGGATTCCACGTCAAAGGACACCAGATAAGTACCTGGAGTCACCGTCAGTCCCTCCAAAGTTTTGAGAAGATCAGAACTGTCTCTCAAGTAAGAATCCAGGCTAGTCACATGTTTCTGCAGAAAGAAATCAATAAACTCACAGGAAGGGGCAGTAAGGCTTCCAATCCCAGCTACAATCGGTCTACCAGGTGGGCAGGTGGCGTTCTTGTGAATCTTGGGTAACAAGTAAAAAGATGGTATTACAGGATGTTTGACAGATAAAAATTCGTACTCCTTCTTTGTAATAGTACCTGCATTTTTAGCCAAGATTAAAACATCCTCCAAAAGAGCCTTGTAGTAGTCCGTTGGATTTCCTGGAAGTTGGACATAATTGTTAGCATTTCTCAAAAGTTTGTAAGCTTCCTGTAAATACATCTCCTTAGGCCATAGGACAATGTTGCCTCCCTTATCCGCCTCTTTGATTAAAAATGAGGCATTGTCTGATAGTTCTCTAATCACCTTTTGTTCTTCTATACTCAAATTCTGCCCCTGATTACGGATGATGGGTAAACGTTCAATTTCCTTCCAAGTAGTTTCAAAGAAAAATTTGACAGCTGGACATGAGCTAAAAGGTATCACATACTTTGATCTTGGTCTAAACTGATAGGAACGACTACTCACCAAAGTCTCTTGTTGATTCTCTTGTAACAACCCCATCAGCTCCTCAAAGACCTGCCGGTCCAAAGACTCCATTTGGGGGGGAGGAATCTCCATACCCCCCTCAAAATATTTCTTAAATGCAAGTTTTCTGCAAAAGAGGTAAACATCTTTTAGTACTTCAAACTTGTCCAGACTTTTTGTTGGTGAGAAAGTGAGTCCTCTACCTAAAACCCTAAGTTCAGTCTCTGTCAAAACATGGGTAGTGAGGTTAATTACTTTTAATCCATATGTTGTTGTTCCCTCAATCTCTTCACCCGTGGGGTTTGGGGGTCTCTTAAAAGATTTATTCTTGTGTCTCCTGCCCCCCCTCCTCGTGCGCTTTCTGCGTCCCCATCGCTGTCTGATAAAAAATCACATGATGAAGCAGTGTCACTGGGCAAAGACCCCCTAGGATTATGTCCATTATTGGGGGGTGGAGGTGGGGCTGCCCCATCAGGTCTATTGGGCTTATTGGGTCTAGGATATCTCCTGCGTTTTCTCCCATTACCTCTATGCCTCCACCTATAGGCTGCTCCATTGTCATAATCTTGTCTATCCCTTATTAGTTTTTTCTTTTTGCCATCAATAATGAATTTCTCAAAACTATCCATATCTGCCTTAAGCTGTTTCAAAAATGGCTGGACAACAGTGCTCCTATCAAGGCCATTAATGGAGTTCTCAATCTCTCTGAGCTCCATCTTCTTCTTCATAAGTAATTGTTCATCATGTTCTATAAGCATGTCAATAATTATGACTGAACATTTGGCCAGACCCTCCTCCCAGGTGGTTCTATAATTGTCTTTTACCTCCCAAGCGGGGAAGATTTGTACTCTTAGGCCCCTGGGGTATATCCCTTCCTCTTTGTATTGTTTAAGACTATGCACATTCCACCATAATCTAAGGTAGGTTTTATTTGCCTCCTTATATGCTCTGCATATTTGTTTGGCCTCATCAGGAGCACCGCTTCCCCCACCAGGATTGCCTCCAGAAAAAACTGTCTCAAACTTCCTATTCCAACCGGTTTCCAATGCTTCAATAAAGCCCTCCATATTGAATTTCAAAAAATGTCCAATGAAAAAATATATATATATATAAACACCATATATTACTATAGAATTTAATATTGCAAGGTGCTGGACTGAGAGGGTGAAAAGAGGTCTCACCCTTAGTGAACAACAAGAAGGATAATGTCCGCAACACTAAGCAATATATATTAATAATGAGTGTGCTAGGGCCCAAAAAGATAATATTTAAAGGGAGAGAAGGGAAAGAAAGCCCATAACAACAGCACCACTCAAGAATAAGCAAAAATTTATTGATACATAATTACAATACTTATTAGGACATTTGTTGAATATTCAAATAAATAAAAACACTAAAAACAGACCACATGTTTCCATAAACAGCCGCAAAACAATCCTGCCAAATGAATGGTGTATCCATACACATATATATATATATATACAATTGCGTGCATAGACCACTGAATCACATATGTGTGTAGGTCTAATGATAATGAATAAATAAATAGATGAATATACCTTTGTGGGCATCAATAAGAGCCCATCAATGGTTGAACCCGGGTTCAGTAAAGTGCAAAAGTGAAAAAGCTTGTAGTACAAAGAAAAAAATCACATGAATGACATATATCATAAAGTGCAATACAATGTAAAATACAGGTGCAAAATAGCAAAATGGCTGCAAAAACAGTTGAACAATAATTATCTTGGAGCAGCCTATGTGAAAGTGCATGAGAGGATGTGCGCAAGGAAGATACTTAGCCCAGGGAGCAATGGAGGAAAAGACCAGGCAGTGCGGCTGAAGATGGACAGAAGGATCCCCTTAGGACATTCCCAGCAGCTCCGCGGGCGTCACCCCGCTTTGAAAGGAGGAGAGGACCTGTGAGGTGTGCAACGCCAGATCGGCGTTTAAATGCTACTGGAGGGCGGGCAACAGCCCAGAAGCCGTCGTGCGCCAGGCGGACGTGACGTCACGAAGGCGGAAGCAATGTATACAGCGCATGAGAGGAAGACCAGGAAACCAGGAAGTGAGCACCACGCTGGAGCGCATAGAGAAGAACCAATAGGTGAGTAGTCGCAGCAGAAGATAAATAAGCACTAGGCAACGCGCGCCCGCAGTAACCACCAGGGGGAGGAAAAAGAGACAGAGATAAAGACAAAGACAAAGGAGGCCCCTAACTACAAACCAATATATACCTGCAATACATATACATATATTAGCATGTGCAATATCCATATATTACAATAATAGTTTAAATTTAAGGGTATAAGGGCCACATCCTGCCTCTGAAATATATATATATCTGCATGTTAGTGCCAAATTTCAGAAACAGCCAAAAGTCCACAAATGCATCCAAGGGAGCAACATAGCAAACAAAGTTAGATTTCAAAAGAGTTTGAGGGCCACAATTCAAGCACAGGAGAAATCCATGGATATATTCCATCCTAAAAGGGTCCATGTCCAAATAAAGGCAGAGTCAGAGATCCAAGTTCCAGAACTCCATTAGTTGAGGGACAACCATATACAACAGTCTGAAAAAGTCCCTCCTGGTTCCAGGAAAAGTCTTTAAAGAGAACCCGAGGTGTGTTTAAAGAATGTGATCTGCATAGTGAGGCTGGATCTGCCTATACAGCCCAGCCTCTGTTGTTATCCCAAACCCCACTAAGGTCCCCCTGCACTCTGCAATCCCTCATAAATCACTGCCGCGCTGTGTGGCTTTGTTTACATCTGTAGTGTCAGTCTCAGCTGCTCCCCTGCCTCCTGCATAGCTCCGGTCCCTGCCCCCGTCCCTTCCCTCCAATCAGCAGGGAGGGAAGGGATGCAGGCGGGGACCGGAGTTCTGCAGGAGGCGGGGAGAGCAGCAGACTGACACTATAGAGATAAACACAGCCAGCTCTGACAAGCTGTTTGTCAGCAGCGTGGCTGTGATTTATGAGGGATTGCAGAGTGCAGGGGGATCTTAGGGGGGTTTGGGATAGCAACAGTGGCTGCGCTGTATAGGCAGATCCATCCTCTGTATGCAGATAATATTCTTCAAACCCACCTCGGGTTCTCTTTAAGGGTCCATGCATCAAAAAGACTGACACAACGAAGTCACAAAAGAGTCCATAAACAAAGGAAGTCACGATGAACATATGACAAAACTGAGCAGTCTGCATATAAAGACACAACATGTTAGTACAAACCATGTATAATCAACAAGACAAATGCACATATAAAGGAGAACCCCAGAATTGCATGTTATTGCTGGCACAGAAGGAACAGACGGAACAGACATATTCACTTCTCATAGGCTCAAAAACGGTTATTACAAAAATAGAACCAATAGATGAAATAAGGGGTCATTTAGTACATTCATATACCGCATAAATCCCCTTTTACACTTTACCCCAAAAAACTGCTGACAGATTGGAACTCCTCCACCAAGCTCCTAGACCCTCCAAACAACTGGTAAGATTTAGCACTGTTTACAACAATCAATGGAAACAGTTGTATGGCATTTTGAATAAGTCATGGCCTGCTCTTCTTTCTGATCCGGTACTTGCTAAATGTATCACCCCAAATGCATCTATTACAGCCAGGGGCGTAACTAGGCCCCACCGGGCCCCCCTGCAGATTTTCTGAGCGGGCCCCAACCCCCCCCCCCCCCCCCCCGGGGCCTGCTCGCGGCCGTTTTGTGGGTGCTGGAGGGGTGGCAGCATGAGGGGAAAGCCTTGCCCACAGTCGGCGGGGAGAGGGGTAGTTCCCCCCTCTCCCTCACTTCGGGGCTCTCCCCTCTGCGCTCCCCTCCAGCTCGTAAGTGTCTGTGGGTCTGTGGTGGGCAGCGAGCGGCGGGCAGATACATACCTGCTTCTGTGCGTTCCATCGGAGACTTCTCCCTCTAGCGGCTGACGTCACTTCCGGAAGTGACGTCAGCCGCTAGAGGGAGAAGTCTCCGATGGAACGCACGGAAGCAGGTATGTATCTGCCCGCCGCTCGCTGCCCACCACAGCCCCACAGACACTTACGAGCTGGAGGGGAGCGCAGAGGGGAGAGCCCCGAGGTGAGGGAGAGGGGGGAACTACCCCTCTCCCCGCCGACTGTGGGCAAGGCTTTCCCCTCATGCTGCCAACCCTCCAGCACCCACAAAACGGCCCCGAGCGGGCCCCGGGGGGGGGCCGGGCCCCCCCGCGGGCGCAGGGGCTGCAGGGCCTATTCCTACGCCCCTGATTACAGCAAAGAAATGTCCAAACCTTAAGGATAAATTGTGCTCAAGTTACTTTTCTGGAGAAAGAAAGAAATGCAGAGGTCCACTTAAAGGTAGCTATCCATGTGGAGATTGCAACATATGTAGCCATATGCGACCAAAACAAGATATTTGTAATACAAGTGGCACTAAGTGCTATAAAATATCGGGTTATATTAATTGTAGAAGTAAGGGAGTCATCTATGCTCTAATGTGCCCATGTGGGAAGATCTATGTTGGACAAACAAAAAATATGCTCAAAACAAGGGTCCAACAACACTTATCTAAGATTAGACTGGCCAAAAGAGATCAAGAAAACAACCAAGTACTGACGTCAGTGGCTTCCCATTTTCTAACAGAGCATGGGGGCTCCCCAGGAGGGTTGCGGGTGTGTGGTGTCGAGCAAATTAAATTAGGCCTAAGAGGAGGGGATATAGTAGGGGCCCTTCTAAAGCGAGAAGCTAGATGGATATATCAGCTGGATAGCATGGCACCTTCTGGTATCAATGAGGAAATTGACTGGACTGGTTTTTTGGGGTAAAGTGTAAAAGGGGATTTATGCGGTATATGAATGTACTAAATGACCCCTTATTTCATCTATTGGTTCTATTTTTGTAATAACCGTTTTTGAGCCTATGAGAAGTGAATATGTCTGTTCCGTCTGTTCCTTCTGTGCCAGCAATAACATGCAATTCTGGGGTTCTCCTTTATATGTGCATTTGTCTTGTTGATTATACATGGTTTGTACTAACATGTTGTGTCTTTATATGCAGACTGCTCAGTTTTGTCATATGTTCATCGTGACTTCCTTTGTTTATGGACTCTTTTGTGACTTCGTTGTGTCAGTCTTTTTGATGCATGGACCCTTAAAGACTTTTCCTGGAACCAGGAGGGACTTTTTCAGACTGTTGTATATGGTTGTCCCTCAACTAATGGAGTTCTGGAACTTGGATCTCTGACTCTGCCTTTATTTGGACATGGACCCTTTTAGGATGGAATATATCCATGGATTTCTCCTGTGCTTGAATTGTGGCCCTCAAACTCTTTTGAAATCTAACTTTGTTTGCTATGTTGCTCCCTTGGATGCATTTGTGGACTTTTGGCTGTTTCTGAAATTTGGCACTAACATGCAGATATATATATATTTCAGAGGCAGGATGTGGCCCTTATACCCTTAAATTTAAACTATTATTGTAATATATGGATATTGCACATGCTAATATATGTATATGTATTGCAGGTATATATTGGTTTGTAGTTAGGGGCCTCCTTTGTCTTTGTCTTTATCTCTGTCTCTTTTTCCTCCCCCTGGTGGTTACTGCGGGCGCGCGTTGCCTAGTGCTTATTTATCTTCTGCTGCGACTACTCACCTATTGGTTCTTCTCTATGCGCTCCAGCGTGGTGCTCACTTCCTGGTTTCCTGGTCTTCCTCTCATGCGCTGTATACATTGCTTCCGCCTTCGTGACGTCACGTCCGCCTGGCGCACGACGGCTTCTGGGCTGTTGCCCGCCCTCCAGTAGCATTTAAACGCCGATCTGGCGTTGCACACCTCACAGGTCCTCTCCTCCTTTCAAAGCGGGGTGACGCCCGCGGAGCTGCTGGGAATGTCCTGAGGGGATCCTTCTGTCCATCTTCAGCCGCACTGCCTGGTCTTTTCCTCCATTGCTCCCTGGGCTAAGTATCTTCCTTGCGCACATCCTCTCATGCACTTTCACATAGGCTGCTCCAAGATAATTATTGTTCAACTGTTTTTGCAGCCATTTTGCTATTTTGCACCTGTATTTTACATTGTATTGCACTTTATGATATATGTCATTCATGTGATTTTTTTCTTTGTACTACAAGCTTTTTCACTTTTGCACTTTACTGAACCCGGGTTCAACCATTGATGGGCTCTTATTGATGCCCACAAAGGTATATTCATCTATTTATTTATTCATTATCATTAGACCTACACACATATGTGATTCAGTGGTCTATGCACGCAATTGTATATATATATATATATATATGTGTGTGTATGGATACACCATTCATTTGGCAGGATTGTTTTGCGGCTGTTTATGGAAACATGTGGTCTGTTTTTAGTGTTTTTATTTATTTGAATATTCAACAAATGTCCTAATAAGTATTGTAATTATGTATCAATAAATTTTTGCTTATTCTTGAGTGGTGCTGTTGTTATGGGCTTTCTTTCCCTTCTCTCCCTTTAGCTATTCTTACACTGTTAATGGCAACAGGGTTCTCAAACTTTGCACAGTTGGTTACTGGGTTTAATATTCAGAAAAGTGGGTGGAGCCTACAAAAGTGAATCAAACTTCACCTATTGCTTCTCAAGGGGAATATGTAATTGCTGCCATTCATTGAGTGTTCGGGCATTAGGGTTAGAAAAAGTGGGCAGAGCCAAAACCATTCAAATGGATACACGGGCAGTTCCTGGTCATTAGTGGGTGGAGACAAATAAAAATTTCACTGGGAAAATGTATACTGCAGCTATTCTTACACTGTTAATGGCAACAGGGTTCTCAAACTTTGCACAGTTGGTCACTGGGTTTAATATTCGGAAAAGTGGGTGGAGCCTACAAAAGTGAATCAAACTTCACCTATTGCTTCTCAAGGGGAATATTTAATTGCTGCCATTCTTGCACTGTTAATGGCACAGGCCTCAAACCTGGTACAGTTGGTCATTGGGTGACTGGGGTTCAAATTCAGAAAAGGGGGTGGAGCCACAAACAGTCAATCAGATTTTTTTTCATTTCAATGCAAATTATTGATGCCAAAGACCGCAAAGCTCACAAACTTGGTCATTGAGTAATTGTATGTTAGGGTTAGAAAAAGCTGGCGGAGCCAACACTAGCCAAATACATTCCTGGGCAATCAGCTAGTTTATTCATAAATAAGGACAAATACACTGAGTGTAGAGGCAGTGGTGTAGCTAAATACCAGTGTAAATTTTACAGTTATAATATATTAAAACTACCTTAGGTCCGCCTAACACCAATGGGCGTGATCGCAGCGGCAGTCCCAGGACCGCCTAACGCCAATTGGCGTCAAGTCCTGGGGCGGGGTTTTGCAGGAGCTCTGCTCCATCATCAGTCTCCCAGCGGCGATCGCAGCTAGGAGACTGTTAGGGCCTGTACACACTGCTGTGCTTGTGCTGCGCTTTTAAAATCGCATGCATTTTTTAATCGCAAGGTCTTTTGAAAAATCATGAAAATCGTGAAGACTTATGCACACTGGTGCAATGCATTTTTTCTATTCTCATGAAGACTTTGCGATTTTAAAATCGCATACGTTTTTAAAAACGCAGCGCAAGCGCAGCAATGTGTACAGGCCGACTGCAAAACCACTGTGCAGGGCTGTGCTCTAAGCGCCTTCTGATGACGCCGTGAGAACGGCGAAACATGTAAGGGACGTGCTTGCATGAGACGCCGTCCCCTCCCGCAGCACTCCCCGCTGCCCCCCTGCACAGGACTTGCATGCCTTCTTTTTACAGCTTGGCTACACATTGATGTCTGCTCACATAGGATATCACATAGGAGCCTCCAGCAGTTTGGCTACACATTGATGTCTGCTCACATAGGATATCACATAGGAGCCTCCAGCAGTTTGGCTACACATTGATACAAGCTGTCATTCTTTCATCCAGACAGCGAATGGACTATCTGGACTCTAGCTTTGACTAGTCACCTCTGACGGTGAATTACAGCTCAGCGGATCCAGAAGGCTCCTTTCACTAGCAGTGGATTACTCAAGCTCTGTTCCTAAATTGGTGGAGTGGTGAGATACTACTGTTTTACAACCTATTGATTGATGTGAACTGTTGCTAATACAAGCTGTTGCATCCAACCTGAGTTCTGCATATGCTGCTTTGCTTTCTGTCCTATATCAGCTGTGGCTGCTGGATTGAACTGCTTTTTGTCTTGGCACTTGGGCTTGTAGTAGGCTATAGCGAGAACTGCTTGCTACTATCTTACCTTATTTTTGTGAGCTTTGTATTGCTTATCGTGGCCAGGAGCGTGCTTGTTGGTATGCGTGACATGTGACAGTGTGAGGGGATGGCCATCTCATGTGGTTTTAATTAATTTCTTTAGTCATTGATGTGAGTTTTTCAATAAATGATTATTATTTTATATACCTTTTGAGGTCCTCTAGTTTATTTTTGTATAACAGTGAGCACCTGTAGTCAAACTATTGCTCCATTTAATGTGTATACTCTAAGAGCTGATGCCTATGACAGCCAATCACTGTCATACGCTGGTGGCAGGAGGGAGGGTTATAAAAATAATAATAGTACTACTGTATTCATTTAATAATAATAAAAAAAAATAAACATCCTGGGAGCGATCATAGTCCACCAACAGAAAGCTCTGTTGGTGGGCAGAAAAAGGGGGGGGGGGAGGGGAATCACTTGCGTGCTGAGTTCTACGGCCCTGCGGCGAGCCCTTAAAGCTGCAGTGGCCTATTTAGTAAAAAGCCTGGTCACTAGAGGGGTGTAAGCCTACAGTCCTCAAGTGGTTAAGAAACGCATTTCAGTGCAATTGCCTGATGCATGTTTTGAAGTGAAAACACCACATAACCATACAGTTGCAATGTTTGCAATTTTCACGGATGGCGTGCCTTGGGGACCCTGGCACCAGTATTTAGTGCGGCCTCACCCCTGGAGTGGAATCTAAGTGACTACTGATGTTCACCATTGAAGCCAAGGAAGAGAGGATGGTTTGCTAGCCAGCTACCCCTAGTTTGCAGTGGACTGCTTTGCTGTACTCAGCCACCTGGTTGTGGCCCCCAGGATTCTCCCGGTGGAGATGAAGAGGACATGAGGTACCACAGGATAGACGTTCTGATAGGTGACAGTTTTTGCGCCCTCTCCCCCTGGACAGACCTGTGCAAAAAATGGGCATGGCCATGCATCAGAATATGGGCCTGGGTGGAGCCAAATGTACAAATGCTGTTTAGATTGCCAGATGTTCCCCCCCCCCCCTTTTGATAGCCAGATTTGCCCCCGTTTAGATGTGCCTCCTTCCCCCATTTAGATAGCCATATGTGCACCCCTTTAGATAGCCAGATGTGTTAATAACAGCAAAAGCCTCACTGGATTCGACATTCTGGTGATGACGTCATCTCTCCTCTGCAGCGCGCCCAGTATCCCCTCCTTGGTAACAGCGGCATCTCTTGTCACATGACACCATTGTTACCAAGGAGCGGATGCTGGGCGTGCAGCAGAGAGATGACGCCATCACCGGAACGTTGGCGCCAGTGAGTCTCCTGTTATGAATGTTTCTGCGTTCCTCTGCAGAGGGAAAGAGGGAGGAACACGGAAGCGGGAACACTTTGGGCAGCCAGCAAGCCACCTCCCACGCACCTGAGGGTGCGGTGGCTGCATTGAGCGCCCCCACAGTGCTGCATCCCCATTCAGTTCCCATGTGATCACCATCCGGCCTCCTTAAGGGCATTGTAGTTTCATAAACCATCCTTGTGTTTCCTATAAGCGTTTTCTCCACTCTGAGATCCTACAGAGAAGTGCTGGAGGTTACCTCCACATCTTATTACCAAAGCGCTCGGCCAAGCAATAATTACCTCTGTAATAAATCTATCGCTACGCCTCTGAATCACACATGGAAAAAAGCGTCACTGCTGTGTAACCTAAAAATAAGGTGTGTGACAGGAGTGAAGTCGCAATTCTGCACAACAATTATGAATTCCAGTAAGGCCCTGTTCACATTAGCAAATGCAGACGGCTGTGCGTTTGGAACGCCATCCGCGTTCGTATGCCTTGCGTGGCTGATTCGTTTCTGGAAAAAATACGTGCAGCATGCGTTCCGGGACCGCACTGGTCCGGAACGCATGCAGTGTGAACATCAGAGAGTGCAGTCTATGCACTGTCTGTCATGCGTGTCGGCCTCCTGCATGCGTTCCCGAAACACGGATGGAAACGCGTGCAGTGTGAACGGGGGCTAAGTGTGAACAGCCACTTGGTGGGAGAGATTTCTTCAAAATTGTAGGTGTAACTTTGATGTGTAGCACGGCGATTATTATTTCAGGTGGGTTTTGAAGGACAGTTAGTGACATGACTATTAGGGATGCTCATTCGGATTTCATGGAATTGAAATTTCCGAATTTCCGATCGGATTTCTGTAGAAATACTGCATTACCACAACTCGGTAATTTTAGCCCAATCCCAGAACTCGGAAGCATTGGACCAATCAGAGAATGCAGAGTCAACTCGGAAGTATTTGGCCAATCAGAGAAGGCAAAAAATGACCATAAAAAACACTCTTCGGAAATCCGAACTCAGAAACCGAGAAATCAGTAATCGGCATTGGCAGAAATCGGAATTTCTGCAGAATCGGAAATCGACATTTCCGACCACCCCTATGTATTCTGTAAAGCGCTGTGGATGTTAGTGCTGTATTAATACACAATAATAATAATCTGTTCTGATACTTGGGTACAAAGACTAGTTGTAAGGTGAAACATCCTCAAATGGTGACGTCAGATTATTCTAGGATAAAAGACATTTAATTAGAGGAATTACTTTTGGTTCAGATTCACGGTAGCATGGATAGACACAATATAAATCACAGGAGCGCTGGCAGTTATTCAGATTCTATAGCGTTTAATGACATAGGCCTCATAGGCTGATTGCACCCATCCCTGCAGCAGAGAGCACACCTATAATTATTGCTCTGCTCCTTTCCATTTCATTACCTCTTTTTTATTTTTACCTCTTATAGATTTGGCTGCTATGAGATTATATGATGCCACAAAGCCATCAGCCATTGCTGTAAATCATTTTCCTCATGAGGTATTACATTCAGTGCAATGCGCCACATAGAAAAGCTTATGCAGATAATACACTATTAACATATGTCATGGCGTATTTAGTCAGTACTATTCCTGAATGGGTTACAGAGGAGCCTACAAGAGATGTAGATATTAGTGTCTAAGGAAACTGGAAGTGATAAAACTTACTTTAAAGGGGGTCTCTTGCCTATATAAAAAAAACGGACACTTACCTGGTACTTCTATCGGCCCCCTGCAGCTGTAATGTCCCGGGGAGCGGAGCATCGGAGGAGGACCGTGTGGGACATTACAGCTGGAGGGGGCCGATAGAAGCCCCAGGTAAGTCAGTTTTTGTATTTTTTATATAGGCAAGAGAACCCCTTTTAAGGGAACCCGAGGTGAGAGGGATATGGAGACTGCCATGTTTATTTCATTTGAAATAATGCAGATTGCCTTACTGTCCTGATGATCTTCTGCCTCTGATATTTTAAGCCACAGACCCTGAACAAGCATGCAGATCAGATGTCTATGACAAATCTGACTAGATTAGCTGCATACTTGTTTCAGATGTGTGATTTAGGCCCCGGACCTATATAGCGGCAGGTGGCTATACATTTTACAGCTATATCCACAGCTGCAGGAGGTCCTATCAGCAGGTCCGGAGCGATTGGGAGAGGAGCGCAGCAAGGCGATCAGATAGGAGCCTCCCTGCTCACTCTGCACATCATTGCAGTGCCAGGCTGAGGCAGAGGCAAGAGAGGCTCCGGCCTCAGGGCGCAGTGTAGGAGGGGGCGCACAACTCACTCAGATATCATTCCCCTACTGTGTTTGAAGCAGAAAGAAATAAAAAAGTGGATACATGGCAGTGACAGCAAACCAGATAACTAGAGATTAAGGAAGTGGGGGGGGGGGGGGGGGGGCTGGGGTACCTCTTAGGCCTCGTCTCAGCCTTGGGTGCTGGAGGACCTTGTCCTGGCTCTGCATCATTGTACTGTATATTTTGAATATAAGACAAACCCACTTTTCCCACCAGTTTTGGGGACGAAAAAGTGTGTCTTATCTTCCAAAAAATACAGTACAACCCTGGCCTTTCCTACACCATCAAATTCAATATGTGACAGTGTTCCACCTTCTTAGTACAATATGATCATTACAGTAAGAACTGCAGGATGGGGCAATATTCTGTGTTTTGCCTACAGTAACTAAGCAGATAAAGCCATTCTCAGCTGTATTATGTGTGATCCATGTGCCAGAGAACCAGTACAACACTGCCCCCTAGTGGCCTTAGATGGCTGGAACTCTCCCAACTGTATTAGACTTAATTTGCTGTTCTTTCAGGTCACCTGATTCTACATGTTGACGAAACTCAGCTTAGTGAGGAATGAGAACTATTTGACCTTTTTTTTATCACGAACGTAATTATCGGGGTGAGATAATGCCATTGTGCACGAAGATGTCATCGTACGGCCATTATTACAGGTGAAACTAGAAAAATTAAAATATCATGCAAAAGTCCATTTATTTCAGTAATTCAACTTGAAAAAGGTGAATGGACTTTTGCACAATATTCTATTTTTTTTCTTGAGTTTCACTTACCTTGGGCTTCTACCAGCCCCTGCAGCCGCCCTGGAATGATGCTCACAGCAGCTAAGTTTTGTTTGCGGCGACTGGCCAGTTGCCACGCCTCCGTGCCTGCGCGGCCCTGGCTGAGTGCGTCTTCACTCACGTCACCATCCTGTGCATGCGCAGTAGGAGATTTCTCTTCGCAGTATGAGATTTCTCTTGCTGCACATGCACAGGACAGCGACATGAGCTAGAGTGAGGACGGGCGGGGCAAGAGCCTCATAGACGCAGAGGCTCGGCGAACAAAACTTAGGCGCTGCAGGGCGACCGGAGCATCGTTCCAGGATGGCACAGGCACAGGGCGGCTGCATGGGGCTGGTAGAAGCCCCAGGTAAGTGAAACTTTTTTTTTTTAGTTTAGTTAAAGAAAAACTCTGACCAACAATTGAACTTTATCCCAATCAGTAGATGATACCCCCTTTTACATGGGAAATCTATTCCTTTTCACAAACAGACCATCAGGGGGAGCTGTATGGCTGATATTGTGGGGAAACCCCTCCCACAAGAAACTCTGAGGACCGTGGTACTCCTGGCAGTTTCCTGTCTGTGAACCTTGTTGCTTTATGGGAAATAGCTGTTTACAGCTGTTTCCAACTGCCAAAAAAGCATGCAGCAGCTACATCACCTGCCAACAGTAAACATGTCACCATGTGATAAATATCAGAATGTAAATCAGGGATTTAAAAGATTTTACTATGAGCAAACACTGACTAAATCATTTATACATAATTATTGTAAAAATGAAGCACTTTTTTATTACATTATTTTCACTGGAGTTCCTCTTTAAGGTACCCCTTAATAGGTATACTGAGGTGAGAGGGATATGGAGGCTGCCGTATTTATTTACTTGTAGGCCACGCCAGTTGCCTGGCAGCCCTGTTGATCTTCTAGCATAAGTAGTGTCTGAGTGGAACAAGCATATGGGTAATTCAGCAAAACCTTACTCAGCTGAGTAAGAGTACCTGATTTGCTGCGTGCTTGTTCAGGGTCTATGGGTAAAAGTATTAGAGACACAGGATCAGGAGGACTGCCAGGCAACTGGTATTGTTTAAAAGGAAATACATATGGCAGCCTCAGATCGGGTTCCCTTTAAGGCGCCCAAATATGACATAGAGCTGTGCAATAATGAGGGGTACACATTACAAGCCTGCATGCAGTACAGCGTATGACGCAAGAGGAACAATGGACTTTCCCCGATCCAGATGACGATGTTAGAGGCTTGATGAAGTATTAGGAGAGCACCACATCTCCTGGTGTTTAAAGATAAATAAATAAAACACAGGTGCTTTCCATGTGTACGTACATCACGTGTAGTTATGTCTGCTATTCTGAAATCACCCCCAACATGTGTCGTTTCAGCTCCTTGTTGTTATCTTCTTCTGAATGTGGTATAATGTGGAGCAGAGCTGGACGCAGAAAACACCTTTACACACAAGTGTAATCCTCCCTGAAGTTTGTGGTGGAATTATGAAACTGAGGTGCACCAGTTTTGCTCCAGCTTCCCTTGCACTGCTTCTGATAAATCTGCCACGCAGCTCCAAAACAATGTTACTAAGAACCAAAAGGTTTCCCTCTCCCTATGAGCTTGATTCACAAACAAAAAAAAAAAAGAGGTAAACTTACCGCACCCAAGCATTGCGGGTTTAAATGAGAGCGTGTACGCTTCGTACGGTCCTATCAGCGCAGCACGCGCTCTGAAGTTGCATGCGTTTGTTCTAATTGCCGCACAATAGTAGTGTAGCGTGACCGGGATACTTAACCACTTGAGGAGCACAGTGTTAAACCCCCCTAAAGTCCAGGCCATTTTTTGTAAAATAGGCCACTGCAGCTTTAAGGCCAAGCTGCATGGCCGCACAACTCAGCACACTAGTGATTCCCCCCCCCCCCTTCTCCCCACCAACAAAGCTCTCTGTTGGTGGGGTCTGATCGCTCCCCCAGTGTTCGTTTGTTTTTTTTTATCAATATTTATTCCTTTATTTTTTAAATAAAATTAACTATTTTTTATTTATTTTCCCCGGCTCCCCCCCTCCCCTGCCAGCCAATCACTGTGATCGGCGGTCATAGGCTTCAGCCTATGACAGTGGATCACCGTCAAGACTCTGGAGGGGACAGCCGTGCCACACAGCTGTCCCCAGTACAGTGCTGCTGTAGATTGCAGCGCTGTACACGGTAATTAGATGGCGGTTTTGCTGTCTAACAGTCTCCGAGCGGCGATCGTCGCTGGGAGACTGAAGACGGAGCAACCAAGCAGGAGATGCTTCTTGCAAAACGAAGCCCCAGGACTTTACGCCGTCAGGCGGTCCTGGGGTTGCCGCTGCGGCCACGCCTATCCGCGCGACGCAGTCGGCAACTAGTTAACTAGCGCGGCCGCTACTATGACTGGGTATAGGTTTGTGATTACACGAACAATGACCGGCCCAGCGGATCGGATCTTTAAGAACCCAGATGACTCAGTGAAAAGTACATTGATCGCTTGACTTCCTGTTCATGCCCTTCGCGTGTACCCGCCCGCAGGAAGATGGATCGGGAAACGCTTGTCATCCGCGGACTTTGCTGGGATCCATCTTCCTGGGTCGTCCGGTAAGTATCCAGCTTAGCCCTAACTGATAAGAAATTGCAGGCGTATAACTCTTGCCTGGAAGAGAATAGGGGAGGGATTAAAAAAAAGGCCAATTGCTATTAGGTTTTGGCTCAGATTCACGGCTATGGAGATTTGCATATGCAATGTGCAAAAGTGCTACCGACTGTCAGTTTTTGTCCCCCCCCCCCCCCCCTTGTATATTGGAAAGCAGCCTATTGATTTCAGTAGGCTGTAACCAACACTGCAAATTGCCCCTAGTGGAAACGAGCCTTCAGTGTTTTAGGGGAACCAACTGTCATTCATACATACACCGAGGAAGTCAAATACAGGACACAGGGCCACAGACTTCCTGCTCTCAATGAAAGCAACAGACGACAAATAGTAAAAACAGACAATTGCCAGTCCTTATCATAGCCTATGATAACTGTACATGCACTAAGTATTATTTTTGGCAAAGGTTTTCTTTAATTGTGCCCATTAAAGGTTAAATTTTTTCATCAGATTTGATCTTTCAATGCAATGTGTATGATTGAAAGTAATCGGAAAGTAATTTTTGATTATTTCCATAAATATTTCGATTATGGCATTTTCTCTCTTCCAATGCGACTGTAAAATCCAACAATTGTGTCGAAAGTTCTCATCTGATGAAAAAATAGTTAATAAGCACCTTAAAGGAAATTTTAACTGAAAAGTAATGAGGCGGTCACTTAACTGGGGCTTCTTCCAGCCCCCTGAAGTCCTTCTGGTCCCTCGCCATCACTCCACTCTACTCTGTTCCTCTGCTGTCTCCCTCCAAAAGCTTCATGCGCTGCTCCTGGCCGCCACCTCCTCCATCGTGCTCCTGTAGCTGGGAGTATTCTGCCCTTGCGCACTAAGTAAAAATTCCTACTGCGGAGAACCCTCCTGGCTAGCGCAATCGAGGAAGCGCACAGTGGACCGTGACTGGCTGAGTCTGGCAGCTTTCGGAGGGGGAGAGCAACTGAACAGAGCAGTGTGGTATGACAACAAAGGACCAGGAGGACTTCAGGGGGTTGGAAGAAACTAGGTAAGTAAAACTGGCTTCATTAGGTTTGAAGTTTAGTGAGTGTAAGGGCAAAACAAAAAGTCAGATACTTGCCTATGGACAGGGAAGGCTCTGGATCCTATAGAGTCTTCCCTGTCTTCTCTTGTTCCCCTCATTTCAGGGTTGTCACCCCCTGTGTGTGTTCCCGACCAGTTGGTTGAATACACCTCTGTGAGCCCTTGGGAGGCTTCGAAAGCACTCGTGTCCCTGAGTGCGTCAGAAGATGGGCAGCTCCACACTGCACATGCATGAGCATTCTTACGCACACACGTGCATGCCCAGTACGGAGATGCCCGTCCTCAGGAGCACTCAGGTACATGAGTGCCTCCAAAGTTGCCCAAGGCGGCAAATTAAACTGGGTAGACGGCACTGGAACGAGGGGTACAAGAGAGGACAGGGAACGCTCTATAGGATCCAGAGTCTTCCCCGTCCATAGGTAAGTATCTAACTTTCTTTTTTTTGCCTTTACACTCACTATGATTTTTTTTTATTATTTTTTTTTAATCACTTCTCTGTAGTGAAAAGGAGCAGGGACTTTTTATATTTTTGCTGTTCAAAAGAAAAGCTGTTTGTAAAAATAGCAGGAAGCAGCTCCTTGGGTACGGTTTTTGCCTTACAAGAGGGATACAAAATTGCTGGCAGGATACATCTTGAGGCCCAAAGGCCATGAGAGCGTGGAAACCTACCACTAATGGTGAAAGATTTGATAATGCGTGGTCAGTACGACCCAAACCAG
This sequence comes from Hyperolius riggenbachi, assembly GCF_040937935.1. Taxonomy (NCBI): domain Eukaryota; kingdom Metazoa; phylum Chordata; class Amphibia; order Anura; family Hyperoliidae; genus Hyperolius; species Hyperolius riggenbachi. The sequence goes on along the minus strand of NC_090649.1, from coordinate 73,647,805 downwards.
CACCATAACTCTGCTGTACCATGACGGGCCGCTCCTCGCATGGTCACAGTTCATGTATGATTCCCACATCTCCTCTCAGCGCTAATGATGTACTAAGCTCAATGCTCGTCTGGTGATAAATTAAGCAATCGTGTGTAATTATCATGGGAAAGAAAAGGCCACCGTATTCCTCCCATCAAGGGACAGCTGTTTAAATAAGCCATTTACAATGACTAATGAGCTCGACAATACAGAGAGGGTTGCCTCTTCCAGCTGAGCCTCCAGAAACGACAAATACACAGGAACATTCTTTACTCGGCTACCAGATCGAGAAACTTGGAGATGTTAAACCAGATTTGTCCCAAAGTGCAATAAATCATGGATGGAATATGAAGGGAAGAGTAAATGTGCCCAGAATTTATATTTCTGGGCACTGGCTGGTGGGCCTAATGACGGGTCTGTTATTGAGTAAAGCTGAATACCTAACCTAATGACGCAGGATGATGGCTCACAGCGAAGTTCCCGATCCATCTTCCTGTATATGCAACATCACACGATGGGTGCAAACGAGAGTTCAAGCGATCGCGGTACTTTGTGCAGGAGTCGTCAGGGATCTTAAAAATCCAATCTGCCGTGGCAGCCGTTGTCACCAAGTGTCGCCACACGTTGTTAGCGTAATTGCGTGCCTGTACCCACGTCGCAAATCATGGAAACGATCACTCCTCGCTCAAAAAAATTGCCAGTCATTGGAAAAATGGTCAGAAAAATTGCGTAGTGGGTACGGGTTTTCAGGCTTGGTTCATATTGGTAGGGATTCTTGCTGTGCGCAATGCAGTGCTGTCGTCTCCTCGTGCATGGAACCCTCGGCCTTTGGACATGTCTTCCAATGTTTACTTGTGAAGGATCATTTCTGTCAAAGGATATGTAGTATGTTTGTACAAGGTTTATGCACACCTTACTGTCACTGTAGGCAGTAAGGTACAGGGGAGGGATGTTAGCATTAGGCATGGAGAGAGAGGTTAGCATTAGGCGGTAAGGTAGAGGGGAGGGAGGTTAGTGTTAGGCATGGAGAGGAGAGAAGTTTACCTTAGGCGTGGAGAGGGAGATTATTGTTCTGCAATAAGGTGGCTGGGAGGGAGGTTCGTGTTAGGCACAGAAAGGGCAGAGGATAGTGTTAGGCAGTAAGGTAAAGGGGAGGGAGGTTAGTGTTAGGAGTGCAAAGAAAATGTAGTCTTAGGCAGTTAGGTAGAGGGGAGGGAGGTTAGTGTTAGGCAGTAAAGTAAAGGGGAGGGAGGTTAGTGTTAGGCAGTAAGGTAGAGGGGAGGGAGGTTAGTGTTAGGCAGTAAGGTAGAGGGGAGGGAGGTTAGTGTTAGGCAGTAAGGTAGAGGGGAGGGAGGTTAGTGTTAGGCAGTAAGGTAGAGGGGAGGGAGGTTAGTGTTAGGCAGTAAGGTAGAGGGGAGGGAGGTTAGTGTTAGGCAGTAAGGTAAGGTAGAGGGGAGGGAGGTTGGTGTTAGGCAGTAAAGTAGAGGGGAGGGAGGTTAGTGTTAGGCAGTAAGGTAGCTGGGAGGAAGGTTAGTGTTAGGTGTGGAGAGGTTACCGTTAGGCAGTAAGGTAGAGAGGAGAGAGGTTAGTGTTAGGTAGAGAGGAAGGAGGTTAGTGTTAGGCAGTGAGGGAGGTTAGTGTTAGGCACAGAGAGAAGAGGGGGGAGGTTAGTGTTAGGCAGTAAGGTAGAGGGGAGGGAGGTTAGTGTTAGGCAGTAAGGTAGAGGAGAGGGAGGTTAGTGTTTGGCAGTAAGGTAGAGGGGAGGGAGATTTGTGTTAGGCACAGAGAGAAGAGGGGGGAGGTTAGTGTTAGGCAGTAAGGTAGAGGGGAGGGAGGTTAGTGTTAGGCAGTAAGGTAGAGGGGAGGGAGGTTTGTGTTGGGCAGTAAGGTAGAGGGGAGGGAGGTTGGTGTTAGGCAGTAAGGTAGAGAGGAGGGAGGTTAGTGTTAGGTAGAGGGGAAGGAGGTTAGTGTTAGGTAGTAAGGTAGAGAGGAGGGAGGTTAGTGTTAGGCAGTAAGGTAGAGGGGAGGGAGGTTAGTGTTAGGCAGTAAGGTAGAGGAGAGGGAGGTTGGTGTTAGGCAGTAAGGTAGAGAGGAGGGAGGTTAGTGTTAGGCGGTAAGGTAGAGAGGAGGGAGGTTAGTGTTGGGCAGTAAGGTAGAGGGGAGGGAGGTTGGTGTTAGGCAGTAAGGTAGAGGGGAGGGAGGTTGGTGTTAGGCAGTAAGGTAGAGGAGAGGGAGGTTAGTGTTAGGCAGTAAGGTAGAGGGGATGGAGGTTAGTGTTAGGCAGTAAGGTAGAGGGGGGGAGGTTAGTGTTAGGCAGTACGGTAGAGGGGAGGGAGGTTAGTGTAAGGCAGTAAGGTAGAGGGGAGGGAGGTTAGTGTTAGGCAGTAATTTAAAGGGGAGAGAGGTTAGTGTTAGGCTTGAAAAGAGAATTTAGTGTAAGGCAGTAATGTAGAGGGAGGGGAGGTTAGTTTTAGGCATGGAGAAGGAGATTAGTGTTAGGCTATGCTATATGTACGCCTTCTGGGACATGGCAGATTAATGCATGCCTGTCTCTGACCCATCGAATATGATCCTCTGTTGCCTGGGCTAGGAAATCCAGAAGGTCTTAGGGCCCGTTTCCACTGTTGTGACGCGATTTCGCCGGCATTCCGACGCTTGTAAAAACGCATGCGGATGCGTTTCCGCATGCGTTTTTACCCGCGATTTCGCGTGCGATTTCGCATGGCAGGGTGCCATGCGAAATTAACCATGACACTGCCAGGGCAAAATAACATTGAAAAAGGTGCGAAATCGCGGGTAAAAACGCATGTAACAAACGCATGCGTTTTTACTATTAAATACATTAGCGGCGATTCGCACGGATTCCCGACGCAGGCGAATTCTGTGGGTCCCGTCGTGCAGATTTGGCCCGCCGCCAAATCGCTCCCGCACGCCGCACATATGGAAACGGCCCCGGCCACTTCAGTGTAACAAGCGAATCCGCATCTCGTCGCCGCATGCGGATTCGCTATGGTGGAAACGAGCCCTTAGCTCAGTCAGCCAAAGATCATCACATAAGGATGAGTGCGTCCAATCCTGGCCGCATGTATGATGAGAAATGTAACTGTATAGTTACTTTTCATGTCCATCTAAAGATTGGCTTCTAAAGGAATCTGAATCCCTTATAAGGCCATTCACTGAAGGAGGTGA